>NC_072406.2:5005000-5630000 GCF_028858775.2 Pan troglodytes
CACCACTATCTGTATAAACATGTAAATAACTACACCGCTATTTGCATAAACAAGGAAATATCTACACCGTGATCTTTATAAACATGGAAATATTTACACCGCTATCTGTATAAACATGGAAATTTCTACACCGTTATCTGTATAAATATGGAAATATCTACACCGCTATCTCTATAAACATGGAAATATCTTCACCGCCATCTGTATAAACATGGAAATACCTATAAAGACATCTGTGTAAATATGGAAATATCTACACCACCATCTGTATAAACATGGAAATATCTACAATGCCATCTGTATACACATGGAAATACCTACACGGCAATCTGTGTATAGATGGAAACATCAACACCGCCATCAGTACAAACTTGTAAATATCTACACTGCTATCTCTATAAACATGGAAATATCTACACTGCGGTCTCTATAAACATGGAAATATCTACACAGGTATCTGTATAAACATGGAAATATCTACACCACGATCTGTATAAACATGGAAATATATACACCGTATCTGTATAAACATGGAAATATCTGCACCGCTATCTCTATAGACATGGAAATACCTACAAAGCCATCTGTATAAACATGGAAATACCTACACAGTCATGTGTAGGAACATGGAAATATCTACACTTCCATCTGTATAAACATAGAAATATCTACACAGCCCTCTGTATAAATATGGAGATATCTGCATAGGTATCAGTATAAACATGGAAATATCTGCACTGCTATCTGTATAAACATGGAAATACCTACACCGCTGTCTCTATAAACATGGAAATATCTCCACCGTTATCTTTATAAACATGGAAATGTCTACAGCACCATCTCTATAAACATTGAAATATCTTCAGTGCCATCTGTAAAAACATGGAAATATCTACACAGTCATCTGAATAAACATGGAAATATCTACACCACCATTTGTATAAACATGGAAATACCTACAATACCATCTGTATACACATGGAAATATCTACACAGACATCTGTATAAATATGGAAATATCTACACCGCAATCTGTATAAACATGGAAATATCTACACTGCCATCTGTAGTAAGATGGAAATATCTACACCACTATCGCTATAAATATGGAAATATCTACACCACCATCTCTATAGACATGAAAATATCTACACTGCCATCTCCATAAAGATAGAAGTGTCTACTCCGCCATGTGTATAAACACGGGAAAACCTACACCACCATCTGTGAAAACATAGAAATATCTGCACCGCTATCTCTATAAACATGGAAATATCTACACCGCCATCTGCATGTCCATGGCAATATCTACGCCGCAATCTGTATAAACATGGAAATATCTACACGGCCATCTGTGTATAGATGGAAATATCAACACCGCCATCTGTACAAACATGGAAATATCTACACCGCTATCTCTATAAACATGGAAATATCTGCACTGCCATCTGTAAAAACATGGAAATAACTATACAGTCATCTGTATAAACATGGAAATATCTACAATGCCATCTGTATACACATGGAAATATCTACACAGCCATCTGTATAAACATGTAAAGATCTTCACTGCTATCTCTATAAACATGGAAATATCTACACCGCCATCTCTATAAACATGAAAATATCTACACTGCCATCTCCATGAACATGGAACTAACTACTCCGCCATCTGTATAAACATGGAAACATCTACACCGCCATCTGTGTGAATAAGGAAATATCTACAAGGCCATCTGTATAAGGATATAATTATCTGCACCGCGAGCGGTATAAACATGGAAATATCTACATCGTTATCTGTATAAACGTGGAAATACCAACACCGCTATCGGTATAAACATTGAAATAGCTACAACGCCATCTATATAAACATGGAAATATCTACAACGCTATGTCTATAAACATGGAAATACCTACACCGCTATCTCTATAAACATGGAAATATCTACACCGCGATCGGTATAAACATGGAAATAACTTTACCACGATCTGTATGAACATGGAAATATCTACACCGCTATCTGTATAAACATGGTAATATCTACAACACCATCTATATAAACATGGTAATATCTACACCACCATCTATATAAACATGGAAATATCTACACTGCCATCTGTATAAACATGGAAATATCTGCAATGCCATCTGTAGAAAGATGGAAATATCTACACCGCAATCTGTGTAAACATGTAAATATCTACACCGATATCTGTAAAAACATGGAAATATCTACACCGCTATCTGTATAAACATGGAAATATCTACACCGCTATCTGTATAAACATGGAAATATCTACAGCGCCATCTCTATAAACATTGAAATATCTACACTGCCATCTGTAAAAACATGGAAATATCTACACAGTCATCTGAATACACATGGAAATATCTACACAGACATCTGTGTAAATATGGAAATAACTACACCGCCATCTGTATAAACATGGAAATATCTACACTGCCATCTGTAGAAAGATGGAAATATCTACACCGCTATCTCTATAAATATGGAAATGTCTACACCGCCATCTCTATAAACATGAAAATATCTACACTGACATCTACATAAAGATGGAAGTATCTACTCCGCCATGTGTATAAACACGGAAATATCTACACCACCATCTGTGTAAACATGGAAATACCTACACCGCTATCTGTATAAACATGGAAATACCTATACAGTCATCTGTATAAACATGGAAATATCTACAATGCCATCTGTATACACGTGGAAACATCTACACAGTCATCTGTGTAAACAGGTAAATATCTACACTGCTATCTCTATAAACATGGAAATATATACACCGCCATCTCTATAAACATGAAAATATCTACACTGCCATCTCCATAAACATGGAACTAACTACTCCGCCATCTGTTTAAACATGGAAACATCTACACCGCCATATGTGTGAATAAGGAATTATCTACAATGCCATCTGTATAAAGATATAAATATCTGCACCGCGAGCTGTATAAACATGGTAATATCTACATCGCTACCTGTATAAACGTGGAAATACCAATACAGCTATCGGTAAAAACATGGAAATATCTACAACGCCATCTATATAAACATGGAAATATCTACACCGCTATGTCTATAATCATGGAAATACCTACACCGCTATCTCTATAAACATGGAAATATCTACACCGCTATCTGTATAAACATGGAAATATCTACACCGCTATCTGTATAAACATGGAAATATTAACATCGCGATCTGTATAAACATGGAAATATCTACACGGCGATCTGTATAAACATGGAAATATCTTCACCGCGATCTGTATAAACATGGAAATATCTACACCGCTATCTGTATAAACATGGTAATATCTACACCACCATCTATATAAACATGGAAATATCTACACCGCCATCTGTATAAACATGGAAATATCTACAATGCCATCTGTAGAAAGATGGAAATATCTACACCACAATCTGTGTAAACACGGAAATATCTACACCGATATCTGTAAAAACATGCAAATATCTACACCGCTATCTGTATAAACATGGAAATATCTACACAGCTATCTCTATAAACATGGAAATACCTACACCGCCATCTGTATAAACATGGAAATACCTACAAAGTCATCAGTATAAACATGGAAATATCTGCAAAGCCATCTGTATAAACATGGAAATATCTACACAGCCATCTGTATATACATGGAAATATCTACATCACTATCTGTATAAACATGGAAATAACTACACCGCTTTTTGTATAAACAAGGAAATATCTACACCATGATCTGCATAAACATGGAAATATTTACACCGCTATCTGTATAAACATGGAAATTTCTACACCGTTATCTGTATAAATATGGAAATATCTACACCGCTATCTCTATAAACATGGTAATATCTACACCGCCATCTGTATAAACATGGAAAAACCTATACAGACAACTGTGTAAACATGGAAATATCTACACCACCATCTGTATAAAGATGGAAATATCTACAATGCCATCTGTATACACATGGAAATAACTACACGGCAATCTGTGTATAGATGGAAACATCAACACCGCCATCTGTACAAACTTGGAAATATCTACACTGTTATCTCGATAAACATGGAAATATCTACACTGCGGTCTGTATAAACATGGAAATATCTACACCGGTATCTGTATAAACATGGAAATATCTACACCACGATCTGTATAAACATGGAAATATATACACCGCTATCTGTATAAACATGGATATATCTGCACCGCTATGTCTATAGACATGGAAATATCTACAAAGCCATCTGTATAAACATGGAAATATCTACACGGTCATGTGTAGGAACATGGAAATATCTACACTGCCATCTGTATAAACATAGAAATATCTACACAGCCCTCTGTATAATTATGGAGATATCTGCATAAGCATCTGTATAAACATGGAAATATCTGCACCGCTATCTGTATAAACATGGAAATACCTACACAGCTGTCTCTATAAACATGGAAATATGTACACCGCTATGTGTATAAACATGGAAATACCTCCACTGCAGTCTGTATAAACATGGAAATATCTAAACCGTTATCTGTATAAACATGGAAATGTCTACAGGGCCATCTCTATCAACATAGAAATATCTACACTGCCATCTGTAAAAACATGGAAATATCTACACAGTCATCTGAATAAACATGGAAATATCTACACTACCATCTGTATAAACATGGAAATACCTACAATACCATCTGTATACACATGGAAATATCTACACTGACATCTGTATAAATATGGAAATATCTACACCGCCATCTGTATAAACATGGAAATATCTACACTGCCATCTGTAGAAAGATGGAAATATCTACACCGCTATCTCTATAAATATGGAAATATCTACACCGCCATCTCTATTAACATGAAAATATCTACACTGCCATCTCCATAAAGATGGAAGTATCTACTCCGCCATGTGTATAAACACGGAAATATCTACACCAACATCTGTGAAAACATGGAAATATCTACACCGCTATCTGTATAAACATGGAAATATCTACACCGCCATGTGCATGTCCATGGAAATATCTACGCCGCCATCTGTATAAACATGGAAATATCTACATGGCCATCTGTGTATAGATGGAAATATCAACACCGCCATCTGTACAAACATGGAAATATCTGCACCGCTATCTCTATAAACATGGAAATATCTGCATTGCCATCTGTAAAAACATGGAAATAACTACACCGTCATCTGTATAAACATGGAAATATCTACAATGCCATCTGTATACACTTGGAAATATCTACACAGCCATCTGTATAAACAAGTAAATATCTACACTGCTATCTCAACAAACATGGAAATATCTACACCGCTATCTCTATAAACATGAAAATATCTACACTGCCATCTCCATAAACATGGAACTAACTACTCCGCCATCTGTATAAACATGGAAACATCTACACCGCCATCTGTGTGAATAAGGAAATATCTACAATGCCATCTATATAAAGATATAAATATCTGCACCGCGAGCTGTATAAACATGGAAATATCTACATCGCTATCTGTATAAACGTGGAAATACCAACACCGCTATCGGTATAAACATCGAAATATCTACAACGCCATCTATATAAACATGGAAATATCTACACCGCTATGTCTATAAACATGGAAATATCTACACCGCTACCTCTATAAACATGGAAATATCTACACCGCTATCTGTATGAACATGGAAATATTTACACCGCTATCTGTATAAACATGGAAATATCTACACCGCGATCTGTATAAACATGGAAATATCTTCACCACGATCTGTATAAACATGGAAATATCTACACCGCTATCTGTATAAACATGGAAATATCTACAGCGCAATCTCTATAAACATTGAAATATCTACACTGCCATCTGTAAAAACATGCAAATATCTACACAGTCATCTGAATAAACATGGAAATATCTACACCACCATCTGTATAAACATGGAAATACCTACCATACCATCTGTATACACATGGAAATATCTACACAGACATCTGTATAAATGTGGACATACCTACGCCGCCATCTGTATAAACATGAAAATATCTACACTGCCATCTGTAGAAACATGGAAATATCTACACCGCTATCTCTATAAATATGGAAATATCTACACCGCCATCTCTATAAACATGAAAATATGTACACTGCCATCTCCATAAAGATGGAAGTATCTACTCCGCCATGTGTATAAACACGGAAATATCTACACCACCATCTGTGAAAACATCGAAATGTCTACACCGCTATCTGCATAAACATGGAAATATCTACACTGCCATCTGCATGTCCATGGAAATATCTACACCGCCATCTGTATAAACATGGAAATATCTACACGGCCATCTGTGTATAGATGGAAATATCAACACCACCATCGGTACAAACATGGAAATATCTACACCGCTATCTCTATAAACATGGAAATATCTACACTGCCATCTGCATGTCCTTGGAAATATCTACACCGCCATCTGTATAAACATGGAAATATCAACACCACCATCTGTACAAACATGGAAATATGTACACTGCTATGTCTATAAACATGGAAATACCTACACCGCTATCTCTATATACATGGAAATATCCACACCGCTGTCTGTATAAACAAAGAAATATCTACACCGCTATCTGTATAAACATGGAAATATCGAAACCGCGATCTATATAAACATGGAAATATCTACACCCAGATCTGTATAAACATGGAAATATCTTCACCACGATCTGTATAAACATGGAAATATCTACACCGCTATCTGTATGAACATGGTAATATCTACACCACCATCTATATAAACATGGAAATATCGACACCGCCATCTGTATAAACATGGAAATATCTACAATGCCATATGTATACACATGGAAATATCTACGCAGCCATCTGTATAAACATGTAAATATCTACACTGCGATCTCTATAAACATGCAAATATCTACACCGCCATCTCTATAAACATGAAAATATCTACACTGCCATCTCCATAAACATGGAACTAACTACTCCGCCATCTGTATAAACATGGAAACATCTACAACGCCATCAGTGTGAATAAGGAAATATCTACAATGCCAACTGTATAAAGATATAAATATCTGCACCGCGAGCTGTATAAACATGGAAATATCTACATCGCTATCTGTAAAACGTGGAAATACCAACACCGCTATCGGTATAAACATGGAAATATCTACAACGCCATCTATATAAACATGGAAATATCTACACCGCTATGTCTATAAATATGGAAATACCTACACCGCTATCTCTATATACATGGAAATATCCACACCGCTGTCTGTATAAACATGGAAATATCGAAACCGCGATCTGTATAAACATGGAAATATCTACACCCCGATCTGTATAAACATGGAAATATCTTCACCACGATCTGTATAAAGATGGAAATATCTACACCGCTGTCTGTATGAACATGGTAATATCTACACCACCATCTATATAAACATGGAAATATCTACACCGCCATCTGTATAAACATGGAAATATCTACAATGCCATCTGTAGAAAGACGGAAATATCTACACCGCAATCTGTGTAAACATGGAAATATCTACACCAATATCTGTAAAACATGGAAATAACTACACCGCTATCTGTATAAATATGGAAATATCTACACCGCTATCTTTATAAACATGGAAATAGCTTCACCACGATCTGTATAAACATGGAAATATCTACACCGCTATCTGTATAAGCATGGAAATATCTACACAGTCATCTGAATAGACATGGAAATATCTACACCACCATCTGTATAAACATGGAAATACCTACCATACCATCTGTATACACATGGAAATATCTACACAGACATCTGTATAAATATGGACATAACTACACTGCCATCTGTATAAACATGAAAATATCTACACTGCCATCTGTAGAAAGATGGAAATATCTACACCGCTATCTCTATAAATATGGAAATATCTACACCGCCATCTCTATAAACATGAAAATATCTACACTGCCATCTCCATAAAGATGGAAGTATCTACTCCGCCATGTGTATAAACACGGAAATATCTACACCACCATCTGTGAAAACATGGAAATGTCTACACCGCTATCTGCATAAACATGGAAATATCTACACTGCCATCTGCATGTCCATGGAAATATCTACACCGCCATCTGTATAAACATGGAAATATCTACACGGCCATCTGTGTATAGATGGAAATATCAACACCACCATCGGTACAAACATGGAAATATCTTCACCGCTATCTCTATAAACATGGAAATACCTACACTGCCATCTGCATGTCCTTGGAAATATCTACACCGCCATCTGTATAAACATGGAAATATCAACACCACCATCTTTACAAACATGGAAATATCTACACCGCTATGTCTATAAACATGGAAATACCTACACCGCTATCTCTATATACATGGAAATACCCACACCGCTATGTCTATAAACATGGAAATACCTACACCGCTATCTCTATATACATGGAAATATCCACACCGCTGTCTGTATAAACGTAGAAATATCTACACCGCTCTCTGTATAAACATGGAAATATCGATACCGCGATCTATATAAACATGGAAATATCTACACCCCGATCTGTATAAACATGGAAATATCTACACGGCTATCTCTATAAAGATGGAAATATCTACACCGCCATCTGTATAAGCCTGTAAATACCTACACAGTCATCTCTATAAACATTGAAATATCTACACCTGTATCTGTATAAACATTTAAATATCTACACCGTCATCTGTATAAACCTGGAAATAACTGCACAGTCATTTGTATAAACATGGAAATATCTACATGGTCATCTGTATAAAGATGGAAATATCTACACTGCTATCTGTATAAACATGGAAATATCTACACCACTATCTGTACAAACTTGGAAATATCTACACCACTATCTCTATAAACTTGGAAATATCTACAGCGCTATCTGTATAAACACGGAAATATCTACACTGCCATCTGTATAAACATGGAAATATCTGCACCGCCATCTGTATAAACATGGAAATACCTACACAGTCGTCTGTATAAACATGGAAATACCTACACAGTCAGCTGTATAAACGTGGAAATATCTACCCCACCATCTGTATAAACATGAAAATATCTACATCGCCTTCTGTATAAGTACGGAAATAGCTACACCGTTATCTGTATAAACATGGAAATAGCCACACCACTATCTGTATAAACATGGAAATATCTAAACCGCCATTTGTACAAACATGGAAATATCAACACCGCCATCTGTATAAACATGCATATATCTAAACCGCCATTTGTGTAAACTTGGAAATATCTACACCACTATCTGTGCAAAGATGGAAATATCTACACCGCTATCTCTGTAAATATGGAAATAACTGCACTGCTATCTGTATAAACATGGAAATATCTACACAACTATCTGTATATACATGGAAATATCTACCAAGCTATCTGTATAAATATGGAAATATCTACACCGCTATCTCTATAAACATGGAAATTTCTACACCGCTATCTATATAAACATGGAAATATCTACAGCGCTATCTGTATTAACATGGAAATAACTACACCGCCATCTGTATAAACATGCAAATATCTACGCAGTCATCTGTATAAACATGTATATATCTACACCAACATCTCAATAAACATGGAAATATCTAGACAGCCATATCTATACCCATGGAAATATCTACACAGCCATCTGTATAAACATGGAAATATCTACACCGCTATCTTTGTAAACATGGAAATATCTACACCTCTATCTGTAGAATCATGGAAATATCTACATTACTATCTGTATAAACATGTAAATAACTACAGCGCTATCTGTATAAACATGGAAATATGTACACCGCTTTCTGTATAAACATGGAAATACCTACACCGCTGTCTGTATAAACATGGAAATATTTACAATGCTATCTTTGTAAACATGGAAATATCTACAACGCTATCTTTGTAAACATCTACAACTCTATCTGTGTAAACATGGAAATATCTACACAGCTATCTTTGTAAACTTGGAAATATCTACACCGCTGTCTGTGTAAAGATGGAAATATCTACACCGCAATCTGTGCAAAGATTGAAATATCTACATCGCTATCTCTGGAAACATGGAAATATCTACACCGCAATCTGTGCAAAGATTGAAATATCTACACCGCTCTCTCTGTAAACATGGAAATATCGACACCACCATCTGTATAAACATGGAATTATCTACAATGCCATTTGAATAAACATGGAAATATCTACACAGCCGTCTCTATAAACAAGGAAATATCTACACCGGTATCTGTATAAACATGGAAATACCTACACCGCTGTCTGCATAAACATGGAAATACCTACACCGCTATCTTTATAAACATGGAAATATCAACACCACTATCCGTAAAAACATGGAAATATCTACACCGCTATCACTATAAACATGTAAATAACTGCAACGCTATCTGTGCAAACATGGAAATATTTACCCCACTATCTGTGAAAACATGGAAATATCTACAACGCTATCTGTATAAAGATGGAAATATCCACACTTCTATCTGTATAAATATGGAAATATCTACCCCGCTATCCAAATAAACATGGAAATACATACACCGCTATCTGTATAAACATGGAAATATCTACACCGCTATCACTATAAACATGGAAATACCAACACCGCTATCCTTATAAACATGGAAATATCTGCACCGCTATCTGTATAAACATGGAAATATCTACAGCGCTATCAGTATAAACAGGGAAATATCTGCACCGCTATCTCTATAAACATGGAAATATCTACACCGCTATCTGTATAAACATGGAAATGTCTGCATCGCTATCTGCATAAAGATGGAAATATCTCCACCGCTGTCTGTATAAACATGCAAATATCGACACTGCTATCTGTATAAACATGGAGATATCTACACCGCTATCTGTATAAATATGGAAAATCTACAACAGTATCTCTATAAACATGGAAATATATACACTGCCGTCTGTATACACATGGAAATATCTACACAGCCATCTGTATAAACATGGAAATATCTACACTGCTATCTCTATAAATTTGGAAATACCTACACAGCTATCTCTAAAAACATGGAAATATCTACTCCGCAATCTCAATAAACATGGAAATATCTACACCGCCATCTCTATGAACATGAAAATATCTACACCGCCATCTCCATAATCATGGAACTAACTACACTACCATCTGTATAAAAGTGGAAATATCTACACCGTTTTCTGTATAAACATGGAAACATCTACACTGCCATCTGTATAAAGATGGAAATATCTATACCGTGAGTGGTATAAACTTGGAAATATCTAAACCACTATCTGTATAAACATAGAAATATCAACTCCGCTATGGGTATAAACGTGGCAATATCTACACCACTGTCTGTATAAACATGGAAATATCTAAACCACTATCTCTATAAACATGGAAATACCTACACCGCCATCTCTATAAACATGGAAATATCTACACTGCCATCTGTATAAACATGGAAATATCTGCACCGCTATCACTATAAACATGGAAATACCTACATCGCTATCTGTATAACATGGTAAAATCTACACCGCCATCTGTATAAACATGGAAATATCTACACCGTTATCTGTATAAACATGGAAATATCTACAACGCTATCTGTGTAAACATGGAAATATCTACACCGCTATCTGTGTAAACATGGAAATATATACACCGCTATCTCTATAAAGATGGAAATATCTACACCACTAACTGTATAATCGTGGAAATATCTACACCGCTATCTGTATAAACGTGGAAATATATACACCGGTATCTGAATAAACGTCGAAATATCTACACCGATATCTGTATAAACGTGGAAATATTTTCAACGCTGTCTGTGCAAACGAGGAAGTATCTACACACCTATCTGTGTAAACCTGGAAATATCTACACCGCTATCTGTGTAAAGATGGAAATACATACACCGCAATCTGTGCAAAGATGGAAATGTCTACACCGCTATCTCGGTAAACATGGAAATATCTACACCGCTATCTGTATAAACATGGAAATATCTACACCGCTATATCTATAAACATGGAAATATCTACACCGCTATCTCTATTATCGTCAAAATATCTACACCGACATCTGTATGAACATGTAAATATCTACACAGTCATCTGTATAAACATGTAAATATCTACACAACCATCTTAATAAACATGGAAATCTCTAGACAGCCATATCTATACACATTTAAATATCTACACAGCCATCCCTATAAACATGGAAATATCTACACCTCTATCTCTGTAAACATGAAAATACCTACACCGCTATCTGTAGAAACATGGAAATATCTACACTGCCATCTGTATACACAAGGAAATATCTACGAAGGCATCCCTATAAACATGGAAATATCTACACCGCTATCTGTATGAACATGGAAATATCAACATCGCCATCGCAGTAAACAAGAAAATATCTACACCGCCATCTCTATTAACATGAAAATATCTACACTGCCATCTCTATAAACATGGAAATATCTACACTGCCATCTGTATAAACATGGAAATATCTACACTGCCATCTGTATTAAGATGGAAATATCTACATCACCATCTGTATAAATATGGAAATATCTACACCGCCGTCTGTATAAACATGGAAATATCGACACAGCCTTCTGTATAAACATGGAAATATCTACACCGCTATCTGTGTAAAGATGGAAATATCTAAACCGCAATCTGTGCAAAGATGCAAATATCTACACCAATATCTCTGTAAACATGGAAATATCTACACTGCTATCTGTATAAATATGGAAATATTTACACCGCTATCTCCAAAAACATGGAAATATCTACACCGCTATCTCAATAAAGATGGAAATATCTACAGCGCTCTCTCTATAAACATGGAAATATCTACACTGCCATCTGTATAAACATGGAAATATCCACACAGTCATCTTTATATACATGGAAATATCTACACCGCTATCTGTATAAACATGGAAATATCTATACCGCTATCTCTATAAACATGGAAATATCTGCACCGCCATCTGTATAAACATGGAAATATCTACACCACTATCTTTATAAACATGGAAATATCTACACCGATATCTGTATAAACATTGAAGTATCTGAACCACTATCTCTGTAAACATGGAAGTATCAACACTGCCATCTGTAGAAAGATGGAAATAACTACAACGCGATCTGTATAAACAGGGAAATATCTACACCGCCACCTGTATAAACATGGAAATATCTACACAACTATCTGTATAAACATGGAAATATCTACAAAAACATACGTATAAACATGGAAATATCTACACTGCTATCTGTATAAACATGGAAATATCTACACCGCTATCTCTATAAACATGGAAATAGCTAGAGAGTCATCTGTATAAACATGGAAATATCTACACCGCCATGTGAATAAACATGGAAACATCTACACAGCCATCTGTATAAACATGGAAATATCTACACCGCTATCTGTGTAAAGATGGAAATATCAACAGCGCAATCTGTGCAAAGATGGAAATATCTACTCCGCTATCTCTGTAAACATGGAAATTCCTACAGTGCTATCTGTATAAAGATGGAAATATCTACACCGCAATCTGTATAAATATGGAAATATCTACACTGCTATCTCTATAAACATGGAAATATCTACACCGCTATCTGTATAAACATGGAAACATATACACCGCTATGTCTATAAACATGGAAATATCTACAGTGCCATCTGTATAAACATGCAAATATCTACACGGTCATCTGTATAAACATGGAAATATCTACACTACCATCTCTATAAACATGGAAATATGTATAGCACTCACTGTATAAAGATGCAAATATCTACACCGCTACCTGTATAAACATGGAAATATCTACATTGCTATTTGTATAAATATGGAAATATTTACACCGCTATCTCTATAAACATGGAAATATCTACACCGCTATTTCTATAAACAGGGAAATATCTACACCAACATCTGTATAAACATGGAAATATCTACACAGTCATCTTCATAAACATGGAAATATCAACACTGCCATCTGTATAAACATGGAAATACCTACTCAGCCCTCTTTATAAACATGGAAACATCGGCACAGCAATCTATATAAACATGTAAATATCTACACCGCTATCTGTATAAACAGGGAAATATCTACACCGCTATCACTATAAACATGGAAATATCTACACCGCTATGTGAATAAACATGAAAATATTTCCACTGCTATCTCTGTCAACAGAGAAATAACTACACCGCTCTCTGTATAAACATGGAAATACCTACACTGCCATCTGTATTAACATGGAAATATCCACACCACCATCTGTATAAAAGTGGAAATATCTACATGGCGATCTCTATAAACATGGAAATATTTACACCGCTATGTGTATAAACATGGAAATACCAACACCGCTATCTCTATAAACGTGGAAATATCTACACCGCTATCTGTATAAACATGGAAACATCTACACCGCGATCTGTATGAAAATGGAAATATCTGCACCTCCATCACTATAAACATGAAAATATCTACACTGCCATCTCCATAAACATGTATACTCACTGTATAAAGATGTAAATATCTACACCACTATCTGTATAAACATGGAAATATCTACATCACTATTTGTATAAATATGGAAATATTTACACCGCTATCTCTATAAGCATGGAAATATCTACACCGCTATTTCTATAAACAGGGAAATATCTACACCAACATCTGTATAAACATGGAAATATCTACACAGTCATCTTCATAAACATGGAAATATCAACACTGCCATCTGCATAAACATGGAAATATCTACACTGCTATCTCTATAAATATGGAAATAACTTCAATGCCATCTGTAAAAACATGGAAATACCTATACAGTCATCTGTATAAACATGGAAATATCTTCACAACCATCTGTATAAACATGGAAATACCTACACAGCCATCTGTATAAACATGGAAATATCTACACAGCCATGTGTATATACATGTAAATATCTACACCGCTATCTATATAAACATGGAAATAACTACACCGCTATCTGTATAAACATGGAAATATCTCCACTGCTATCTCTATAAACATCGAAATATCTACACAGCCATCTGTATAAACATTGAAATCCTTACAAAGTTATCGGTATAAACATGGAAATATCTACACCGCCACCTGTATAAACATAGAAATATCTACACAGCCATGTGTACATACATGGAAATATCTACACCTCTCTGTATATAAACATGGAAATAACTACACTGCTATCTCTATATACATGGAAATATCTACACCGCCATCTACATATCCATAGAAATATCTGCGCCGCCAAATGTAAAAACATGGAAATATCTACACGGTCAACAGTGTATAGATGAAAATATCAACACCGCCATCTGTAGAAACATGGAAATATCTACACCGCTATCTGTATAAACATGGAAATATCTACACCGCTATCTCTATAAACATGGAAATATCTACACCGTGATCTGCATAAACATGGAAATATTTACACCGCTATCTGTATAAAGATGGAAATTTCTACACCGTTATCTGAATACATATGGAAATATCTACACCGCAATCTCTACAAACATGGAAATATCTACACCGACATCTGTATAAACATGGAAATACCTATACAGTCATCTGTGTAAACATGGAAATATCTACAATGCCATCTGTATACACATGGAAATACCTACATGGCCATCTGTGTATAGATGGAAACATCAACACCGCCTTCTGTACAAACGTGGAAATGTCTACACTGCTATCTCTATATACATGGAAATACCTACACTGCGGTCTGTATAAACATGGAAATATCTACACCGGTATCTGTATAAACATGGAAATATCTACACCACGATCTGTATAAACATGGAAATATCTACACCGCCATCTGCATGTGCATGGAAATATTTATGCCGCCATCTGTATAAACATGGAAATATCTACACTGCCATCTGTGTATAGATGGATATATAAACACCGCCATCTGTACAAACATGGAAATATCTATACCGCTATCTCTATAAACATGGAAATATCTGCACTGCCATCTGTAAAAACATGGAAATAACTAAACAGTCATCTGTATAAACATGGAAATATCTACAATGCCATCTGTATACACATGGAAATATCTACACAGCCATCTGTATAAACATGTAAATATCTACACTACTATCTCTGTAAACATGGAAATATCTACACCGCCATCTATATAAACATGGAAATATCTACACCGCCATCTGTATAAACATGGAAATATCTAGACTGCCATCTGTAGAAAGATGGAGTTAACTACACTGCGATCTGTATAAACGTGGAAATATCTACACGATGATCTGTATAAACATGGAAATATCTACAACCATATCTGTAAACATGGAAATATCTACACCGCTATCTGTGCAAAGATGGAAATATCTACAACGCTATCTCTGTAAACATGGAAATACCTACACCACTGTCTGTATACACATGGAAATATCTACACCGCAATCTCTATAAACATGGAAATATCTACACTGCTATCTCTATAAACATGGAAATATCTACACCGTTATCTGTATAAACATGGAAATATATATAGCGCTATCAGTATAAACATGGAAACTTCTACACCACGATCTGTATGAACATGAAAGATATACTTCGCTATCTGTATAAACATGTAAATATCTACACTGCTATCTGTATAAACATGGAAATATCTACACCACTAACTGTATAAACATGGAAATATCCACACTGCCATCTGAATAAATATGGAATATCTAAACCGCTATCTCCATTAACATGGAGATACCTACACCGCCATCTGTATAAACATGGAAACAACTACACAGCTATCTCTATAAACGTGGAAATATGTACACCGCCATCATAACAAACATGGAAATATCTACAGCGCCATCTACATAAACAAGGAAATATCTACACTGCCATCTATATAAACATGGAAATATCTACACCGCTATTTGTATAAACATGGAAATATCTAGGCTGTCGTCTGTAAAAAATGGTAATATCTACACAGTCATCTGTATAAACATGGAAATATCTACACCACCATTTGTATAAACTTGGAAATATCTACACCGCCACCTGTATAAACATGGAAATAGCTACACAGTCATCTGTATAAACATGGAAATATCTACATCACCTTCTCAATAAACATGGAAATACTTACACCGCCATCTCTATAAACATGAAAATATCTACACCTCCATCTCCATAAACATGGAACTATCTACACAGCCATTTGTGTAAAGATGGAAATATGTTCACCTCTATCTGTATAAACACGGAAATATCTACACTACCATCTTTATAAACATGGAAATATCTACACCGCTATCTCTATAAACGTGGAAATATCTACAGCGCTGTCTCCATAAACACTGAAATATCTAAACCGCTATCTCTATAAACATTGAAATATGTACACCGCCATCTCTGTAAACATGGAAATATTTACACCGCCATCTACATAAACTAGGAAATATCTACACCGCCATCTATATAAACATGAAAATATCTAAAACGCCGTCTGTATAAACATGGAAATATCTACACTGCCGTCTGTAGAAAGATGAAAATACCTACACCACGATCTTTATAAACATGTAAATATCTACACCGCTATCTGTATAAACATGGAAATATCTACAATGCTATCTGTATAAACATGGAAATATCTACACCACGATCTGTGTAAACATGGAAATATGTACACCGCTATCTGCATAAACATGGAAATATCTACACCACTATCTCTATAAATATGGAAATATCTATACCACTATCTCTATAAACATGGAAATATCTACATCGCTATCTGTATAAACATGGAAACATCTCCACCGCTGTCTGTATAAACATGGAAATACCTGCACCGCTATGTGTATAAACATGGAAATACCTACAAAGCTATCTGTATAAACATGGAAATACCTCCACCACTATCGGTATAAACATGGATATATCTACAACACTAACTCTATAAACATGGAAATACCTACACCGCCATCTCTGTAGACATGGAAATATCTACACCGCTATCTGTATAAACATGGAATTGTCTACACGGCTATCTGTATAAACATGGAAATATCTACACCGCTATCTGTATAAACATGGAAATATCTACACCGCTATCTGTATCAACATGGAAATGTCTACACCGCTATCTGTATAAAGATGGAAATATCTACATCTCTATCTCTATAAACATGGAAATATCTACACCGCTATCTCTATAAACATGGAAATATCTACACAGTTATCTGTATAAACATGGAAATATCTGCACCACCATCTGTATAAACATGGAAATGTCTATACTGCCATCTGTGTAAACATGGAAATACCTAAACCGCTATCTGTATAAATATGGAAACATCTACAACACTATCCCTATAAACATGGAAATATCAACAACGCTATCCAAATAAACATGGAAATATCTACACCGCTATCTCAATAAAGATGGAAATATCTACAGCGCTCTCTGTATAAACATGGAAATATCTACACTGCCATCTGTATAAACATGGAAATATCCACACAGTCATCTTTATATATATGGAAATATCTACACCGCTATCTGTATAAACATGGAAATATCTATACCGCTATCTCTATAAACATGGAAATATCTGCACCGCCATCTGTATAAACATGGAAATATCTACACCACTATCTTTATAAACATGGAAATATCTACACCGATATCTGTATAAACATTGAAGTATCTGAACCACTATCTCTGTAAACATGGAAGTATCAACACTGCCATCTGTAAAAACATGGAAATATCTACACCGCTATCTGTATAAACATGGAAATATCTACACCGCCATCTCTATAAACATGGAAATACCTACACCGCCATCTCTATAAACATGGAAACATCTATAAAACCATGTCAATAAACTTGGAAATATCTACACCGCCATCGTCACAACCGTGGAAATATCTACCCCGCCGTCTGCATAAACATGGAAAAATCTACACCGACATCTGCATAAACATGGAAATATCTTCAACGCTATCTGTGTAAACATGGAAATATCTGCACTGCTATATGTGGAAACATGGAAATATCTACATCACTATCTGTATAAACATGGAAATATCCACACGGTTATCTCTATAAACATGGAATTATCTACACCGCTATCTCTATAAACATGGACATATCTACACCGATTTCTGTATAAACATGGAAATATCTACACCGCCTTCTGTACAAACATGGAAATATCTGCAATGCTATCTGTATAAACATGGAAATATTTACACCGCGGTCTGTATAAACATGGAAATATCTACACCGCTATCTGTATAAACATGGAAATATCTACACTGCTATCTCTATAAACATGGAAATATCTACACCGTGATCTGTATAAACATGGAAATATTTACACGGCTATCTGTATAAACACGGAAATATCTACCCCGTTATCTGTATATATATGGTAATATCCACACCGCAATCTCTATAAACATGGAAATATCTACACCGCCATCTGTATAAACATGGAAATATCTACACTGCTATCTCTATAAATATGGAAATAACTTCAATGCCATCTGTAAAAACATGGAAATACCTATACAGTCATCTGTATAAACATGGAAATATCTTCACAACCATCTGTATAAACATGGAAATACCTACACAGCCATCTGTATAAACATGGAAATATCTACACAGCCATGTGTATATACATGTAAATATCTACACCGCTATCTATATAAACATGGAAATAACTACACTGCTATCTGTATAAACATGGAAATATCTCCACTGCTATCTCTATAAACATCGAAATATCTACACCGCCATCTGTATAAACATTGAAATACTTACAAAGTTATCGGTATAAACATGGAAATATCTACACCGCCACCTGTATAAACATGGAAATATCTACACAGCCATGTGTACATACATGGAAATATCTACACCGCTCTCTATATAAACATGGAAATAACTACAATGCTATCTCTATATACATGGAAATATCTACACCGCCATCTACATATCCATAGAAATATCTGCGCCGCCAACTGTATAAACATGGAAATATCTACACCGCTATCTGTATAAACATGGAAATGTCTACACCGCTATCTGTATAAAGATGGAAATATCTACATCTCTATCTCTATGAACATGGAAATATCTACACCGCTATCTGTATAAACATGGAAATATGTACACCGCAGTCTGTATAAACATGGAAATATCTACACCGCTATCTTTATAAACATGGAAATATCTACACCGCTATCTCTATAAACATGGAAATATCTACACCGTGATCTGTATAA
This sequence comes from Pan troglodytes, assembly GCF_028858775.2. NCBI lineage: Eukaryota > Metazoa > Chordata > Mammalia > Primates > Hominidae > Pan > Pan troglodytes. The sequence continues at coordinate 5,025,533 of NC_072406.2, forward strand.
ACATGGAAATATTTACACCGCTATCTGTATAAAGATGGAAATTTCTACACCGTTATCTGTATAAATATGGAAATATCTACACCGCAATCTCTACACACATGGAAATATCTACACCGACATCTGTATAAACATGGAAATACCTATACAGTCATCTGTGTAAATATGGAAATATCTACAATGCCATCTGTATACACATGGAAATACCTACATGGCCATCTGTGTATAGATGGAAACATCAACACCGCCATCTGTACAAACGTGGAAATGTCTACACTGCTATCACTATAAACATGGAAAAATCTAAACCGGTATCTGTATAAACATGGAAATATCTACACCACGATCTGTATAAACATGGAAATATCTACACCGCCATCTGCATGTGCATGGAAATATTTATGCCGCCATCTGTATAAACATGGAAATATCTACATTGCCATCTGTGTATAGATGGAAATATCAACACCGCCATCTGTACAAATATGGAAATATCTACACCGCTATCTCTATAAACATGGAAATATCTGCACTGCCATCTGTAAAAACATGGAAATAACTAAACAGTCATCTGTATAAACATGGAAATATCTACAATTCCATCTGTATGCACATGGAAATATCTACACAGCCATCTGTATAAACATGTAAATATCTACACTGCTATCTCTGTAAACATGGAAATATCTACACCGCCATCTCTATAAACATGAAAATATCTACACTGCCATCTCCATAAACATGGAACTAACTACTCCGCCATCTGTATAAACATGGAAACATCTACACCACCATCTGTGTGAATAAGGAAATATCTACAACGCCATCTGTATAAAGATATAAATGTCTGCACCGCGAGCTTTATAAACATTTAAATATCAACACCGCTATCTGTATAAACCTGGAAATATCTAGAGCGATATCTGTATAAACATGGAAATACCTACACCGCTATCTGTATAAACATGGAAATATTTACAGTGCTATCTGCATAAACATGGAAATACCAACACCGTTATCTGTATAAACATGGAAATATCTACACCGCTATCTCTATAAACATAAAAATAACTACACCGCCATCTCTATAAATATGGAAATATCTACACCGCCATCTGAATAAACATGGAAATATCTACACAGACATCTGTATAAACAAGGAAATATCTACACTGCCATCTGTATAAACTTGGAAATACCTTCACTGACGTCTGTAGAAAAATGGAAATGTATACAAAGCGATCTGTATAAACATGGGAACTTCTACACCGCTACCTGTATAAACATGGAAATATCTACACCGCTATCTGTATCAACATGGAAATAACTACACCGCAATCTGTATAAACACAGAAATATCTACAATGCTATCTCTGTAAACATGAAAATATCTACACAGCTATCTGTGTAAACTTGGAAATATCTTCACCGCTATCTGTGTAAATTTGGCAATACCTTCACCGCAATCTGTGGAAAAATGGAAATACCTACACTGCTATCTCTGTAAAGATGGAACTACCTACACCGATATCTGTATATACATGGAAATATCTACACTGCCATCTGTATAAACATGGAAATATCTACAGCGCCATCTGTATAAACATGGAAATATTTACACCGCAATCTGTACACACATGGAAATATCTACACAGCCATCTGTATGAACATGGAAATATCTACACTGCTATCTCTATAAATATGGAAATATGTACACCACTATCTGTATAAACATGGAAATATCTACATCGCTGTCTGTATAAACAGGGAAATATCTCCACCGCGATCGGTATAAACATGGAAATATCTACACCACTATCTGTATAAACATGGAAATATTTACACCGCTATCTGTACAAACATGGAAATATCTACAACGCTATCTGTGTAAACACGGAAATATCTACACAGATATCTGTGTAAACTTGGAAATATCTACACAGCTATCTGTGTAAAAATGGAGATACCTCCACAGCAATATGTGCAAAGATGGAAATGTCTACACTGCTATCTCTGTAAACCTGGAAATATCTACACCGCTATCTGTATAAACATGGAAATATCTACACCGCAGTCTCTATAAACATGGAAATATCTCCACCGCTATGTGTATAAGCATGAAAATATCTACAACGCTTTCTGTGTAAACATGGACATATCTACACTGCAATCTGTATAAACATGGAAATATCTACAACGCTATGTGTGTAAACATGGAAATATCTACACAGCTATCTGTGTAAACTCGGAAATGTCTACACAGCTATCTGCGTAAACATGGAAATAACTACAAGGCAATCTGTGCAATGATGGAAATATCTACACCGCTATCTCTGTAAACATGGAAATATCTACACCGCTACCTGTATAAACATGGAAATATCTACACCGCTGTCTGTATAAACAAGGAACCATCTACACCGCCATCTGTAGAAACATGGAAAAGTCAAAATTGCAATCTGTATAAACATGGAAATACCTACACCGCTATCTTTATAAATATGGAAATATCTACACCGCTATCTCTATAAACATGGAAATACCTACACCACTTTCTCTATAAACATGGAAATATCTACACTGCAATCTCTATATACATGGAAATATTTACTCCGCCATCTCTATAAACGTGAAAATATCTACACCGCCATCTTCCGAAACATGGATGTATCTACACCTCCATCTGTATAAACTTGGAAATATCTAAAGCACTATCTGTATAAACATGGAAATATCTTCACTTCTATCTGTATAAACATGGAAATATCTCCTCTCCCATCTGTATAAAGATGGAAATATCTACACCACGAGCTGTATAAACATGGAAATATCTACACCGATATCTGTATAAACATGGAAGTAGCATCACCGCTATCTGTATAAACATGGAAATATCTACACCGCTATCTCTATAAACATGAAAATATTTACACCACCATCTCTATAAACATGGAAATATTTACACCGCTCTCTCTATAAACCTAGAAATAACTGCACCGCCACCTCTATAAACCTGGAAATATCTACACTGCCATCTGCATAAACATGGAAATATCTACACAGACATCTGTATAAACATGGATATATCTACACAGACATCTGTATAAACTTGGAAATATCTACACTGACATCTGTAGAAAGATGGAAATATCTACAAAGCGATGTGTATAAACATGGAAATAACTACACCGCAATCAGTATAAACATGGAAATATCTACACAGCAATCTGTGCAAAGATGGAAATATCTACACCGCAGTCTCTATAAACATGGAAATATCTACTCCGCTATCTGTATAAACATGGAAATAACTACACCGCTATCCATATAAACATGGAAATATCTACATTGCTATCTTTATAAACATGGAAATTTTTACACCGTTATCTGTATAAACATAGAAATATCTCCACCGCTATCTTTATAAACACGGAAATACCTTCACCGGTATCTTTAAAAACATGGAAATACCTACACCGCTATCTCTATAAACAACGAAATACCTACAACGCTATCTGTGTAAACATGGAAATAACTACACAGCTATCTGTGTAAACTTGGAAATATCTACACCGCAATCTGTGTAAGCATGGAAATATCTACAACGCTATCTGTGTAAACATGGAAATATTTACAACGCTATCTGTGTAAACTGGGAAATATCTACACAGCTATCAGTAAAACATGCAAATATCTACACCAAAATCTGTATAGCCCTGAAAATATCTACACCGCTATCTGTATCAACATGTAAATAACTACACCGCTATCTGTATAAACATGGAAATATCTACAATGATATCTCTGTAAACATGGAAATATCGACACAGGTATCTGTGTAAACTTGGAAATATCTACACCGCTATCTGTGTAAAGTTTGCAATGTCTACACCGCAATCTGTACAAAGATGGAAATATCTTTACCGCTATATCTGTAAACATGGAAATATCTACACCGCTATATGTATAAACATGGAAATATCTACACTGCTATCTCTATAAACATGGGAATATCTACATCGCTATCTGTATAAACATGGAAATATCTACATCGCTATCTGTATAAAAAGGGAAATAACTCCACCGCTATCTGTGTAAACATGGAAATATCTACACCGCTATCTGTATATACAAGGAAATATCTACACCGCTATCTGTAAAAACAAGGAAATATCTACACCGCCATCTTTAGAAACATGGAAATATCTGCACCGCCATCTGTGTAAACTTGGAAATACCTACACCGCTACCTGTATAAATATGGAAATGTCTACACCGCTATCTCTATAAACATGGAAATACCTACACCACTTGCACTATAAACATGGAAATAGCTACACCGCAATCTCTGTAAACATAGAAATATCTACACCGCCATCTATGTAAACATGAAAATATCTACACTGCCATATTCAGAAACATGGCTGTATCTACAACGCCATCTGTATAAACATGGAAGTATCTACACCGCAATCTCTATAAACATGGAAATATCTACACCGCCATCTGTATTAACATGGAAATATCTACACAGTCATCTGTATAAACCTGGAAATATCTACACTGTCATCTATATAAACATGGAAATATCTACAGAGAACTCTGTATAAACGTGGAAATATCGGCACAGCCATCTGTATAAACATGGAAATATCTACATCGCTATCTGTATAATCATGGAAATATCTACACCTCTATGTGTATTAACGTGGAAATATCTGCATTGCTATCTGTATAAACATGGACATATCTCCACCGCAATCTGTGTAAACATGAAAATATCTACACCGCTATCTCTATAAACATGGAAATATCTTCAATGCCATCTGTACAAACATTGAAATATCTACACAGTCATCTGTAGAAACATGGAAATATCTACACCGCTATCTCTATAAACATGGAAATAACTACACAACTATCGCTATAAACATGGAAAAATCTACACCGCTATCTCCATCAACATGGAAATATAAACACCGCCATGTCTTTAAACATGGAGGTATCTACAACGACATCTGCATAAACAAGAAAATATCTACACTGCCATCTATATAAACATAGAAATATCTACACCTCCATCTCTATAAACATGGAAATATCTACACTGCCATTTATAGAAAGATGGAAATATCTACACCGCAATCTGTATAAACGTGGAAATATCTACACCTCTATCTCTATAAACATGGAAATATCTACAATGCAATCTGTATAAACATGGAAATGTCTACACCGCTATCTGTATAAATATGAAATATCTAAACCACTATCTCTATAAAATTGGAAATATCTACACTGCTATCTGTATAAACATGGAAATATCCTCACTGGTATCTCTATGAACATGGATATATCTACACCGCTATCTCTATAAACATGGAAATATCTACACCGCCATCTCTATAAACATGAAAACATCTACACCGCCATCTGTATAAACATGGAAATATCTACACCGCTATCTTTATAAACATGGAAATATCTACAAAGCTATCTCTATAAACATGGAAATATCTACACCGCCATCTGTATAAACATGGAAATACCTACAAAGTCATCTGTATAAACATGGAAATATCCACAAACCATCTGTATAAACATGGAAATATCTACACAGCCATCTGTATGTACATGGAAATATCTACACCGCTATCTGTATAAACATGGAAATAACTACACCGCTATTTTTATAAACAAGGAAAAACCTCCACCGCCATCTGTTTAAACATGGAAATATATACACAGACATCTGTTTATACATGGAAATATCTACACCTCTATCTGTATAAACATGCTAATAACTACACCGCTATCTGTATAAATGTGGAAATATTTGCACCGCTATCCCTATAAACATGCTAATATCAACACCGTGATCTGTATAAACATGGAAATATCTGCACCATGATCAGTATAAACATGGAAATATCTACACCGCGATCTGTATAAACATGGAAATATGTACATCGTGATCTGTATAAACATGGAAATATCTACACTGCCATCTCTATAAACATGGAAATATCTACACCCCTATCTGTATAAACATGGAAATATCCACACAGCTATCTCTATAAACATGGAGAAATCAACACCGCTATCTCTATGAACATGGAAATATTTACACCGCCATCTCTATAAACATGGAAATGTCTACATCGCGATCAGTATAAACATGCAAATATCTACACCGCTATCTGTATAAACATGGAAATATCTCCACTGCTATCTTTATAAACATCGAAATATCTACACTGCCATCTGTATAAACATGGAAATAAAAAGTTATCTGTATAAACATGGAAATATCTACACCGCCATCTGTATAAACATGGAAATATCTACACAGCCATGAGTATATACATGGAAATATCTACAACGCTATCTATATAAAGATGGAAATAACTACACCGCTATCTGTAAAAACATGGAAATAACTCCACTGCTATCTCTTTGAATATCGAAATATCTACACCGCCATCTGTATAAACATGCAAATACTTAAAAAGTTATCTGTATGAACATGGAAATATCTACACCGCCTTCTGTATAAACATGGAAATATCTACAGAGCCATGTGTACATACATGGAAATATCTACACCGCTCTCTATATAAACATGGAAATAAGTACAGCGTTATCTGTATATACATGGAAATATCTACACCACCAATTACATATCCATAGAAATCTCTGCGCCGCCATCTGTATAAACATGGAAATATCTACACGGTCATCTGTGTATAGATGGAAATATCAACACCACCATCTGTACAAACATGGAAATATCTGCACCGCTATCTGTATAAACATGGAAATATCTACACTGTGGTGTGTATACACATGGAAATATCTACACCGCTATCTGTATAAACAAGGAAATACCTACACCGCCATCTTTAGAAACATGGAAATACCTTCACCGCCATCTGTATAAACATGGAAATACCTACACCGCTACCTGTATAAATATGGAAATGTCTACACCGCTATCTCTATAAACCTGGAAATACCTACACCACTTGCACTATAAACATGGAAATGTCTACACCACAATCTCTGTAAACATGATAATATCTACACCGCCATCTATGTAAACATGAAAATACCTACACTGCCATATTCAGAAACATGGCTGTAACTACACCGCCATCTGTATAAACATGGAAATATCTACACCAGTATCTGTATAAAGATGGAAATATTTAAACTGCTATCTCTATAAACATGGAAATATCTACACCGCTATCTCTATAAACATGGAAATATCTACACCTCCATCTGTATTAACATGGAAATATCTACACAGTCATCTGTATATACCTGGAAATATCTACACTGTCATCTATATAAGCATGGAAATATCTACAGAGAACTCTGTATAAACATGGAAATATCTACAATGCCATCTGTAGAAAGATGTAAATGTCTACACCGCAATGTGTGTAAACATGGAAATATCTACACCGATATCTGTAAAAACATGGAAATATCTACACCGCTATCTGTATAAACATGGAAATATCTACACCGCGATGTGTATAAACATGGAAATATCTACAGCACCATCTCTATAAACATTGAAATATCTACACTGCCATCTGTAAAAACATGGAAATATCTACACAGTCATCTGAATAAACATGGAAATATCTACACCACCATCTGTATAAACATGGAAATACCTACATTACCATCTGTATACACATGGAAATATCTACACAGACATCTGTATAAATAGGGAAATATCTACACCGCCATCTGTATATACATGGAATTATATACACTGCAATCTGTAGAAAGATGGAAATATCTACACCGCTATCTCAATACATCTGGAAATATCTACACCGCCATCTCTATAAACATGATATTATCTACAATGCCATCTCCATAAAGATGGAAGTATCTACTCCGCCATGTGTATAAACACGGAAATATCTACACCACCATCTGTGTAAACATGGAAATATCTACACCGCTATCTGTATAAACATGGAAATATCTACACCGCCATCTGCATGTCCATGGAAATATCTACGCCGCCATCTGTATAAACATGAAAATATCTACACGGCCATCTGTGTATAGATAGAAATATCAACACCGCCATCTGTACAAACATGGAAATATCTACACCGCTATCTCTATAAACATTGAAATATCTACACTGCCATCTGTAAAAACATCGAAATATCTACACAGTCATCTGAATAAACATGGAAATATGTACACCGCTATCTGTATAAACATGGAAATATCTACACCGCTATCTCTATAAACATGGAAATATCTGCACTGCCATCTGTAAAAACATGGAAATACCTATACAGTCATCGGTATAAACATGGAAATATCTACAATGCCATCTGTATACACATGGAAATATCTACACAGCCATCTGTATAAACATGTAAATATCTACACTGCAATCTCTATAAACATGGAAATATCTACACCGCCATCTCTATAAACATGAAAATATCTACACTGCCATCTCCATAAACATGGAACTAACTACTCTGCCATCTGTATAAACATGGAAATATCTACACCGCAATCTCTATAAAGATGAAAATACTTACACCACCATCTCTGTAAACATGGAAATATTTACACCGCTCTCTCTATAAACTGAGAAATAACTAGACCACCATCTCTATAAACATGGAAATATCTACACCGCTATCTGCATAAACATGGGATTATCTACACAGACATCTGTATAAACATGGAAATATCTACACCACAATCTGTATAAACATGGAAATATCTGCACCGCTATCTGCATAGATATGAAATATCAAAACAGCTATCTCTATAAAAATGGAAATAGCTACATTGCTATCTGTACAAACATGGAAATATCCTCACTGCTATCTCTATGAACATGGATATATCTACACCGCTATCTCTATGAACATGGAAATATCTACACCGCCATCTCTATAAACATGGAAATTTCTACACCACCATCTGTATAAACATGGAAATATCTACACCGCTATGGAAATATCTACACCGCTATCTGTAAAAACATGGAAATATCTACACTGCGATCTGTATAAACATGGAAATGTCTACAACGCGATCTGTATAAACATGGAAATATCTTCACCACGATCTGTATAAACATGGAAATATCTAAACCGCTACCTGTATAAACATGGTAATATCTACACCACCATCTATATAAACATGGAAATATCTACACCGCCATCTGTATAAACATGGAAATATCTACAATGCCATCTGTAGAAAGATGGAAATATCTACACCGCTATCTGCATAAACATGGAAATATCTACACCGCGATCTGCATAAAGATGGAAATATCTACGCCGCGATCTGTATAAACATGGAAATATCTACACCGCCATCTGTATAAACATGGAAATATCTACAAAGATATCTCTATAAACATGGAAATTTCCACACCGCTATCTGTATAAACATGGAAATATCTACACAGTCATCTGTATAAACATGGAAATATCTAAACTGCCATCTGTGGAAAGATGGAAATATCTACACCACGATCTGTATAAATATGAAAATATCTACACCGCTATCTGTGTAAAGATGGAAATATCTACACCGCAATCTGTGCAAAGATGGAAATATATACAACGCTATCTCTGTAAACATGGAAATATCTACGCCACTATCTGTATAAACATGGAAATATCTACACCGTCATCTCTGTAAACATGAAAATATCAACACCGCCATCTTCTGAAACATGGATGTATCTACACAGCCATTTGTATAAACATGGAAATATCTACAGCACCAACTCTATAAACATGGAAATATCTACACCGCTATCTGTATAAACATGGAAATATCTACACCGCTATCTGTTTAAACAAGGAAATATCTACACTGCGATCTGTATAAACATGGAAATGTCTACACCGCGATCTGTGTAAACATGGAAATATCTTCAACGCGATCTGTATAAACATGGAAATATCTACACCGCTACCTGTATAAACATGGTGATATCTACACCACCATCTATATAAACATGGAAATATCTACACCGCCATCTGTATAAACATGGAAATATCTACAATGCCATCTGTAGAAAGATGGAAATATCTTCACCGCAATCTGTGTAAACATGGAAATAACTACACCGCTATCTGTATATACATGGAAATATCTACACCGCCATCTACATATCCATAGAAATATCTGCGCTGCCGTCTGTATAAACATGGAAATATCTACACGGTCATCGCTGTATAGGTGGAAATATCAACACCGCCATCTGTACAAACATGGAAATATCTGCACCGCTATCTGTATAAACATGGAAATATCTACACCGCTATCTGTATAAACATGGAAATATCTACACTGCGATCTGTATAAACATGGAAATACCTACACCACTATCTGTATAAACACGGAAATATTTACACCGCGATCTGTATAATCATGGAAATATCTACACCGCTATCTGTATAAACATGGAATTATCTGCACAGCTATCTCTATAAACATGGAAATATCTACACCGCCATCTGTATAAACATGGAAATACCTACAAAGTCATCTGTATAAACATGGAAATATCTATACAGCCATCTGTATAAACATGGAAATATCTACACATCCATCTGTATATACATGGAAATATCTACGCCGCTATCTCTATAAACATGGAAATAACTACACCGCTATTTGTATAAACAAGGAAATATCTACACCATGATCTGTATAAACATGGAAATATCTACACCGCTATTTGTATAAACAAGGAAATATCTACACCGCTATCTGTATAAACATGGAAATAACTACACCGCTATTTGTATAAACAAGGAAATATCTACACCGTGATCTGTATAAACATGCTAATAACTACACCGCTATCTGCATAAATGTGGAAATATTTGCACCGCTATCCCTATAAACATGGTAATATCAACACCGCGATCTGTATAAACATGGAAATATCTACACCGTGATCTGTATAAACATGGAAATATCTACATCGCCATCTCTATAAACATGGAAATATCTACACCCCTATCTGTATAAACATGGAACTATCCACACCGCTATCTCTATTATCATGGAAAAATCAACACCGCTATCTCTATGAACATGGAAATATCTACACCGCCATCTCTATAAAAATGGAAATATCTACACCGCGATCAGTATAAACGTGGAAATATCTACACCGCTATCTCTATAAACATGGAAATATCTCCACTGCTATCTCTATAAACATCGAAATACCTACACCACCATCTGTATAAACATGGAAATACTTACAAAGTTTTCGGTATAAACATGGAAATATCTACACCACCATCTGTATAAACATGGAAATATCTACACAGCCATGTGTATATACATGGAAATATCTACACTGCTATCTATATAAACGTGGAAATAACTACACCGCTATCTGTATAAACATGGAAATATCTACTACGCCATCTACATGTCCATGGAAATATCTGCGCCGCCATCTGTATAAACATGGAAATATCTGCACGGTCATCTGTGTGTGGATGGAAATATCAACACCGCCATCTGTACAAACATGGAAATATCTACACCGCTATCTGTATAAACATGGAAATATCTACACCGCGGTCTGTGTAAACATGGAAATATCTAAATCGCTTTCTGTATAAACATGGAAATATCTACACCGCTATCTCTATACACATGGAAGTATCTATACCGTGATCTGTATAAACATGGAAATATTTACACTGCTATCTGTATAAACATGGAAGTATCTACACCATTATCTGTATAAATATGGAAATACCTACACCGCTATCTCTATAAACATGGAAATATCTACACCGCCATCTGCATAAACATGGGAATATCTACACTGCTATCTCTATAAACATGGAAATATCTACAATGCCATCTGTAAAAACATGGAAATACCCATACAGTCATCTGTATAAACATGGAAATATCTACACCACCATCTGTAAAAACATGGAAATATCTACAATGCCATCCGTATACACATGGAAATAACTACACGGCAATCTGTGTATAGATGGAAACGTCAACACCGCCATCTGTACAAACATGGAAATATCTACACCGCTATCCGTATAAACATGGAAATATCTACACTGCGGTCTGTATAAACATGTAAATTTCTACACCGGTATCTGTATAACCATGGAAATATCTACACCACGATCTGTATAAACATGGAAATATTTACACTGCTATCTGTATAAACATGGAAATATCTACACCGCTATCTCTATAAACATGGAAATATCTACGAAGCCATCTGTATAAACATGGAAATACCAACACAGTCATGTGTAGGAACCTGAAAATATCTACACCGCGATCTGTATAAACATGGAAATATCTACACCGCGATCTGTATAAACATGGAAATATCTACACAGCTATCTCTATAAACATGGAAATATCTACAGCTCAATCTGTATAAACATGGAAATAACTACAAAGTCATCTGTATAAACATGGAAATATCTACACAGCCATCTGTATATACTTGGAAATATCTACACAGCCGTCTGTATATACATGGAAATATCTACACAGCCCTGTGTATATACATGGAAATATCTACATCGCTATCTATATAAACATGGAAATAACTACACCGCTATCTGTATAAAAATGGAAATAAATACAACGCTATTTGTATAAACAAGGAAATATCTACACCGCAATCTGTTTAAACATGGAAATATATTCACAGATATCTGTTTATACATGGAAATATCTACACCGCTATCTGTATAAACATGCTAATAACTACACTGCTATCTGCATAAATGTGGAAATATTTGCACCGCTATCCCTATAAACTTGGTAATATCAACACCGCGATCTGTATAAACATGGAAATATCAACACCATGATCTGTATAAACATGGAAATATCTACATCGCGATCTGTATAAACATGGAAATATCTACACCGTGATCTGTATAAACATGGAAATATCTACACCGCCATCTCTATAAACATGAAAATATCTACACCCCTAACTGTATAAACATGGAAATATCCACACCGCTATCTCTATTATCATGGAATAATCAACACCGCTATCTCTATGATCATAGAAATATCTACACCGCCATCTTTATAAACATGGAAATATCTACACCGCGATCAGTATAAACGTGGAAATATCTACACCACTATCTCTATAAACATGGAAATATCTCCACTGCTATCTCTATAAACATCAAAATACCTACACCGCCATCTGTATAAACATGGAAATACTTACAAAGTTATCGGTATAAACATGGAAATATCTACACCGCCATCTGTATAAACATGGAAATATCTACACAGCCATGTGTATATACATGGAAATATCTACACCGCTATCTATATAAACATGGAAATAACTACACCGCTATCTGTATAAACATGGAAATATCTACTATGCCATCTACATATCCATGGAAATATCTGCGCCGCCATCTGTATAAACATGGAAATATCTACACGATCATCTGTGTATGGATGGAAATATCAACACCGCCATCTGTACAAACATGGAAATATCTACACCGCTATCTGTATAAACATGGAAATATCTACACCGCGGTCTGTGTAAACATGAAAATATCTAAATCGCTTTCTGTATAAACGTGGAAATATCTACACCGCTATCTGTATAAACATTGAAGTATCTACACCGTGATCTGTATAAACATGGAAATATTTACACTGCTCTCTGTATAATCATGGAAATATCTACACCGTTATCTGTATAAATATGGAAATACCTACACAGCTATCTCTATAAACATGGAAATATCTACACCGCCATCTGTATAAACATGGAAATATCTACACTGCTATCTCTATAAACATGGAAATATCTACAATGCCATCTGTAAAAACATGGAAATACCTATACTGTCATCTGTATAAACATGGAAATATCTACACCACCAACTATAAAAACATGGAAATATCTACAATGCCATCCATATACACATGGAAATACCTACACGGCAATCTGTGTAAAGATGGAAACATTAACATCGCCATCTGTACAAACATGGAAATATCTACACCGCTATCTCTATAAACATGGAAATATCTACACCGTGATCTGTATAAACATGGAAATATTTACACCGCTATCTGTATAAACATGGAAACTTCTACACCGTTATCTGTATAAATATGGAAATATCTACAATGCTATCTCTATAAAATTGGAAATATCTACATCGCCATCTGTATAAACATGGAAATACCTATACAGTCATCTGTGTAAACCTGGAAATATCTACACCACCATCTGTATAAACATGGAAATAACTTCAATGCCATCTGTATACACATGGATATACCTACACGGCAATCTGTGTATAGATGGAAACAACACCGCCATCTGTACAAACATGGAAATGTCTACACTGCTATCTCTATAAACATGGAAATATCTACACTGCGGTCTGTATAAACATGGAAATAACTACACCGGTATCTGTTTAAACATGGAAATATCTACAGCGCCATCTCTATAAACATTGAAATATCTACACTGCCATTTGTGAAAACATGGAAATATCTACACATTCATCTGAATAAACATGGAAATATCTACACCACCATCTGTATAAACATGGAAATACCTACAATACCATCTGTATACACATGGAAATATCTACACAGACATCCGTATAAATATGGAAATATCTACACCGCCATCTGTATACACATGGAAATATCTACACTGCCATCTGTAGAAAGATGGAAATACCTACACCTCTATCTCTATAAATATGGAAATATCTACACTTCCATCTCTACAAATATGAAATTATATACACTGCCATCTCCATAAAGATGGAAGCATCTACTCCGCCATGTGTATAAACACGGAAATATCTACACCAACATCTGTGAAAACATGGAAATATCTACACCGCTATCTGCATAAACATTGAAATATCTACACTGCCATCTGCATGTCCATGGAAATATCTACGCCGCCATCTGTATAAACATGTAAATATCTACACAGCCATCTGTGTATAGATGGAAATATCAACACCGCCATCTGTATAAACATGGAAATATCTACAGCGCCATCAGCGTGAATAAGGAAATATCTACAATGCCATCTGTATAAAGTTATAAATATCTGCACCGCGAGCTGTATAAACATGGAAATATCTACATCGCTATCTGTATAAACGTGGAAATACCAATACCGCTATCGGTATAAACATGGAAATATCTACAACGCCATCTATATAAACATGGAAATACCTACAACGCTATCTCTATAAAAATGGAAATATCTACACCGCTATCTGTATAAACATGGAAATACCTACACCGCTATCTCCATCAACATGGAAATATACACACCGCCATCTGTATAAACATGGAAATATCTACAATTCCATCTGTAGAAAGATGGAAATATCTACACCGCAATCTGTGTAAACATGGAAATATATACACCGATATCTGTAAAAACATGGAAATATCTACACCACTATCTGTATAAACATGGAAATATCTACACCGCGATCTGTATGAACATGGAAATACCTACAAAGTCATCTGTATAAACATGGAAATATCTACACAGCCTTCTGTATAAACATGGAAATATGTACACAGCCATCTGTATATACATAGAAATATCTACACCGATATCTGTAAAAACATGGAAATAACTACACCGCTATCTGTATAAACATGGAAATATCTACACCGCCTTCTACATATCCATGGAAATATCTGCGCCACCATCTGTATAAACATGGAAATATCTACACAGTCATCTGTGTATAGATGGAAATATCAACACCGCCATCTGTACAAACATGGAAATATCTGCACCGCTATCTGTATAAAAATGGAACTATCTACACCGCGGTCTGTATAAACATGGAAATATCTACACCGCTATCTGTATAAACATGGAAATATCTACACCGCTATCTCTATAAACATGGAAATATCTACACCTTGATCTGTATAAACATGGAAATATTTACACCGCTATCTGTATAAACATGGAAATTTCTACACCGTTATCTGTATAAATATGGAAATATCTTCACCGCTATCTCTATAAACTTGGAAATAACTACACTGCTATCTGTATAAACATGGAAATATCTACACCGCCATCTACATATCCGTGGAAATATCTGCAACGCCATCTGTATAAACATGAAAATCTCTACACGGTCATCTGTGTATAGATGGAAATACCAACACCGCTATCTACATAAACATGGAAATTACTACACCGCTATCTGTATAAACATGGAAATATCTACACCGCCATCTACATATCCATGGAAATATCTGCGCCGCCATCTGTATAAACATGGAAATATCTACAAGGTTTTCTGTAAAAACATGGAAATATCTACACAGTGATCTGTATAAACATGGAAATACGTACAGCACTCTCTGAATAAAGACGGAAATATCTACACCGCTATCTGTAAAAACATGGAAATATCTACACCACTATCTGTATAAATATGGAAATATTTACACCGCTATCTCAATAAACATGGAAATATCTACACCGCTATCTCTATAAACATGGAAATATCTACACCGCCATCTGTATTAACATGGAAATATCTACACAGTTATCTGTATAAACCTGGAAATATCTATACTGTCATCTACATAAACATGGAAATATCTGCAGAGAACTCTGTATAAACATGGAAATATCTACACAGCTATCTCTTTGAACATGGAAATATCTACACAGCTATCTCTATGAACATGGAAATATCTACTTCGCAATCTGTATAAACATGGAAATAGCTACAAAGTCATCTGTATAAACATGGAAATATCTACAAAGCCATCTGTATAAGCATGGAAATATCTACACAGCTATCTCTATAAACATGGAAATATCTACACCGCTATCTGTATAAACATGGAAATAACTACACCGCTATTTGTATAAAGAAGGAAATATCTACACCGTGATCTGTGTAAACATGGAAATATTTACACCACTAGCTGTATAAACATGGAAATATCTGCACCGTTATCTATATAAATATGGAAATATCTACACCGCTATCTCTATAAACATGGAAATATCTACACCGCCATCTGTATAAACATGGAAATACCTATGCAGTCATCTGTGTAACCATGGAAATATCTACACCACCATCTGTATAAACATGGAAATATCTACAATGCCATCTGTATACACATGGAAATACCTACACGGAAATCTGTGTATAGATGGAAACATCAACACCGCCTTCTGTACAAACTTAGAAATATCTACACTGCTATCTCTATAAACATGGAAATATATACACTGCGGTCTGTATAAACATGGAAATATCTACACCGGTATCTGTATATACATGGAAATATATACACCACGATCTGTATAAACATGGAAATATATACACCGCTATCTGTATAAACATGGAAATATCTGCACCGCTATCTCTATAGACATGGAAATATCTACAAAGCCATCTGTATGAACATGGAAATACCTACAGAGTCATGTGTAGGAACATGGAAATATCTACACTGCCATGTGTAGAAACATAGAAATATCTACACAGCCCTCTGTATAAATATGGAGATATCTGCATAGGCATATGTATAAACATGGAAATATCTACACCGCAATCTGTATAAACATGGAATTATCTACACAGCTATCTGTATAAATATGAAATATCTAAACCGCTATCTCTATAAAAATGGAAATATCTACACTGCTCTCAGTATAAACATGGAAATATCCTCACTGCTATCTCTATGAACATGGACATATCTACACCGCTATCTCTATAAACATGGTAATATCTACACGGCCATCTCTATAAACATGGAAATATCTACACCGCCATCTGTATAAACATGGAAATATCTACAGCGCTATCTGTATAAACATGGAAATCTCTACACCGCTATCTGTATAAACATGGAAATATCTAAACTGCGATCTGTATAAACATGGAAATATCTACACCGCGATCTGTATAAACATGGAAATATCTACACCGCGATCTGTATAAACATGGAAATACCTACAAAGTCATCTGTATAAACATGGAAATATCTACACAGCCTTCTATATAAACATGGAAATATGTACACAGCCATCTGTATATACATAGAAATATCTACACCGATATCTGTATAAACATGGAAATAACTACACCGCTATCTGTATAAACATGGAAATATCTACACCGCCATCTACATATCCATGGAAATATCTGCGTCGCCATCTGTATAAACATGGAAATATCTACACAGTCAACTGTGTATAGAAGGAAATATCAACACCGCCATCTGTACAAACATGGAAATATCTGCACCGCTATCTGTATAAAAATGGAACTATATACACCGCGATCTATATAAACATGGAAATATCTACACCGCCATCTACATATCCATGGAAATACCTGCACCGCCATCTGAATAAACATGGATATATCTACACGGCCATCTGTGTATAGATGGAAATATCAACACTGCCATCTGTACAAACATGGAAACATCTACACCGCTATCTCTGTAAACATGGAAATATCTGCACTGCCATCTGTAAATACATGGAAATAACTATACAGTCATCTGTATAAACATGGAAATATCTACAATGCCATCTGTAAACACATGGAAATATCTACACAGCCATCTGTATAAACATGTAAATATCTACACTGCTATCTCTATAAACATGGAAATATCTACAGCGCCATCTCTATAAACATGAATATATCTACACTGCCATCTCCATAAACATGGAACTAACTACTCCGCCATCTGTATAAACATGGAAACATCTACACCGCCATCTGTGTGAATAAGGAAATATCTACAATGCGATCTGTATAAAGATATAAATATCTGCACCGCGAGCTGTATAAACATGGAAATATCTACATCGCTATCTGTATAAACGTGGAAATACCAACACCGCAATCGGTATAAACATGGAAAAACTACAACGCCATCTATATAAACATGGAAATATCTACACCGTTATGTCTATAAACATGGAAATACCTACACCGCTATCTCCCTAAACATGGAAATATCTACACCGCTATCTGTATAAACATGGAAATATCTACACCGCCATCGACATATCCATAGAAATATCTGTGCCGCCATCTGTATAAACATGGAAATATCTAGACGGTCATCTGTGTATAGATGGAAATATCACCACCGCCATCTGTACAAACATGGAAATACCTACACCCCTATCTGTATATACATGGAAATATCCACACCTCTATCTCTATAAACATGGAAATATCTACACCGCAATCTCTATGAACATGGAAATATCTACACCGCCATCAATATAAACATGGAAATATCTACACTGCGATCAGTATAAACATGGAAATATCTACACCGCTATCTGTATAAACATGGAAATATCTCCACTGCTATCTCTATAAACATCGAAATATCTACACCGCCATCGGTATAAACATGGAAATACTTACAAATTTATCTGCATAAACATGGAAATATCTACACCGCCATCTGTATAAACATGGAAATATCTACAGAGCCATGTGTATATACATGGAAATATCTACACCCCTATCTATATAAACATGGAAATAACTACACTGCTATCTGTATAAACATGGAAACATCTACACCGCCATCTACATATCCATGGAAATATCTGCGCCGCCATCTGTATAAACATGGAAATATCTACATCGCTATCTGTATAAACGTGGAAATACCAACACCGCTATCGGTATAAACATGGAAAAACTACAACGCCATCTATATAAACATGGAAATATCTACACCGTTATGTCTATAAACATGGAAATACCTACACCGCTATCTCCCTAAACATGGAAATATCTACACCGCTATCTGTATAAACATGGAAATATCTACACCGCCATCGACATATCCATAGAAATATCTGTGCCGCCATCTGTATAAACATGGAAATATCTAGACGGTCATCTGTGTATAGATGGAAATATCACCACCGCCATCTGTACAAACATGGAAATACCTACACCCCTATCTGTATATACATGGAAATATCCACACCTCTATCTCTATAAACATGGAAATATCTACACCGCAATCTCTATGAACATGGAAATATCTACACCGCCATCAATATAAACATGGAAATATCTACACTGCGATCAGTATAAACATGGAAATATCTACACCGCTATCTGTATAAACATGGAAATATCTACACCGTCATCTCTGTAAACATGAAAATATCAACACCGCCATCTTCTGAAACATGGATGTATCTACACAGCCATTTGTATAAACATGGAAATATCTACAGCACCAACTCTATAAACATGGAAATATCTACACCGCTATCTGTATAAACATGGAAATATCTACACCGCTATCTGTTTAAACAAGGAAATATCTACACTGCGATCTGTATAAACATGGAAATGTCTACACCGCGATCTGTGTAAACATGGAAATATCTTCAACGCGATCTGTATAAACATGGAAATATCTACACCGCTACCTGTATAAACATGGTGATATCTACACCACCATCTATATAAACATGGAAATATCTACACCGCCATCTGTATAAACATGGAAATATCTACAATGCCATCTGTAGAAAGATGGAAATATCTTCACCGCAATCTGTGTAAACATGGAAATAACTACACCGCTATCTGTATATACATGGAAATATCTACACCGCCATCTACATATCCATAGAAATATCTGCGCTGCCGTCTGTATAAACATGGAAATATCTACACGGTCATCGCTGTATAGGTGGAAATATCAACACCGCCATCTGTACAAACATGGAAATATCTGCACCGCTATCTGTATAAACATGGAAATATCTACACCGCTATCTGTATAAACATGGAAATATCTACACTGCGATCTGTATAAACATGGAAATACCTACACCACTATCTGTATAAACACGGAAATATTTACACCGCGATCTGTATAATCATGGAAATATCTACACCGCTATCTGTATAAACATGGAATTATCTGCACAGCTATCTCTATAAACATGGAAATATCTACACCGCCATCTGTATAAACATGGAAATACCTACAAAGTCATCTGTATAAACATGGAAATATCTATACAGCCATCTGTATAAACATGGAAATATCTACACATCCATCTGTATATACATGGAAATATCTACGCCGCTATCTCTATAAACATGGAAATAACTACACCGCTATTTGTATAAACAAGGAAATATCTACACCATGATCTGTATAAACATGGAAATATCTACACCGCTATTTGTATAAACAAGGAAATATCTACACCGCTATCTGTATAAACATGGAAATAACTACACCGCTATTTGTATAAACAAGGAAATATCTACACCGTGATCTGTATAAACATGCTAATAACTACACCGCTATCTGCATAAATGTGGAAATATTTGCACCGCTATCCCTATAAACATGGTAATATCAACACCGCGATCTGTATAAACATGGAAATATCTACACCGTGATCTGTATAAACATGGAAATATCTACATCGCCATCTCTATAAACATGGAAATATCTACACCCCTATCTGTATAAACATGGAACTATCCACACCGCTATCTCTATTATCATGGAAAAATCAACACCGCTATCTCTATGAACATGGAAATATCTACACCGCCATCTCTATAAAAATGGAAATATCTACACCGCGATCAGTATAAACGTGGAAATATCTACACCGCTATCTCTATAAACATGGAAATATCTCCACTGCTATCTCTATAAACATCGAAATACCTACACCACCATCTGTATAAACATGGAAATACTTACAAAGTTTTCGGTATAAACATGGAAATATCTACACCACCATCTGTATAAACATGGAAATATCTACACAGCCATGTGTATATACATGGAAATATCTACACTGCTATCTATATAAACGTGGAAATAACTACACCGCTATCTGTATAAACATGGAAATATCTACTACGCCATCTACATGTCCATGGAAATATCTGCGCCGCCATCTGTATAAACATGGAAATATCTGCACGGTCATCTGTGTGTGGATGGAAATATCAACACCGCCATCTGTACAAACATGGAAATATCTACACCGCTATCTGTATAAACATGGAAATATCTACACTGCGGTCTGTGTAAACATGGAAATATCTAAATCGCTTTCTGTATAAACATGGAAATATCTACACCGCTATCTCTATACACATGGAAGTATCTATACCGTGATCTGTATAAACATGGAAATATTTACACTGCTATCTGTATAAACATGGAAGTATCTATACCATTATCTGTATAAATATGGAAATACCTACACCGCTATCTCTATAAACATGGAAATATCTACACCGCCATCTGCATAAACATGGGAATATCTACACTGCTATCTCTATAAACATGGAAATATCTACAATGCCATCTGTAAAAACATGGAAATACCCATACAGTCATCTGTATAAACATGGAAATATCTACACCACCATCTGTAAAAACATGGAAATATCTACAATGCCATCCGTATACACATGGAAATAACTACACGGCAATCTGTGTATAGATGGAAACGTCAACACCGCCATCTG
This sequence comes from Pan troglodytes, assembly GCF_028858775.2. NCBI lineage: Eukaryota > Metazoa > Chordata > Mammalia > Primates > Hominidae > Pan > Pan troglodytes. Next base: position 5,048,158 of record NC_072406.2, read on the forward strand.
TACAAACATGGAAATATCTACACCGCTATCCGTATAAACATGGAAATATCTACACTGCGGTCTGTATAAACATGGAAATATCTACACCGGTATCTGTATAAACATGGAAATATCTACACCAGGATCTGTATAAAGATGGAAATATATACACCGCTATCTGTATAAACATGGAAATATCTGCACCGCTATCTCTATAAACATGGAAATATCTACACCGCCATCTGTATAAACATGGAAATATCTACACCGCAATCTGTATAAACATGGAAATATCTTCAATGTGATGTGTATAAACATGGAAATATCTACACCGGATCTGTATAAACATGGAAATATCTACACCGGGATCTGTATAAACATGGAAATATCTACACCGCTATCTGTATAAACATGGAAATATCTACACCGCGGTCTGTATAAACATGGAAATATCTACACCGCTATCTGTATAAACATGGAAATATCTACACCGCTCTCTCTATAAACATGGAAATATCTACACCACGGTCTCTATAAACATGGAAATATCTACACCGCCATCTGTATAAACATGGAAATATCTACACCCCTATCTGTATAAACATGGATATATCCAAAGCGATTTTTCTATAAACATGGAAATATCTACACCGCCATCTACATATCCACGGAAATATTTGCGCCGCCATCTGTATAAACATGGAACTATCTACAAGGTCATCTGTGTATAGATGGAAATATCAACAACGCCATCTGTACAAACATGGAAATATCTACACTGCTATCTCTATAAACAGGGAAATATCTACACAGCGGTCTGTATAAACATGGAAATATCTACACCGGTATCTGTATAAACATGGAAATATCTACACCACGATCTGTATAAACATGGAAATATATACACCGATCTCTGTGTAAACATGGAAATATCTGCACTGCTATCTCTATAAACATGGAAATATCTACAAAGCCATCTGTATAAACATGGAAATACCTACAAAGACATGTGTAGGAACATGGAAATATCTGCACTGCCATCTGTATAAACATAGAAATATCTACACAGCCCTCTGTATAAATATGGAAATATCTGCAAAGACATCTGTATAAACATGGAAATATCTGCACCGCTATCTGTATAAACATGGAAATACCTACACCGCTGTCTCTATAAACATGGAAATATGTACACCGCTATGTGTATAAACATGGAAATATCTCCACTGCTGTCTGTATAAACATGGAAATATCTCCACCGTAATCTGTATAAACATGGAAATATCTACAGCGCCATGTCTATAAACATTGAAATATCTACACTGCCATCTGTAAAAACATGGAAATATCTACACAGTCATCTGAATAAACATGGAAATATCTACACCGCAGTCTGTATAAACATGGAAATATCTACACCACTATCTGTATAAATATGAAATATCTAAACCGCTATCTCTATAAAAATGGAAATAACTACACTGCTATCTGTATAAACATGGAAATATCCTCACTGCTATCTCTATGAACATGGATATATCTACACCGCTATCTCTATAAACATGGAAATATGTACACCTCCATCTCTATAAACATGGAAATATCTACACCGCGATCTGTATAAACATGGAAATATCTACACCATGATCTGTATAAACATGGAAATATGTACACCGCGATCTGTATAAACATGCAAATATCTACACCATGATCTATATAAACATGGAAATATCTACACCGCCATTTCTATAAACATGGAAGTATCTACACCCCTATCTGTATAAACATGGAAATATCCACACCGCTATCTCTATAAACATAGAAAAATCAACACCGCTATCTCTATGAACATGGAAACATCTACACCGCCATCTCTATAACATGGAAATATCTACACCACGATCAGTATAAACAAGGAAATATCTACACCGCTATCTGTATAAAAATGGAAATATCTCCACTGCTATCTCTATAAACATGGAAATTTCTACACCGATCTCTCTATAAACATGTAAATATCTACACCGTGATCTGTATAAACATGCAAATATTTACACCGCTATCTGTATAAACATGGAAACTTCTACACCGTTATCTGTATAAATATGGAAATATCTACACCGCTATCTCTATAAACTTGGAAATATCTACACTGCCATCTGTATAAACATGGAAATACCTATACAGTCATCTGTGTAAACATGGAAATATCTACACCACCATCTGTATAAACATGGAAATATCTACAATGCCATCTGTATACACATGGAAATACCCACACGGCAATCTGTGTATAGATGGAAACATCAACACCGCCATCTGTACAAACATGGAAATATCTACTCTGCTATCTCTATAAACATGGAAATATATACACTGCGGTCTGTATAAACATGGAAATATCTACACTGGTATCTGTATAAACATGGAAATATCTACACCACGATCTGTATAAACATGGAAATATATACACCGCTATCTGTATAAACATGGAAATATCTGCACCGCTATCTCTATAAACATGGAAATAGCTACAAAGCCATCTGTATAAACATGGAAATACCTACACAGACATGTGTAGGAACATGGAAATATCTGCACTGCCATCTCTATAAACATAGAAATATCTACACAGCCCTCTCTATAAATATGGAAATATCTGCATAGGCATCTGTATAAACATGGAAATATCTGCACCGCTATCTGTATAAACATGGAAATACCTACACCGCTGTCTCTATAAACATGGAAATATGTACACTGCTATGTGTATAAACATGGAAATATCTCCACCGTTATCTGTATAAACATGGAAATATCTACAGCGCCATGTCTATAAACATTGAAATATCTACACTGCCATCTGTAAAAACATGGAAATATCTACACAGTCATCTGAATAAACATGGAAATATCTACACCGCAATCTGTATAAACATGGAAATATCCACCGCTATCTGTATAAATATGAAATATCTAAACCGCTATCTCTATAAAAATGGAAATAACTACACTGCTACAAGTATAAACATGGAAATATCCTCACTGGTATCTCTATGAACATGGATATATCTACACCGCTATCTCTATAAACATGGAAATATGTACACCACCATCTCTATAAACATGGAAATATCTACACCGCCATCTGTATAAACATGGAAATATCTATACCGCAATCTGTATAAACATGGAAATATCATCAATGTGATCTGTATAAACATGGAAATACCTACACCGCTGTCTCTATAAACATGGAAATATGTACACTGCTATGTGTATAAACATGGAAATATCTCCACCGTTATCTGTATAAACATGGAAATATCTACAGCGCCATGTCTATAAACATTGAAATATCTACACTGACATCTGTAAAAACATGGAAATATCTACACAGTCATCTGAATAAACATGGAAATATCTACACCGCAATCTGTATAAACATGGAAATATCCACCGCTATCTGTATAAATATGAAATATCTAAACCGCTATCTCTATAAAAATGGAAATAACTACACTGCTATCAGTATAAACATGGAAATATCCTCACTGGTATCTCTATGAACATGGATATATCTACACCGCTATGTCTATAAACATGGAAATATGTACACCACCATCTCTATAAACATGGAAGTATCTACACCGCCATCTGTATAAACATGGAAATATCTATACCGCAATCTGTATAAACATGGAAATATCATCAATGTGATCTGTATAAACATGGAAATATCTACACCGGATCTGTATAAACATGGAAATATCTACACCGGGATCTGTATAAACATGGAAATATCTACACCGCTATCTGTATAAACATGGAAATATCTACACATCTATCTCCATAAACATGGAAATATCTACACCGCCATCTGTATAAACATGGAAATACCTACAAAGTCATCTGTATAAACATGGAAATATATACACAGCCATCTGTATAAACATGGAAATATCTACACAGCCATCTGTATATACATGGAAATATCTACACCGCTATCTGTATAAACATGGAAATAACTACACCGCTATTTGTATAAACAAGGAAATATCTACACCGCCATCTGTTTAAACATGGAAATATATACACAGACATCTGTTTATACATGGAAATACCTACACCGCTATCTGTATAAACATGATAATAACTACACCGCTATCTGTATAAATGTGGAAATATTTGCACCGCTATCGCTACAACCATGGTAATATCAACACCGCGATCTGTATAAACATGCAAATATCTACACCATGGTCTATATAAACATGAAAATATCTACACCGCCATTTCTATAAACAAGGAAGTATCTACACCCCTATCTGTATAAACATGGAAATATCCACTCCGCTATCTCTATAAACATGGAAAAATCAACACCGCTATCTCTATGAACATGGAAAAATCTACACCGCCATCTCTATAACATGGAAATATCTACACCACGGTCAGTATAAACATGGAAATATCTACACCGCTATCTGTATAAAAATGGAAATATCTCCACTGCTATCTCTATAAACATCGAAATATCTACACCGCCATCTGTATAAACATGGAAATACTTACAAAGTTATCTGTATAAACATGGAAATATCTACACCGCCATCTGTATAAACATGGAAATACCTACACAGCCATTTGTATATACGTGGAAATATCTACACCGCTATCTATATAAACATGGAAATAACTACACCGCTATCTGTATAAACATGGAAATATCAACACTGCCATCTACATATCCATGGAAATATTTGCGCCATCATCTGTATAAACATGGAACTATCTACACGGTCATCTGTGTATAGATGGAAATATCAACAACGCCATCTGTCATACATGGAAATATCTACACTGCTATCTCTATAAACAGGGAAATATCTACAATGCGGTCTGTATAAACATGGAAATATCTACACCGGTATCTGTATAAACATGGAAATATCTACACCAGGATATGTATAAAGATGGAAATATATACACCGCTATCTGTATAAACATGGAAATATCTGCACCGCTATCTCTATAAACATGGAAATATCTACACCGCCATCTGTATAAACATGGAAATATCTACACCTCAATCTGTATAAACATGGAAATATCTTCAATGTGATGTGTATAAACATGGAAATATCTACACCGGATCTGTATAAACATGGAAATATCTACACCGGGATCTGTATAAACATGGAAATATCTACACCGCTATCTGTATAAACATGGAAATATCTACACCGCGGTCTGTATAAACATGGAAATATCTACACCGCTATCTGTATAAACATGGAAATATCTACACCGCTCTCTCTATAAACATGGAAATATCTACACCGCGGTCTGTATAAACATGGAAATATCTACACCGCTATCTGTATAAACATGGAAATATCTACACCGCTCTCTCTATAAACATGGAAATATCTACACCGTGATCTGTATAAACATGGAAATATTTACACCGCTATCTGTATAAACATGGAAACTTCTACACCGTTATCTGTATAAATATGGAAATATCTGCACCGCTATCTCTATAAACTTGGAAATATCTACACCGCCATCTGTATAAACATGGAAATACCTATACAGTCATCTGTGTAAACATGGAAATAACTACAATGCCATCTGTATACACATGGAAATACCTACACGGCAATCTGTGTATAGATGGAAACATCAACACCGCCATCTGTACAAACATGGAAATATCTACTCTTCTATCTCTATAAACATGGAAATATCTACACTGCGGTCTGTATAAACATGGAAATATCTACGCCGGTATCTTTATAAACATGGAAATATCTACACCACGATCTGTATAAACATGTAAATATATACGCCGCTATCTGTATAAACATGGAAATATCTGCACCGCTATCTCTATAAACATGGAAATATCTACAAAGCCATCTGTATAAACATGGAAATACCTACACAGACATGTGAAGGAACATGGAGATATCTGCACTGCCATCTGTATAAACTTTGAAATATCTACACAGCCCTCTGTATATATATGGAAATATCTGCATAGGCAACTGTATAAACTTGGAAATACCTACACAGACATGTGTAGGAACATGGAAATATCTGCACTGCCATCTGTATAAACATAGAGATATCTACAGAGCCCTCTGTTTAAATATGCAAATATCTGCATAGGCATCTGTATAAACATGGAAATATCTGCACCGCTATCTGTATAAACATGGAAATACCTACACCGCTGTCTCTATAAACATGGAAATATGTACACCGCTATGTGTATAAACATGGAAATATCTCCACTGCTGTCTGTATAAACTTGGAAATATCTCCACTGTTATCTGTATAAACATGGAAATATCTACAGCGCCATGTCTATAAACATGGAAATACCTACACTGCCATCTGTAAAAACATGGAAATATCCACAGAGTCTTCTGAATAAACATGGAAATATCTACACCGCCATCTGTATAAACATGGAAATATCTACACCGCTATCTGTATAAACATGGAAATATCTTCAATGTGATCTGTATAAACATGGAAATATCTACACCGGATCTGTATAAACATGGAAATATCTACACCGGGATCTGTATAAACATGGAAATATCTACACCGCTATCTGTATAAACATGGAAATATCTACACAGCTATCTCTATAAACATGGAAATATCTACACCGCCATCTGTACAAACATCGAAATACCTACAAAGTCATCTGTATAAACATGGAAGTATATACACAGCCATCTGTATAAACATGGAAATATCTACACAGCCATCTGTATATACATGGAAATATCTACACCGACATCTCTATAACATTTAAATATCTTCACCACGATCAGTATAAAGATGGAAATAACTACAACGCTATCTGTATAAAAATGGAAATATCTCCAATGCTATCTCTATAAACGTCGAAATATCTACACCGCCATCTGTATAAACATGGAAATATTTACAAAGTTATCTGTATAAACATGGAAATATCTACACCGCCATCTGTATAAACATGGAAATATCTACACAGCCATGTGTATATACGTGGAAATATCTACAACGCTATCTATATAAACATGGAAATAACTACACCGCTATCTGTATAAACATGGAAATATCTACACCGCCATCTACATATCCATGGAAATATTTGCGCCGCCATCTGTATAAACATGGAACTATCTACACGTTCATCTGTGTATAGATGGAAATATCAACACCGCCATCTGTACAAACATGGAAATATCTACACTGCTATCTCTATAACCATGGAAATATCAACACCGCCATCTTTACAAACATGGAAATATCTACACTGCTATCTCTATAAACATGGAATTATCTACACTGCGGTCTGTATAAACATGGAAATATCTACACCGGTATCTTTATAAACATGGAAATATCTACACCACGATCTGTATAAACATGGAAATATATACACCGCCATCTGTATAAACATGGAAATATCTGCACCGCTATCTCTATAAACATGGAAATATCTACAAAGCCATCTGTATAAACATGGAAATACCTACACAGACATATGTAGGAACATGGAAATATCTGCACTGCCATCTGTATAAACATAGAAATATCTACACAGCCCTCTGTATTAATATGGAAATATCTGCATAGGCATCTGTATAAACATGGAAATATCTGTACCGTTATCTGTATAAACATGGAAATACCTACACCGCTGTCTGCATAAACATGGAAATATGTACACCTCTATGTGTATAAACATGGAATTATCTCCACTGCTGTCTGTATAAACATGGAAATATCTCCACCGTTATCTGTATAAACATGGAAATATCTACAGCGCCATGTCTATAAACATTGAAATATCTACACTGCCATCTGTAAAAACATGGAAATATCTACACAGTCATCTGAATAAACATGAAAATATCTACACCGCAATCTGTATAAACATGGAAATATCTACACCGCTATCTGTATAAATATGAAATATCTAAACCGCTATCTCTATAAAAATGGAAATAACTACACTGCTATCCGTATAAACATGGAAATATCCTCACTGTTCTCTATGTGAACATGGATATATATACACCGCTATCTCTATAAACATGGAAATATGTACACCACCATCTCTATAAACATGGAAATATCTACACCGCCATCTGTGTAAACATGGAAATATCTACACCGCAATCTGTATAAACATGGAAATATCTTCAATGTGATCTGTATAAACATGGAAATATCTACACCGGATCTGTATAAACATGGAAATATCTACACCGGGATCTGTATAAACATGGAAATATCTACACCGCTATCTGTATAAGCATGGAAATATCTACACAGCTATCTCTATAAACATGGAAATATCTACACCACCATCTGTATAAACATGGAAATACCTACAAAGTCATCTGTATAAACATGGAAATATATACACAGCCATCTGTATAAACATGGAAATATCTACACAGCCATCTTTATATACATGGAAATATCTACACCGCTATCTGTATAAACATGGAAATAACTACACTGATATTTCTATAAACAAGGAAATATCTACACCGCCATCTGTTTAAACATGGAAATATATACACAGACATCTCTTGATACATGGAAATACCTACACCGTTATCTGTGTAAACATGATAATAACTACACCGCTATCTGTATAAATGTGGAAATATTTGCACCGCTCTCCCTATAAACATGGTAATATCAACACCGCGATCTGTATAAACATGGATATATCTACACCATGATCTGTATAAACATGGAAATATCTACACCGCGATCTGTATAAACATGCAAATATCTACACCATGATCTATATAAACATGGAAATATCTACACCGCCATTTCTATAAACAAGGAAGTATCTACACCCCTATCTGTATAAACATGGAAATATCCCACCGCTATCTCTATAAACATGGAAAAATCAACACCGCTATCTCTATGAACATGGAAATATCTACACCGCCATCTCTATAACATGGAAATATCTACACCACGATCAGTATAAACATGGAAATATCTACACCGCTATCTCTATAAAAATGGAAATATCTCCACTGCTATCTCTATAAACATCGAAATATCTACACTGCCATCTCTATAAACATGGAAATATCAACACCGCCATCTTTACAAACATGGAAATATCTACACTGCTATCTCTATAATCATGGAAATATCTACACTGCGGTCTGTATAAACATGGAAATATCTACACCGGTATCTTTATAAACATGGAAATATCTACACCGCTATCTCTATAAACAGGGAAATATCTACAAAGCCATCTGTATAAACATGGAAATACCTACACAGACATATGTAGGAACATGGAAATATCTGCACTGCCATCTGTATAAACATAGAAATATCTACACAGCCCTCTGTATAAATATGGAAATATCTGCATAGGCATCTGTATAAACATGGAAATATCTGTACCGTTATCTGTATAAACATGGAAATACCTACACCGCTGTCTGCATAAACATGGAAATATGTACACCGCTATGTGTAGAAACATGGAATTATCTCCACTGCTGTCTGTATAAACATGGAAATATCTCCACCGTTATCTGTATAAACATGGAAATATCTACAGCGCCATGTCTATAAACATTGAAATATCTACACTGCCATCTGTAAAAACATGGAAATATCTACACAGTCATCTGAATAAACATGGAAATATCTACACCGCAATCTGTATAAACATGGAAATATCTACACCGCTATCTGTATAAATATGAAATATCTAAACCGCTATCTCTATAAAAATGGAAATAACTACACTGCTATCAGTATAAACATGGAAATATCCTCACTGCTCTCTCTATGAACATGGATATATCTACACCGCTATCTCTATAAACATGGAAATATGTACACCACCATCTCTATAAACATGGAAATATCTACACCGCCATCTGTATAAACATGGAAATATCTACACCGCTATCTGTATAAACATGGAAATATCTTCAATGCGATCTGCATAAACATGGAAATATCTACACCGCGATATGTATAAACATGGAAATATCTACACCGGGATCTGTATAAACATGGAAATATCTACACCGCTATCTGTTTTAACATGGAAATATCTACACAGCTATCTCTATAAACATGGTAATATCTACACCGTCATGTGTATAAACATGGAAATACCTACAAAGTCATCTGTATAAACATGGAAATAACTACACAGCCATCTGTATAAACATGGAAATATCTGGAGAACCATCTGTATATACATGGAAATATCTACACCACTATCTGTATAAACATGGAAATAACTACACTGATATTTCTATAAACAAGGAAATATCTACACCGCCATCTGTTTAAACATGGAAATATATACACAGACATCTGTTTATACATGGAAATACCTACATCGCTCTCTGTATAAACATGATAATAACTACACCGCTATCTGTATAAATGTGGAAATATTTGCACTGCTATCCGTATAAACATGGAAATAACAACACCGCGATCTGTATAAACATGGAAATATCTACACCATGATCTGTATAAACATGGAAATATCTACACCGCGATCTGTATAAACATGCAAATATCTACACCATGATCTATATAAACATGGAAATATCTACATCGCCATTTCTATAAACATGGAAGAATCTACACCCCTATCTGTATAAACATGGAAATATCCACACCGCTCTCTCTATGAACATGGAGAAATCAACACCGCTATCTCTATGAACATGGAAATATCTACACCGCCATCTCTATAACATGGAAATATCTACACAACCCACAGTATAAACAAGGAAATATCTACACTGCTATCTGTATAAAAATGGAAATATCTCCACTGCTATCTCTATATACATCGAAATATCTACACCGCCATCTGTATAAACATGGAAATACTTACAAAGTTATCTGTATAAACTTGGAAATATCTACACCGCCATCTGTATAAACATGGACATATCTACACAGCCATGTGTATATACATGGAAATATCTCCACCGCTATCTATATAAACATGGAAATAACTACACCGCTATCTGTATAAACATGGAAATATCTACACCGCCATCTCTATAAACATGAAAATATCTACACTGCCATCTCCATAAACATGGAACTAACTACTCCGCCATCTGTATAAACATGGAAACATCTACACGGCCATCTGTGTGAATAAGGAACTATCTACAATGCCATCTGTATAAAGATATAAATATCTGCACCGTGATCTGTATAAACATGGAAATATCTACATCGCTATCTGTATAAACGTGGAAGTACCAACACCGCTATCGGTATAAACATGGAAATATCTACACAGACATCTGTATAAATATGGAAATATCTACACCGCCATCTGTATAAACATGGAAATATCTACACTGCCATCTGTAGAAAGATGGAAATATCTACACCGCTATCTCTATAAATATGGAAATATCTACACCGCCATCTCTATAAACATGAAAATATCTACACTGCCATCTCCATAAAGATGGAAGTATCTAATCCGCCATGTGTATAAACACGGAAACATCTACACCACCATCTGTGAGAACATGGAAATATCTACACTGCCATCTGCATGTCCATGGAAATATCTACACCGCTATCTGTATAAACATGGAAATATCTACACGGCCATCTGTGTATAGATGGAAATATCAACACCGCCATCTGTACAAACATGGAAATATCTACACCGCTATCTCTATAAACATGGAAATATCTGCACTGCCATCTGTAAAAACATGGAAATACCTATACAGTCATCTGTATAAACATGGAAATATCTACAATGTCATCAGTATACACATGGAAATATCTACACAGCCATCTTTATAAACATGTACATATCTACACTGCTATCTCTATAAACATGGAAATATCTACACCGCCATCTCTATAAACATGGAAATATCTACACTGCCATCTCCATAAACATGGAACTAACTAATCCGCCATCTGTAAAAACATGGAAACATCTAGAGCACCATCAGTGTGAATAAGGAAATATCTACAATGCCATCTGTATAAAGATATAAATATCTGCACCTCGAGCTGTATAAACATGGAAATATCTACATCGCTATCTGTATAAATGTGTAAATAACAACACCGCTATTGGTAAAAACATGGAAATATCTACAACGCCATCTATATAAACATGGAAATATCTACACCGCTATGTCTATAAACATGGAAATACCTACACCGCTATCTCTATAAACATGGAAATATCCACACCGCTGTCTGTATAAACATGGAAATATCTACACCGCTATCTGTATATACATGGAAATATCGAAACTGCGATCTGTATAAACATGGAAATATCTACACCGCCATCTGTATAAACATGAAAATATCTACACTGCCATCTCCATTAACATGGAACTAACTGCTCCGCCATCTGTATAAACATGGAAACATCTACACCGCCATCAGTGTGAATAAGGAAATATCTACAATGCCATCTGTATAAAGATATAAATATCTGCACCTCGAACTGTATAAACATGGAAATATCTACATCGCTATCTGTATAAACGTGGAAATAACATCACCGCTATGGGTAAAAACGTGGAAATACCTACAACGCCATCTATATAAACATGGAAATATCTACACCGCTATGTTTATAAACATGGAAATACCTACACCGCTATCTCTTTAAACATGGAAATATCCACACCGCTGTCTGTATAAACATGGAAATATCTACACCGCTATCTGTATACATGGAAATATCGAAACCGCGATCTGTATAAACATGGAAATATCTACACCCCGATCTGTATAAACATGGAAATATCTTCACCACGATCTGTATACACATGGAAATATCTACACCGCTATCTGTATAAACATGGTAATATCTACACCACCATCTATATAAACATGGAAATATCTACACTGCCATCTGTATAAACATGGAAATATCTACAATGCCATCTGTAGAGAGATGGAAATATCTACACCGCAATCTGTGTAAACCTGGAAATATCTACACCAATATCTTTAAAACATGGAAATATCTACACCGCTATCTGTATAAACATGGAAATATCTGCACCGCGATCTGTATAAACATGGAAATATCTACAGCGCCATCTCTATAAACATTGAAATATCTACACTGCCATCTGTAAAAATATGGAAATATCTACACAGTCATCTGAATAAACATGGAAATATCTACACCACCATCTGTATAAATATGGAAATACCTACAATACCGTCTGTATAAACATGGAAATATCTACACAGACATCTGTATAAATATGGAAATATCTACACAGCCATGTGTATAAACATGGAAATATCTACAACGCCATCTGTATAAACATGGAAATATGTACACCGCTATGTCTATAAACATGGAAATACCTACACCACTATCTCTATAAACATGGAAATATCTACACCGCTATCTGTATAAACATGGAAATATGTACACTGCTATCTGTATAAACATGGAAATATCTACACCGCGATCTGTATAAACATGGAAATATCTACACCGCAATCTGTATAAACATGGAAATATCTTCACCGCGATCTGTATAAACATGGAAATATCTACACCGCTATCTGTATAAACATGGTAATATCTACACCACCATCTATATAAACATGGAAATATCTACACCGCCATCTGTATAAACATGGAAATCTCTACAATGCCATCTGTAGAACGATGGAAATATCTACACCGCAATCTGTGTAAAAATGGAAATATCTACAACGATATCTTTAAAAACATGGAAATATCTACACCACTATCTGTATAAACATGGAAATATCTACACCGTGATCTGTATAAACATGGAAATGTCTACAGCGCCATCTCTATAAACATTGAAATATCTACACCGCCCTCTGTAAAAACATGGAAATATCTACACAGTCATCTGAATAAACATGGAAATATCTACACCACCATCTGTATAAACATGGAAATACCTACCATACCATCTGTATACACTTGGAAATATCTACACAGACATCTGTATAAATATGGAAATATATACACCGCCATCTGTATAAACATGAAAGTATCTACACTGCCATCTGTAGAAAGATGGAAATAGCTACACCGCTATCTCTATAAATATGGAAATATCTACACCGCCATCTCTATAAACATGAAAATATCTACACTGCCATCTCCATAAAGATGGAAGTATCTACTCCGCCATGTGTATAAACACGGAAATATCTACACCACCATCTGTGAAAACATGGAAATGCCTACACCGCTATCTGCATAAATATGGAAATATCTACACTGCCATCTGCATGTCCATGGAAATATCTACACCGCCATCTGTATAAACATGGAAATATCTACACGGCCATCTGTGTATACATGGAAATATCAACACCACCATCTGTACAAACATGGAAATATCTACACCGCTATCTCTATAAACATGGGAATATCTGCACTGCCATCTGTAAAAATATGGAAATACCTATACAGTCATCTGTATAAACATGGAAATATATACAATGTCATCTGTAGAAAGATGGAAATATCTACACCGCAATCTGTGTAAACATGGAAATATCTACACCAATATCTGTAAAACATGGAAATATCTACACAGCTATCTGCATAAACATGGAAATATCTGCACCGCGATCTGTATAAACATCTAAATATCTACAGCGCCATCTCTATAAACATTGAAATATCTACACTGCCATCTGTAAAAATATGGAAATATCTACACAGTCATCTGAATAAACATGGAAATATCTACACCGCCATCTCTATAAACATGAAAATATCTACACTGCCATCTCCATAAACATGGAACTTACTGCTCCGCCATCTGTATAAACATGGAAACATCTACACCGCCATCAGTGTGAATAATGAAATACCTACAATGCCATCTGTATAAAGGTATAAATATCTGCACTTCGAGCTGTATAAACATGGAAATATCTACACCGCGATCTGTATAAACATGGAAATATCTACACCGCAATCTGTATAAACATGGAAATATCTTCACCACGATCTGTATAAACATGGAAATATCTACACCGCTATCTGTATAAACATGGAAATATCTACACAGTCATCTGAATAAACATGGAAATATCTACACCACAATCTGTATAAACATGGAAATACCTACCATATCATCTGTATACACATGGAAATATCTACACAGACATCTGTATAAACATGGAAATATCTACACCGCCGTCTGTAGAAACATGGAAATATCTACACTGCCATCTGTAGAAAGATGGAAATATCTACACCGCTATCTCTATAAATATGGAAATATCTACACCGCCATCTCTATAAACATGAAAATATCTACACTGCCATCTCCATAAAGATGGAAGTATCTACCCTGCCATGTGTATAAACACGGAAATATCTACAACACCATCTGTGTAAACATGGAAATATCTACACCGCTATCTGTATAAACATGGAAATATCTACACCGCCATCTGCATGTCCATGGAAATATCTACGCCGCCATCTGTATAAACATGGAAATATCTACACGGCCTTCTGTGTATAGATGGAAATATCAACACCGCCATCAGTACAAACATGGAAATATCTACACCGCTATCTCTATAAACATGGAAATATCTGCACTGCCATCTGTAAAAACATGGAAATACCTATACAGTCATCTGTATAAACATGGAAATATCTACAATGCCATCTGTATACACATGGAAATATCTACACAGCCATCTGTATAAACATGTAAATATCTACACTGCTATCTCTATAAACATGGAAATATCTACACCGCCATCTCTATAAACATGAAAATATCTACACTGCCATCTCCATAAACATGGAACTAACTACTCCGCCATCTGTATAAACATGGAAACATCTACACGGCCATCTGTGTGAATAAGGAACTATCTACAATGCCATCTGTATAAAGATATAAATATCTGCACCGTGATCTGTATAAACATGGAAATATCTACATCGCTATCTGTATAAACGTGGAAGTACCAACACCGCTATCAGTATAAACATGGAAATATCTACACAGACATCTGTATAAATATGGAAATATCTACACCGCCATCTGTATAAACATGGAAATATCTACACTGCCATCTGTAGAAAGATGGAAATATCTACACCGCTATCTCTATAAATATGGAAATATCTACACCGCCATCTCTATAAACATGAAAATATCTACACTGCCATCTCCATAAAGATGGAAGTATCTAATCCGCCATGTGTATAAACACGGAAACATCTACACCACCATCTGTGAGAACATGGAAATATCTACACTGCCATCTGCATGTCCATGGAAATATCTACACCGCTATCTGTATAAACATGGAAATATCTACACGGCCATCTGTGTATAGATGGAAATATCAACACCGCCATCTGTACAAACCTGGAAATATCTACACCGCTATCTCTATAAACATGGAAATATCTGCACTGCCATCTGTAAAAACATGGAAATACCTATACAGTCATCTGTATAAACATGGAAATATCTACAATGTCATCAGTATACACATGGAAATATCTACACAGCCATCTTTATAAACATGTACATATCTACACTGCTATCTCTATAAACATGGAAATATCTACACCGCCATCTCTATAAACATGGAAATATCTACACTGCCATCTCCATAAACATGGAACTAACTAATCCGCCATCTGTAAAAACATGGAAACATCTAGAGCACCATCAGTGTGAATAAGGAAATATCTACAATGCCATCTGTATAAAGATATAAATATCTGCACCTCGAGCTGTATAAACATGGAAATATCTACATCGCTATCTGTATAAATGTGTAAATAACAACACCGCTATTGGTAGAAACATGGAAATATCTACAACGCCATCTATATAAACATGGAAATATCTACACCGCTATGTCTATAAACATGGAAATACCTACACCGCTATCTCTATAAACATGGAAATATCCACACCGCTGTCTGTATAAACATGGAAATATCTACACCGCTATCTGTATATACATGGAAATATCGAAACTGCGATCTGTATAAACATGGAAATATCTACACCGCCATCTCTATAAACATGAAAATATCTACACTGCCATCTCCATTAACATGGAACTAACTGCTCCGCCATCTGTATAAACATGGAAACATCTACACCGCCATCAGTGTGAATAAGGAAATATCTACAATGCCATCTGTATAAAGATATAAATATCTGCACCTCGAACTGTATAAACATGGAAATATCTACATCGCTATCTGTATAAACGTGGAAATAACATCACCGCTATGGGTAAAAACGTGGAAATACCTACAACGCCATCTATATAAACATGGAAATATCTACACCGCTATGTTTATAAACATGGAAATACCTACACCGCTATCTCTTTAAACATGGAAATATCCACACCGCTGTCTGTATAATCATGGAAATATCTACACCGCTATCTGTATACATGGAAATATCGAAACCGCGATCTGTATAAACATGGAAATATCTACACCCCGATCTGTATAAACATGGAAATATCTTCACCACGATCTGTATACACATGGAAATATCTACACCGCTATCTGTATAAACATGGTAATATCTACACCACCATCTATATAAACATGGAAATATCTACACTGCCATCTGTATAAACATGGAAATATCTACAATGCCATCTGTAGAGAGATGGAAATATCTACACCGCAATCTGTGTAAACCTGGAAATATCTACACCAATATCTTTAAAACATGGAAATATCTACACCGCTATCTGTATAAACATGGAAATATCTGCACCGCGATCTGTATAAACATGGAAATATCTACAGCGCCATCTCTATAAACATTGAAATATCTACACTGCCATCTGTAAAAATATGGAAATATCTACACAGTCATCTGAATAAACATGGAAATATCTACACCACCATCTGTATAAATATGGAAATACCTACAATACCGTCTGTATACACATGGAAATATCTACACAGACATCTGTATAAATATGGAAATATCTACACAGCCATGTGTATATACATGGAAATATCTACAACGCCATCTGTATAAACATGGAAATATGTACACTGCCATCTCCATAAACCTGGAACTAACTACTCCGCCATCTGTATAAACATGGAAACATCTACACCGCCATCTGCGTGAATAAGGAAATATCTACAATGCCATCTGTATAAAGATATAAATATCTGCACAGTGAGCTGTATAAACATGGAAATATCTACATCGCTATCTGTATAAACGTGAAAATACCAACACCGCTATCGGTATAAACATGGAAATATCTACAATGCCCTCTATATAAACATGGAAATATCTACACCGCTATGTCTATTAACATGGAAATACCTACACCGCTATCTCTATAAACATGGAAATACCTACACCGCTATCTGTATAAACATGGAAATATCTACACCGCTATCGGTATAAACATGGAAATATCTACAATGCCCTCTATATAAACATGGAAATATCTACACCGCTATGTCTATTAACATGGAAATACCTACACCGCTATCTCTATAAACATGGAAATACCTACACCGCTATCTGTATAAACATGGAAATATCTACACCGCTATCTGTATAAGCATGGAAATATCTACACCGCGATCTGTATAAACATGGAAATATCTACAAAGCGATCTGTATAAACATGGAAATATCTTCAACACGATTTGTATAAACATGGAAATATCTACACCGCTATCTGTATAAACATGGTAATATCTACACCACCATCTATATAAACATGGGAATATCTACACCGCCATCTGTATAAACATGGATATCTCTACAATGCCATCTGTAGAAAGATGGAAATATCTACACCGCAATCTGTGTAAACATTGAAATATCTACACCTATATCTGTAAAAACATTCAAATATCTACACCGCTATCTGTATAAACATGGAAATATCTGCACCGCGATCTGTATAAACATGGAAATATCTACAGCGCCATCTCTATAAACATTGAAATATCTACACTGCCATCTGTAAAAACATGGAAATATCTACACAGTCATCTGAATAAACATGGAAATATCTACACCACCATCTGTATAAACATGGAAATACCTACCATACCATCTGTATACACATGGAAATATCTACACAGACATCTGTATAAATATGGAAATATCTACACCGCCATCTGTATAAACATGGAAATATCTACACTGCCATCTGTAGAAAGATGGAAATATCTACACCGCTATCTCTATAAATATGGAAATATCTACACCGCCATCTCTATAAACATGAAAATGTCTACACTGCCATCTCCATAAAGATGGAAGTATCTACTCCGCCATGTGTATAAACACGGAAACATCTACACCACCATCTGTGAGAACATGGAAATATCTACACGGCCATCTGCATGTCCATGGAAATATCTACACCGCTATCTGTATAAACATGGAAATATCTACATGGCCATCTGTGTATAGATGGAAATATCAACACCGCCAACTGTACAAACATGGAAATATCTACACCGCTATCTCTATAAACATGGAAATATCTGCACTGCCATCTGTAAAAACATGGAAATACCTATACAGTCATCTGTATAAACATGGAAATATCTACAATGTCATCAGTATACACATGGAAATATCTACACAGCCATCTTTAGAAACATGTACATATCTACACTGCCATCTCTATAAACATGGAAATATCTACACCGCCATCTCTATAAACATGAACATATCTACACTGCCATCTCCATAAACATGGAACTAACTAATCCGCCATGTGTAAAAACATGGAAACATCTACAGCGCCATCAGTGTGAATTAGGAAATATCTACAATGCCATCTGTATAAAGATATAAATATCTGCACCTCGAGCTGTATAAACATGGAAATATCTACATCGCTATCTGTATAAACGTGGAAATAACAACACCGCTATGGGTAAAAACATGGAAATATCTACAACACCATCTATATAAACATGGAAATATCTACACCGCTATGTCTATAAACATGGAAATACCTACACCGCTATCTCTATAAACATGGAAATATCCACACCGCTGTCTGTATAAACATGGAAATATCTACACCGCTATCTGCATATACATGGAAATATCGAAACTGCGATCTGTATAAACATGGAAATATCTACACCGCCATCTCTATAAACATGAAAATATCTACACTGCCATCTCCATAAACATGGAACTAACTGCTCCGCCATCTGTATAAACATGGAAACATCTACACCGCCATCAGTGTGAATAAGGAAATATCTACAATGCCATCTGTATAAAGATATAAATATCTGCACCTCGAACTGTATAAACATGGAAATATCTACATCGCTATCTGTATAAACGTGGAAATAACAACACCGCTATGGGTAAAAACATGGAAATATCTACAATGCCATCTGTATAAAGATATAAATATCTGCACCGTGAGCTGTATAAACATGGAAATATCTACATCGCTATCTGTATAAACGTGGAAATATCTACAGCACAATCTCTGTAAACATTGAAATATCTACACTGCCATCTTTAAAAATATGGAATTATTTACCCAGTCATCTCTATAAACATGGATATATCTACAACACCATCTCTATAAACATGGAAATATCTACAATGTCATCTGTATTCACATGGAAATATCTACCCAGCCATCTGTGTAAACATGGAAATATCTATACCGCTATCTCCATAAACATGGAAATACCTACACCGTTATCTCTATAAACATGGAAATATGCACACCGCCATCTGTGTAAACATGGAAATACTTACAAAGTTATCTGTATAAACATGGAAATATCTACACCGCCATCTGTATAAACATGGAAATATCTACACAGCCATCTGTATATACATGGAAATACCTACACCGCCATCTGCATATCCATGGAAATATCTATGCGCCATCTGTATAAACTCGGAAATATCTACACGGCCATCTGTGTATAGATGGACATATCAACACTGCCATCTATACAAACATGGAAATATCTACACCGCTATCTCTATAAACATGGAAATATCTACACTGCCATCTGTAAAAACATGGAAATTCCTATACAGTCATCTGTATAAACGTGGGAATATCTACTCTACCATCTGTATAAACATGGAAATATCTACAATGCCATCTGTATACACATGGAAATATCTACACAGCCATCTGTATAAACATGTAAATATTTACACTGCTATCTCTATAAACAAGGAAATATCTACACCGCCATCTCTATGAACATGAAAATATCTGCACTGCCATTTCCATAAACGTGGAACTATCTACTCCGCCATCGGTATAAACATGGAAACATCTACACCGCCATCTGTGTGAATAAGGAAATATCTACAATGCCATCTGTATAAAGATATAATTATCTGCACCGCGAGCAGTATAAACATCGAAATATCTACACAGTCATCAGTAGAAAGATGGAAATATCTACATCGCTATCTCTATAAACGTGGAAATAACATCACCGCTATCGGTATAAACATGGAAATAACTACAACGCCATCTACATAAACATGGAAATATCTACACCGCTATGTCTATAAACATGGAAATATCTACACCGCTATCTCTATAAACATGGAAATATCTACACCGCCATCTGCATATCCATGGAAATATCTGCAATGCCATCTGTATAAAGATGGAAATATCTACACGGCAATCTGTGTACAGATGGAAATATCAACACCGCCATCTGTACAAACATGGAAATATCTACACCGCTATGTGTAAACATACAAATATCTCCACTGCAGTCAGTTTAAACATGGAAATATCTACACCAGTATCTGTATAAACATGGAAATATCTACACCACGATCTGTATAAACATGGAAATATTTACACCGCTATCTGTATAAACTTGGAAATATCTACACTGCTATCTCTATAAATATGGAAATATCTACACCGCCATCTGTATAAACATGGAAATAACTACACAGTCATGTGTAGGAACATGGAAATAGCTACACAGCTATTTGTATAAACAAGGAACTATCTACACCGTTGTAGATGGAATTATCTACAACGTTATCTGTATAAACATGGAAATATGTACACAGCCCTCTGTATAAATATGGAAATATCTGCATAGGCATCTGTTTAAACATGGAAATATCTGCACCGCGATCTGTATAAACATGGAAATACCTACACCGCTGTCTCTATAAACATGGAAATATGTACACCGCTATGAGTATAAACATGGGAATATCTCCACTGCTGTCTGTATAAACATGGAAATAATTCCACCGTTATCTGTATAAACATGGAAATATGTACAGCGCCATCTCTATAAACATTGAAATATCTACACTGCCATCTGTAAAAACATGGAAATATCTACACAGTCATCTGAATAAACATGGAAATATCTACACCACCATCTATATAAACATGGAAATAACTACAATACCATCTGTATACACATGAAAATATCTACACAGACATCTGTTTAAATATGGAAATATCTACACTGCCATCTGTAGAAAGATGGAAATATCTCCACTGCAATCTGTGTAAACATGGAAATATCTACACCGATATCTGTAAAAACATGGAAATAACTACACCGCTATCTGTATAAACATGGAAAGATCTACACCGCGATCTGTATAAACATGGAAATATCTACACCGCGATCTGTATAAACATGGAAATGTCTACACCGCTATCTGTATAAACATGGAAATATCTACACAACCATCTGTATAAACATGGAAATACCTACAAACTCATCTGTGTAAACATGGAAATATCTACACAGCCATCTGTATAAACATGGAAATATCTACACAGCCATCTGTATATACATGGAAATACCTACACCGCTATCTGTATAAACACGGAAATAACTACACAGCTATTTGTATAAACAAGGAACTATCTACACCGTGATCTGTATAAACATGGAAATAACTACACTGCCATCTCTATATACATGGAAATACCCACACCCCTATCTGAATAAACATGGAAATATCCACAGCGCTATCTCTATAAACATGGAAAATTCAACACCGCTATCTCTATGAAAATGGAAATATCTACACCGCCATCTCTATAAACATGGAAATATCTACACCACGGTCAGTATAAACATTGAAATATCTACACCGCTATCTGTATAAACATGGAAATATCTCCACTGCTATCTCTATAAACATCGAAATATCTACACCGCCATCTGTGTAAACATGGAAATACTTACAAACTTATCTGTATAAACATGGAAATATCTATACCGCCATCTGTATAAACATGGAAATATCTACACAGCCTTGTGTACATGCATGGAAATATCTACACCACTATCTATATAAACATGGAAATAACTACACCGCTATCTTTATAAACATGGAAATATCTACACAGCCATCTACATATCCATGGAAATATCTGCGCCGCCATCTGTATAAACATGGAAATATCTACACGGTCATCTGTGTATAGTTGGAAATATCAACACCGCCATCTGTACAAACATGGAAATATCTGCACCGCTATCTGTATAAACATGGAAATATCTACACCGCGGTCTGTATAAACATGGAAATATCTACACCGCTATCTGTATAAACATGGAAATATCTACACTGCTATCTCTGTAAACATGGAAATATCTACACAGTGATCTGTATAAACATGGAAATATTTACACCGCTATCTGTATAAACATGGAAACTTCTACACCGTTATCTGTATAAATATGGAAATATCTACACCGCTATCTCTAAAAACCTGGAAATATCTACACCGCCATCTGTATAAACATGGAAATACCTATACAGTCATCTGTGGAAACATGGAAATATCTACACCACCATCTGTATAAACATGGAAATATCTACACTGCTATCTCTATAAACATTGAAATATCTAGACCGCCATCTCAATAAACATGAAAATATCTACACTGCCATCTCCGTAAACTTGGAACTAACTACTCTGCCATCTGTATAAACATGGATACATCTACACTGACATCTGTGTGAATAAGGAAATATCTACAATGCCATCTGTATAAAGATATAAATATCTGCCCCGCGAGCTGTATAAACATGGAAATATCTACCACGCTATCTGTATAAACATGGAAATACGAACACCGCTATCGGTATAAACATGGAAGTATCTACTACGCCATCTATATAAACATGGAAATATCTACACCTCTATGTCTATAAACATGGAAATAACTACACCGCCATCTCTATAAACATGGAAATATCTACACCGCTATCTGCATAAACATGGAAATATCTACACCACAATCTGTATAAACATGGAAATATCTACACCGCGAAATGTATAAACTTGGAAATATCTACACTGCGATCTGTATAAACATGGAAATATCTTCACCACGATCTGTATAAACATGGAAATATCTACACCGCTATCTTTATAAACATGGTAATATCTACACCACCATCTATATAAACATGGAAATATCTACACCGCCATCTGTATAAACATGGAAATATCTACAATGCCATCTGTAGAAAGATGGAAATATCTCCACCGCAATCTGTGTAAACATGGAAATATCTACACCGATATCTGTAAAAACAAGGAAATATCTACACCGCTATCTGCATAAACATGGGAATATCTACACCACGGTCTGTATAAACATGGAAATACCTACAAAGTCATCTGTATAAACGTGGAAATATCTACACAGCCATCTGTATATACATGGAAATACTTATACCGCTATCTGTATAAACATGGAAATAACTACACCGCTATTTGTATAAACAAGGAACTATCTACACCGTAATCTGTATAAACATGGAAATATCTACACCGCCATCTTTATAAACATGGAAATATCCACACCCCTATCTGTATAAACATGGAAATATCCACACCGCTATCTCTATAAACAAGGAAAAATCAACACTGCTATCTCTATGAACATGGAAATATCTACACCGCCATCTCTATAAACATGGAAATATCTACACCACGAACAGTAGAAACGTTGAAATATCTACACCGCTATCTGTATAAACATGGAAATATCTCCACTGCTATCTCTATAAACATCGAAATATCTACAACGCCATCTGTATAAACATGGAAATATCTACACAGCCATGTGCACATACATGGAAATATCTACACCGCAATCTATATAAACATGGAAATAACTACACCGCTGTCTGAATAAACATGGAAATATCTACACCGCCATCTACATATCCATGGAAATATCTGCGCCGCCATCTGTATAAACATGGAAATTACTACACGTTCATCTGTGTATAGATGGAAATATCAACACCGCCATCTGTACAAACATGGAAACATCTGCAACGCTATCTGTATAAACATGGAAATATCTACACTGCGGTCTGTAAAAAATGGAAATATCTACACCGCTATCTCTATAAATATGGAAATATGTACACCGCCATCTCTATAAACATGAAAATATCTACACTGCCATCTCCATAAAGATGGAAGTACCTGCTCCGCCATGTGTATAAACACGGAAATACCTACTCCACCATCTGTGAAAACATGGAAATATCTACACCGCTATCACTATAAACATGGAAATATGTACACTGCCATTTGCATGTCCATGGAAGTATCTACGCCGCCATCTGTATAAACATGGAAATATCTACACGGCCATCTGTGTATAGATGGAAATATCAACACCACCATCTGTACAAACATGGAAATACCTACACCGCTATCTGTGTAAACATGGAAATATCTACACCGCCATCTGTATAAACATGGAAATATCTACACAGCCATGTGTACATACATGGAAATATCTACACCGCTATCTATATAAACTTGGAAATTACTACACCGCTATCTGTATAAACATGGAAATATCTACACCGCCATCTACATATCCATGGAAATATCTGTGCCGCCATCTGTATAAACATGGAAATATCTACACGGTCATCTGTGTATAGATGGAAATATCAACAACGCCATCTATACAAACATGGAAATATCTGCACCGCTATCCGTATAAACATGGAAATATCTACACTGCGATCTGCATAAACATGGAAATATCTACACCGCTATCTCTATAAACATGGAAATATCTACACCGTGATCTGTATAAACATGGAAATATTTACACCGCTATCTGTATAAACATGGAAAGTTCTACATCCTCATCTGTATAAATATGCAAATATCTACACCGCTATCTCTGTAAACATGGAAATATGTACACCGCCATCTGTATAAACATGGAAATATCTACAATGCCATCTGTATACACATGGAAATACCTACATGGCAATCTGTGTATAGATGGAAACATCAACAACGCCATCTGTACAAACATGGAAATATCTACACTGCTATCTCTATAAACATGGAAATATCTACACTGCGGTCTGTATAAACATGGAAATATCTACACCGGTATCTGTATAAACATGGAAATATCTACACCACGATCTGTATAAACATGGAAATATATACACCGCTATCTGTATAAACATGGAAATATCTGCACCGCTATCTCTGTAAACATGGAATTATCTACAAAGCCATCTGTATAAACATGGAAATAACTACACAGTCATGTGTAGGAACATTAAAATATCTACACTGCCATCTGTATAAACATAGAATTATTTACACAGTTTCTGTATAAACATGGAAATATCTGCATAGGCATCTGTATAAACATGGAAATATCTGCACCGCTATCTGTATAAACATGGAAATACCTACACCGCTGTCTCTATAAACTTGGAAATATGTACACCGCTTTGTGTATAAAGAGGGAAATATTTCCACTGCTCTCTGTAAAAACATGGAAATATCTCCACCGTTATCTGTATAAACATGGAAATATCTGCACCGCCTTCTCTATAAACATTGAAATATCTACACTGCCATCTGTAAAAACATGGAAATATCTACACAGCCATCTCTATAAACATGTAAATATCTACACTGCGATCTCTATAAACATGGAAATATCTACAACGCCATCTCTATAAACATGAAAATATCTACACTGCCATCTCCATAAACATGGAACTAACTACTCCGCCATCTGTATAAACAGGGAAACATCTACATCGCCATCAGTGTTAATAAGGAAATATCTACAATGCCACCTGTATAAAGATATAAATATCTGCACCACGAGCAGTATAAACATGGAAATATCTACATCGCTATCTGTATAAACGTGGAAATACCAACACGGCTATCGGTATAAACATGGAAATATCTACACCGCTATGTCTATAAACATGGAAATACCTACACTGCTATCTCTATAAACATGGAAATATCTACACAGTTATCTGTATAAACATGGAAATATCTACACCGCTATCAATATAAACATGGAAATATCTACACCGCGATCTGTATAAACATGGAAATATCTACACCGCGATCTGTATAAACATGGAAATATCTACACCCCGATCTGTATAAACATGGAAATATCTTCACCACGATCTGTATAAACATGGAAATATCTACACCGCTATCTGTATAAACATGGTAATATGTACACCACCATCTATATAAACATGGAAATATCTACACCGCCATCTGTATAAACATGGAAATATCTACAATGCCATCTGTAGAAAGATGGAAATATCTACACCGCAATCTGTGTAAAGATGGAAATATCTACACCACTATCGGTAAAAACATGGAAATATCTACACCGCTATCTGTATAAACATGGAAATATCTACACCGCGATCTGTATAAACATGGAAATATCTACAGCGCCATCTCTATAAACATTGAAATATCTACACTGCCATCTGTAAAAACATGGAAATATCTACACAGTCATCTGAATAAACATGGAAATATCTACACCACCATCTGTATAAACATGGAAATACCTACAATACCATCTGTATAAACATGGAAATATCTACACAGACATCTGTATAAATATGGAAATATCTACACCGCCATCTGTATAAACATGGAAATATCTACACTACCATCTGTAGAAAGATGGAAATATCTACACCGCTATCTCTATAAATATGGAAATATCTACACTGCCATCTCCATAAAGATGGAAGTATCTAACCCGCCATGTGTATAAACACGGAAATACCTACAACACCATCTGTGTAAACATGGAAATATCTACACAGCTATCTGTATAAACATGGAAATATCTACACCGCCATCTGCATGTCCATGGAAATATCTACGCCGCCATCTGTATAAACATGGAAATATCTACACGGCCTTCTGTGTATAGATGGAAATATCAACACCGCCATCTGTGCAAACTTGGAAATATCTGCACCGCTATCTCTATAAACATGGAAATATCTGAACTGCCATCTGTAAAAACATGGAAATACCTATACAGTCATCTGCATAAACATGGAAATACCTACAATGCCATCTGTATACACATGGAAATATCTACACAGCCATCTGTATAAACATGCAAATATCTACACTGCTATCTCTATAAACATGGAAATATCTACACCGCCATCTCTATAAACATGAACATATCTACACTGCCATCTCCATAAAAATGGAATTAACTACTCCGCCATCTGTATAAACATGGAAATATCTACACCACCATCTGTATAAACATGGAAATATCTACACAGCCATGTGTACATACATGGAAATATCTACACCGCTATCTATATAAACTTGGAAATTACTACACCGCTATCTGTATAAACATGGAAATATCTACACCGCCATCTACATATCCATGGAAATATCTGCGCCGCCATCTGTATAAACATGGAAATATCTACACGGTCATCTGTATAGATGGAAATATCAACACCGCCATCTGTACAAACATGGAAATATCTGCACCGCTATCTGTATAAACATGGAAATATCTACACTGCGGTCTGCATAAACATGCAAATATCTACACCGTTATCTGTATAAACATGGAAATATCTACACCGCTATCACTATAAACATGGAAATATCTACACCGTGATCTGTATAAACATGGAAATATTTACACCGCTATCTGTAGAAACATGGAAACTTCTACACCCTTATCTGTATAAATATGCAAATATCTACACTGCTATCTCTATAAACATGGAAATATGTACACCGCCATCTGTATAAACATGGAAATATCTACAATGCCATCTGTATACACATGGAAATACCTACATGGCAATCTGTGTATAGATGGAAACATCCACAACGCCATCTGTACAAACATGGAAATATCTACACTGCTATCTCTATAAACATGGAAATATCTACACTGCGGTCTGTATAAACATGGAAATATCTACACAGGTAACTGTATAAACATGGAAATATCTACACCACGATCTGTATAAACATGGAAATATATACACCGCTATCTGTATAAACATGGAAATATCTGCACCGCTATGTCTATAAACATGGAATTATCTAAAAAGCCATCTGTATAAACATGGAAATAACTACACAGTCATGTGTAGGAACATTAAAATATCTACACTGCCATCTGTATTAACATAGAAATATCTACACAGGCTCTGTATAAACATGGAAATATCTGCATAGGCATCTGTATAAACATGGAAATATCTGCACCGCTATCTGTATAAACATGGAAATACCTACACCGCTGTCTCTATAAACATGGAAATATGTACACCGCTATGTGTATAAACATGGAAATATTTCCACTGCTCTCTGTAAATACATGGAAATATCTCCACCGTTATCTGTATAAACATGGAAATATCTACACCGCCTTCTCTATAAACATTGAAATATCTACACTGCCATCTGTAAAAACATGGAAATATCTACACAGCCATGTGTATAAACATGTAAATATCTCCACTGCGATCTCTATAAACATGGAAATATCTACAACGCCATCTCTATAAACATGAAAATATCTACACTGCCATCTCCATAAACATGGAACTAACTACTCCGCCATCTGTGTAAACATGGAAACATCTACACCGCCATCAGTGTGAATAAGGAAATATCTACAATGCCATCTGTATGAAGATATAAATATCTGCACCTCGAGCTGTATAAACATGGAAATATCTACATCGCTATCTGTATAAACGTGGAAATAACAACACCGCTATGGGTAAAAACATGGAAATATCTACAACGCCATCTATATAAACATGGAAATACCTACACCGCTATGTCTATAAACATGGAAATACCTACACTGCTATCTCAATAAACATGGAAATATCCACACCGCTGTCTGTATAAACATGAAAATATCTACACCGCTATCTGTATATACATGGAAATATCGAAACCGCGATCTGTATAAACATGGAAATATCTACACCGCCATCTCTATAAACATGAACATATCTACACTGCCATCTCCATAAACATGGAATTAACTACTCCGCCATCGGTATAAACATGGAAATATCTACACCGCCATCTGTATAAACATGGAAATATCTACACAGCCATGTGTACATACATGGAAATATCTACACCGCTATCTATATAAACTTGGAAATTACTACACCGCTATCTGTATAAACATGGAAATATCTACACCGCCATCTACATATCCATGGAAATATCTGCGCCGCTATCTGTATAAACATGGAAATATCTACACGGTCATCTGTGTATAGATGGAAATATCAACACCGCCATCTGTACAAACATGGAAATATCTACACTGCTATCTCTATAAACATGGAAATATCTACACTTCGGTCTGTATAAACATGGAAATATCTACACCGGTATCTGTATAAACATGGAAATATCTACACCACGATCTGTTTAAACATGGAAATATATACACCGCTATCTGTATAAACATGGAAATATCTGCACCGCTATCTCTATAAACATGGAATTATCTACAAAGCCATCTGTATAAACATGGAAATAACTACACAGTCATGTGTAGGAACATTAAAATATCTACACTGCCATCTGTATAAACATAGAAATATCTACATAGGCTCTGTATAAACATGGAAATATCTGCATAGGCATCTGTATAAACATGGGAATATCTGCACCGCCATCTGTATAAACATGGAAATACCTACACCGCTGTCTCTATAAACATGGAAATATGTACACCGCAATGTGTATAAACATGGATATATTTCCACTGCTCTCTGTAAAAACATGGAAATATCTCCACCGTTATCTGTATAAACATGGAAATATCTACACCGCCTTCTCTATAAACATTGAAATATCTACACTGCCATCTGTAAAAACATGGAAATATCTACACAGCCATCTGTATAAACATGTAAATATCTACACTGCGATCTCTATAAACATGGAAATATCTACACCGCCATCTCTATAAACATGAAAATATCTACACTGCCATCTCCATAAACATGGACGTAACTACTCCGCCATCTGTATAAACATGGAAACATCTACACCGCCATCAGTGTGAATAAGGAAATATCTAAAATGCCATCAGTATAAAGATATAAATATCTGCACCGCGAGCAGTATAAACATGGAAATATCTACATCGCTATCTGTATAAACGTGGAAATATCAACAGCGCAATCGGTATAAACATGGAAATGTCTACACAGCTATGTCTATAAACATGGAAATACCTACACCGCTATCTCTATAAACATGGAAATATCTACACCGTTATCTGTATAAACAAGGAAATATCTACACCGCTATCTGTATAAACATGGAAATATCTACACCGCGATCTGTATAAACATGGAAATATCTACACCGCGATCTGTATAAACATGGAAATATCTACACCCCGATCTGTATAAACATGGAAATATCTTCACCACGATCTGTATAAACATGTAAATATCTACACCGCAATCTGTGTAAACATGGAAATATCTACACCGCTATCTGTAAAAACATGGAAATATCTACACCGCTATCTGTATAAACATGGAAATATCTACACCGCGATCTGTATAAACATGGAAATATCTACAGCGCCATCTCTATAAACATTGAAATATCTACACTACCATCTGTAAAAACATGGAAATATCTACACAGTCATCTGAATAAACATGGAAATATCTACACCACCATCTGTATAAACACGGAAATACCTACAATACCATCTGTATACACATGGAAATAACTACACAGACATCTGTATAAATATGGAAATATCTACACCGCCATCTGTATAAACATGGAAACATCTACACAGCCATCTGTAGAGAGATGGAAATATCTACACCGATATCTCTATAAATATGGAAATATCTACACCGCCATCTCTATAAACATGAAAATATCTACACTGCCTTCTCCATAAAGATAGAAGTATCTACTCCGCCATGTGTATAAACACGGAAATATCTACACCACCATCTGTGAAAACATGGAAATATCTACACCGCTATCAGTATAAACATGGAAATATCTACACTGCCATCTGCATGTCCATGGAAATATCTACACCGCCATCTGTATAAACATGGCAATATCTACACGGCCATCTGTGTATAGATGGAAATATCAACACCACCATCTGTACAAACATGGAAATATCTACACCGCTATCTCTATAAACATGGAATTATCTGCACTGCCATCTGTAAAAACATGGAAATACCTATACAGTCATCTGTATAAACATGGAAATATCTACAATGACATCTGTATACACATGGAAATATCTACACAGCCATCTGTATAAACATGTAAATATCTACAATGCTATCTGTATAAACTTGGAAATATCTACACCGCCATATCTATAAACATGAAAATATTTACACTGCCATCTCCATAAACATGGAAATAACTACTCCGCCATCTGTAAAAACATGGAAACATCTACACCGCCATCACTGTGAATAAGGAAATATCTACAATGCCATATGTATAAAGATATAAATATCTGCACCTCGAGCTGTATAAACATGAAATATCTACATCGCTATCTGTATAAACGTGGAAATAACAACACCGCTATCGGCAAAAACATGGAAATATCTACAACGCCATCTATATAATCATGGAAATATCTACACCGCTATGTCTATAAACATGGAAATACCTACACCGCTATCTCTATAAACATGGAAATATCCACACCGCTGTCTGTATATACATGGAAATATCGAAATCGCGATCTGTATAAACATTGAAATATCTACACCCCGATCTGTATAAACATGGAAATATCTTCACAACGATCTGTATACACATGGAAATATCTACACCGCTATCTGTATAAACATGGTAATATCTACACCACCATCTATATAAACATGGAAATATCTACACCGCCATCTGTATAAACATGGAAATATCTACAATGCCATCTGTAGAAAGATGGAAATATCTACACCGCAATCTGTGTAAACATGGAAATATCTACACCAATATCTGTAAAACATGGAAATATCTACACCGCTATCTGTATAAACATGGAAATATCTGCACCGCGATCTGTATAAACATGGAAATATCTACAGCGCCATCTCTGTAAACATTGAAATATCTACACTACCATCTGTAAAAACATGGAATTATCTACACAGTCATCTGAATAAACATGGAAATATCTACACCACCATCTGTATAAACACGGAAATACCTACAATACCATCTGTATACACATGGAAATATCTACACAGACATCTGTATAAATATGGAAATATCTACACCACCAACTGTATAAACATGGAAATATCTACACAGCCATCTGTAGAGAGATGGAAATATCTACACCGCAATCTCTATAAATATGGAAATATCTACACCGCCATGTCTATAAACATGAAAATATGTACACTGCCATCACCATAAAGATGGAAATATCTACCCCGCCATGTGAATAAACAAGGAAATATCTACAACACCATCTGTGTAAACATGGAAATATCTACACCGCTATCTGTACAAACCTGGAAATATCTACACTGCCATCTGCATGTCCATGGAAATATCTACACCGCCATCTGTATAAACATGGAAATATCTACACGGCCATCTGTGTATAGATGGAAATATCAACACCGCCATCTCTACAAACATGGAAATATCTACACCGCTATCTCTATAAACATGGAAATATCTGCACTGCCATCTGTAAAAACATGGAAATACCTATACAGTCGTCTGTATAAACATGGAAATATCTACAATGCCATCTGTATACACATGGAAATATCTACACAGCCATCTGTATAAACATGTAAATATCTACACTGCTATCTCTATAAACATGGAAATATCTACACCGCCATCTGTATAAACATGAAAATATCTACACTGCCATCTCCATAAACATGGAACTAACTACTCCGCATTCTGTATAAACATGGAACTAACTACTCCGCATTCTGTATAAACATGGAAACATCTACACCGCCATCTGTGTGAATAAGGAAATATCTACAATGCCATCTGTATAAAGGTATAAATATCTGCACCGTGAGCTGTATAAACATGGAAATATCTACATCGCTATCTGTATAAACGTGGAAATACCAACACCGCTATCGGCATAAACATGGAAATATCTACAACGCCATCTATATAAACATGGAAATATCTACACCGCTATGTCTATAAACATGGAAATACCTACACCGCTATCTCTATAAACATGGAAATGTCTACACCGCTATCTGTATAAACATGGAAATATCTACACCGCGATCTGTATAAACATGGAAATATCTACACCGCAATCTGTATAAACATGGAAATATCTTCACCACGATCTGTATAAACATGGAAATATCTACACCGCTATCTGTATAAACATGGTAATATCTACACCACAATCTATATAAACATGGAAATATCTACACCGCCATCTGTATAAACATGGAAATCTCTACAATGCCATCTGTAGAACGATGGAAATATCTACACCGCAATCTGTGTAAACATGGAAATATCTACACCGATATCTGTAAAAACATGGAAATATCTACAACGCTATCTGTATAAACATGGAAATATCTACACCGCTATCTTTATAAACATGGAAATATCTACACAGTCATCTGAATAGACATGGAAATATCTACACCACCATCTGTATAAACATGGAAATACCTACCATACCATCTGCATACACATGGAAATATCTACACCGCTATCTCTATAAATAAGGAAATATCTACACCGCCATCTCTATAAACATGAAAATATCTACACTGCCATCTCCATAAAGATGGAAGTATCTACTCCGCCATGTGTATAAACACGGAAATATCTACACCACCATCTGTGAAAACATGGAAATATCTACACCGCTATCTCTATAAACATGGAAATATCTACACTGCCATCTGCATGTCCATGGAAATATCTACACCGCCATCTGTATAAACATGGAAACATCTACACAGCCATCTGTAGAGAGATGGAAATATCTACACCGATATCTCTATAAATATGGAAATATCTACACCGCCATCTCTATAAACATGAAAATATCTACACTGCCTTCTCCATAAAGATAGAAGTATCTACTCCGCCATGTGTATAAACACGGAAATATCTACACCACCATCTGTGAAAACATGGAAATATCTACACCGCTATCAGTATAAACATGGAAATATCTACACTGCCATCTGCATGTCCATGGAAATATCTACACCGCCATCTGTATAAACATGGCAATATCTACACGGCCATCTGTGTATAGATGGAAATATCAACACCACCATCTGTACAAACATGGAAATATCTACACCGCTATCTCTATAAACATGGAATTATCTGCACTGCCATCTGTAAAAACATGGAAATACCTATACAGTCATCTGTATAAACATGGAAATATCTACAATGACATCTGTATACACATGGAAATATCTACACAGCCATCTGTATAAACATGTAAATATCTACAATGCTATCTGTATAAACTTGGAAATATCTACACCGCCATATCTATAAACATGAAAATATTTACACTGCCATCTCCATAAACATGGAAATAACTACTCCGCCATCTGTAAAAACATGGAAACATCTACACCGCCATCACTGTGAATAAGGAAATATCTACAATGCCATATGTATAAAGATATAAATATCTGCACCTCGAGCTGTATAAACATGAAATATCTACATCGCTATCTGTATAAACGTGGAAATAACAACACCGCTATCGGCAAAAACATGGAAATATCTACAACGCCATCTATATAATCATGGAAATATCTACACCGCTATGTCTATAAACATGGAAATACCTACACCGCTATCTCTATAAACATGGAAATATCCACACCGCTGTCTGTATATACATGGAAATATCGAAATCGCGATCTGTATAAACATTGAAATATCTACACCCCGATCTGTATAAACATGGAAATATCTTCACAACGATCTGTATACACATGGATATATCTACACCGCTATCTGTATAAACATGGTAATATCTACACCACCATCTATATAAACATGGAAATATCTACACCGCCATCTGTATAAACATGGAAATATCTACAATGCCATCTGTAGAAAGATGGAAATATCTACACCGCAATCTGTGTAAACATGGAAATATCTACACCAATATCTGTAAAACATGGAAA
Source organism: Pan troglodytes (assembly GCF_028858775.2). Taxonomy (NCBI): domain Eukaryota; kingdom Metazoa; phylum Chordata; class Mammalia; order Primates; family Hominidae; genus Pan; species Pan troglodytes. Next base: position 5,084,763 of record NC_072406.2, read on the forward strand.
TATCTACACCGCTATCTGTATAAACATGGAAATATCTGCACCGCGATCTGTATAAACATGGAAATATCTACAGCGCCATCTCTGTAAACATTGAAATATCTACACTACCATCTGTAAAAACATGGAATTATCTACACAGTCATCTGAATAAACATGGAAATATCTACACCACCATCTGTATAAACACGGAAATACCTACAATACCATCTGTATACACATGGAAATATCTACACAGACATCTGTATAAATATGGAAATATCTACACCACCAACTGTATAAACATGGAAATATCTACACAGCCATCTGTAGAGAGATGGAAATATCTACACCGCAATCTCTATAAATATGGAAATATCTACACCGCCATGTCTATAAACATGAAAATATGTACACTGCCATCTCCATAAAGATGGAAATATCTACCCCGCCATGTGAATAAACAAGGAAATATCTACAACACCATCTGTGTAAACATGGAAATATCTACACCGCTATCTGTACAAACCTGGAAATATCTACACTGCCATCTGCATGTCCATGGAAATATCTACACCGCCATCTGTATAAACATGGAAATATCTACACGGCCATCTGTGTATAGATGGAAATATCAACACCGCCATCTCTACAAACATGGAAATATCTACACCGCTATCTCTATAAACATGGAAATATCTGCACTGCCATCTGTAAAAACATGGAAATACCTATACAGTCGTCTGTATAAACATGGAAATATCTACAATGCCATCTGTATACACATGGAAATATCTACACAGCCATCTGTATAAACATGTAAATATCTACACTGCTATCTCTATAAACATGGAAATATCTACACCGCCATCTGTATAAACATGAAAATATCTACACTGCCATCTCCATAAACATGGAACTAACTACTCCGCATTCTGTATAAACATGGAACTAACTACTCCGCATTCTGTATAAACATGGAAACATCTACACCGCCATCTGTGTGAATAAGGAAATATCTACAATGCCATCTGTATAAAGGTATAAATATCTGCACCGTGAGCTGTATAAACATGGAAATATCTACATCGCTATCTGTATAAACGTGGAAATACCAACACCGCTATCGGCATAAAAATGGAAATATCTACAACGCCATCTATATAAACATGGAAATATCTACACCGCTATGTCTATAAACATGGAAATACCTACACCGCTATCTCTATAAACATGGAAATGTCTACACCGCTATCTGTATAAACATGGAAATATCTACACCGCGATCTGTATAAACATGGAAATATCTACACCGCAATCTGTATAAACATGGAAATATCTTCACCACGATCTGTATAAACATGGAAATATCTACACCGCTATCTGTATAAACATGGTAATATCTACACCACAATCTATATAAACATGGAAATATCTACACCGCCATCTGTATAAACATGGAAATCTCTACAATGCCATCTGTAGAACGATGGAAATATCTACACCGCAATCTGTGTAAACATGGAAATATCTACACCGATATCTGTAAAAACATGGAAATATCTACAACGCTATCTGTATAAACATGGAAATATCTACACCGCTATCTTTATAAACATGGAAATATCTACACAGTCATCTGAATAGACATGGAAATATCTACACCACCATCTGTATAAACATGGAAATACCTACCATACCATCTGCATACACATGGAAATATCTACACCGCTATCTCTATAAATAAGGAAATATCTACACCGCCATCTCTATAAACATGAAAATATCTACACTGCCATCTCCATAAAGATGGAAGTATCTACTCCGCCATGTGTATAAACACGGAAATATCTACACCACCATCTGTGAAAACATGGAAATATCTACACCGCTATCTCTATAAACATGGAAATATCTACACTGCCATCTGCATGTCCATGGAAATATCTACGCCGCCATCTGTATAAACATGGAAATAGCTTCACCACGATCTGTATAAACTTGGAAATATCTACACCGCTATCTGTATAAACATGGAAATATCTACACAGTCATCTGAATAAACATGGAAATATCTACACCACCATCTGTATAAACATGGAAATACCTACCATACCATCTGTATATACATGGGAATATCTACACAGACATCTGTATAAATATGGAAATATCTACACCGCCATCTGTATAAACATGGAAATATCTACACTGCCATGTGTAGAAAGATGGAAATATCTACACCGGTATCTCTATAAATGTGGAATTATCTACACCGCCATCTCTATAAACATGAAAATATCTACACTGCCATCTCCATAAAGATGGAAGTATCTACTCCGCCATGTGAATAAACACGGAAATATCTACACCGCCATCTGTGAACACATGGAAATATCTACACCGCTATCTGTATAAACCTGGAAATATCTACACTGCCATTTGCATGTCCATGGAAATATCTACACCGCCATCTGTATAAACATGATAATATCTACATCGCTATCTGTATAAACGTGGAAATACCAACACCGCTATCGGTATAAACATGGAAATATTTACAACGCCATTTATATAAACATGGAAATATCTACACCGCTACGTTTATAAACATGGAAATACCTACACCGCTATCTCTATAAACATGGAAATATCTACACTGCTATCTGTATAAACATGGAAATATCTACACCGCTAATTGTATAAACATGGAAATATCTACACCGCGATCTGTATAAACATGGAAATATCTACACCACGATCTGTATAAACATGGAAATATCTTCACCACGATCTCTATAAACATGGAAATATCTACACCGCTATCTGTATAAACATGGTAATATCTACACCACCATCTATATAAACATGGAAATATCTACACCGCCATCTGTATTAACATGGACATATCTTCAATGCCATCTGTAGAAAGATGGAAATATCTACACCGCAATCGGTGTAAACATGGAAATATCTACACCGATATCTGTAAAAACATGGAAATATCTACACCGCTATCTGTATAAACATGGAAATATCTACACCGCGATCTGTATAAACATGGAAATATCTACAGCGCCATCTCTATAAACATTGAAATATCTACACTGCCCTCTGTAAAAACATGGAAATATCTACAAAGTCATCTGAATAAACATGGAAATATCTACACCACCATCTGTATAAACATGGAAATACTTAACATGCCATCTGTATACATATGGAAATATCTACACAGACATCTGTATAAATAAGGAAATATCTACACCGCCATCTGTATAAACCTGGAAATATCTACACTGCCATCTGCATGTCCATGGAAATATCTACACCGCCATCTGTATAAACATGGAAATATCTACACGGCCATCTCTGTATAGATGGAAATATCAACACCACCATCTGTACAAACATGCAAATATCTACACCGCTATCTCTATAAACATGGAAATATCAGCACTGCCATCTGTAAAAACATGGAAATACCTATACAGTCATCTGTATAAACATGGAAATATCTACAATGCCATCTGTATACACATGGAAATATCTACAATGCCATCTGTAGAAAGATGGAAATATCAACACCGCCATCTCTATAAACATGAAAATATCTACACTGCCATCTCCATAAACATGGAAGTATCTACTCCGCCATGTGTATAAACACGGAAATACCTACACCACCATCTGTGAAAACATGGAAATATCTACACCGCTATCAGTATAAACATGGAAATATCTACACTGCCATCTGCATGTCCATGGAAATATCTACACAGCCATCTGTATAAACATGTAAATATCTACACTGCTATCTCTATAAACATGGAAATATCTACACCACCATCTCTATAAACATGAAAATATCTACACTGCCATCTCCATAAACATGGAACCAACTACTCCGCCATCTGTATAAACATGGAAACATCTGCACCGCCATCAGTGTGAATAAGGAAATATCTACAATGCCATCTGTATAAAGATATAAATATCTGCACCTCGAGCTGTATAAACATTGAAATATCTACATCGCTATCTATATAAACGTGGAAATAACAACACCGCTATGGGTAAAAACAAGGAAATATCTACAACGCCATCTATATAAACATGGAAATACCTACACCACTATGTCTATCAACATGGAAATACCTACACCGCTATCTCAATAAACATGGAAATATCCACACCGCTGTCTGTATAAACATGAAAATATCTACACCGCTATCTGTATATACATGGAAATATCGAAACCGCGATCTGTATAAACATGGAAATATCTACACCGCCATCTCTATAAACATGAACATATCTACACTGCCATCTCCATAAACATGGAATTAACTACTCCGCCATCTGTATAAACATGGAAATATCTACACCGCCATCTGTATAAACATGAAAATATCTACACAGCCATGTGTACATACATGGAAATATCTACACCGCTATCTATATAAACTTGGAAATTACTACACCGCTATCTGTATAAACATGGAAATATCTACACCGCCATCTACATATCCATGGAAATATCTGCGCCGCTATCTGTATAAACATGGAAATATCTACACAGTCATCTGTGTATAGATGGAAATATCAACACCGCCATCTGTACAAACATGGAAATATCTGCACCGCTATCTGTATAAACATGGAAATATCTACACTGCGGTCTGCATAAACATGGAAATATCTACACCGTTATCTGTATAAACATGGAAATATCTACACCGCTATCTCTATAACCATGGAAATATCTACACCGTGATCTGTATAAACATGGAAATATTTACACCGCTATCTGTATAAACATGGAAAGTTCTACACCCTTATCTGTATAAATATGCAAATACCTACACTGCTATCTCTATAAACATGGAAATATGTACACCGCCATCTGTATAAACATGGAAATATCTACAATGCCATCTGTATACAGATGGAAATACCTACATGGCAATCTGTGTATAGATGGAAACATCAACAACGCCATCTGTACAAACATGGAAATATCTACACTGCTATCTCTATAAACATGGAAATATCTACACTTCGGTCTGTATAAACATGGAAATATCTACACCGGTATCTGTATAAACATGGAAATATCTACACCACGATCTGTTTAAACATGGAAATATATACACCGCTATCTGTATAAACATGGAAATATCTGCACCGCTATCTCTATAAACATGGAATTATCTACAAACCATCTGTATAAACATGGAAATAACTACACAGTCATGTGTAGGAACATTAAAATATCTACACTGCCATCTGTATAAACATAGAAATATCTACAAAGGCTCTGTATAAACATGGAAATATCTGCATAGGCATCTGTATAAACATGGGAATATCTGCACCGCTATCTGTATAAACATGGAAATACCTACACCGCTGTCTCTATAAACATGGAAATATGTACACCACAATGTGTATAAACATGGATATATTTCCACTGCTCTCTGTAAAAACATGGAAATAGCTCCACCGTTATCTGTATAAACATGGAAATATCTACACTGCCTTCTCTATAAACATTGAAATATCTACACTGCCATCTGTAAAAACATGGAAATATCTACACAGCCATCTGTATAAACATGTAAATATCTACACTGCGATCTCTATAAACATGGAAATATCTACACCGCCATCTCTATAAACATGAAAATATCTACACTGCCATCTCCATAAACATGGAACTAACTACTCCGCCATCTGTATAAACATGGAAACATCTACACCGCCATCAGTGTGAATAAGGAAATATCTACAATGCCATCAGTATAAAGATATAAATATCTGCACCGCGAGCAGTATAAACATGGAAATATCTACATCGCTATCTGTATAAACGTGGAAATACCAACAGCGCAATCGGTATAAACATGGAAATGTCTACACCGCTATGTCTATAAACATGGAAATACCTACACCGCTATCTCTATAAACATGGAAATATCTACACCGTTATCTGTATAAAGAAGGAAATATCTACACCGCGATCTGTATAAACATGGAAATATCTACACCGCGATCTGTATAAACATGGAAATATCTACACCCCGATCTGTATAAACATGGAAATATCTTCACCACGATCTGTATAAACATGGAAATATCTACACCGCTATCTGTATAAACATGGTAATATCTACACCACCATCAATATAAACATGGAAATATCTACACCGCCATATGTATAAACATGGAAATATCTACAATGCCATCTGTAGAAAGATGGAAATATCTACACCGCAATCTGTGTAAACATGGAAATATCTACACTGCTATCTGTAAAAACATGGAAATATCTACACCGCTATCTGTATAAACATGGAAATATCTACACCGCGATCTGTATAAACATGGAAATATCTACAGCGCCATCTCTATAAACATTGAAATATCTACACTGCCATCTGTAAAAACATGGAAATATCTACACAGTCATCTGAATAAACATGGAAATATCTACAGCACCATCTGTATAAACACGGAAATACCTACAATACAATCTGTATACACATGGAAATAACTACACAGACATCTGTATAAATATGGAAATATCTACACCGCCATCTGTATAAACATGGAAACATCTACACTGCCATCTGTAGAGAGATTGAAATATCTACACCGATATCTGTATAAATATGGAAATATCTACACCGCCATCTCTATAAATATGAAAATATCTACACTGCCATCTCCATAAAGATAGAAGTATCTACTAAGCCATGTGTATAAACACGGAAATATCTACACCACCATCTGTGAAAACATGGAAATATCTACACCGCTATCAGTATAAACATGGAAATATCTACACTGCCATCTGCATGCCCATGGAAATATCTACACCGCCATCTGTATAAACATGGAAATATCTACACGGCCATCTGTGTATAGATGGAAATATCAACACCACCATCTGTACAAACATGGAAATATCTACACCGCTATCTCTATAAACATGGAAATATCAACATCGCTATCTGTAAAACGTGGAAATAACAACACCGCTATCGGTATAAACATGGAAATATCTACAACGCCATCTATATAAACATGGAAATATCTACACCGCTATGTCTATAAATATGGAAATACCTACACCGCTATCTCTATATACATGGAAATATCCACACCGCTGTCTTTATAAACATGGAAATATCGAAACCGCGATCTGTATAAACATGGAAATATCTACACCCCGATCTGTATAAACATGGAAATATCTTCACCACGATCTGTATAAACATGGAAATATCTACACCGCTGTCTGTATGAACATGGTAATATCTACACCACCATCTATATAAACATGGAAATATCTACACCGCCATCTGTATAAACATGGAAATATCTACACCGATATTTGTAAAACATGGAAATAACTACACCGCTATCTGTATAAACATGGAAATATCTACACTGCCATCTGCATGACCATGGAAATATCTACGCCGCCATCTGTATAAACATGGAAATAGCTTCACCACGATCTGTATAAACATGGAAATATCTACACCGCTATCTGTATAAACATGGAAATATCTACACAGTCATCTGAATAAACATGGAAATATCTACACCACCATCTGTATAAACATGGAAATACCTACCATACCATCTGTATACACATGGAAATATCTACACCGCTATCTCTATAAATATGGAAATATCTACACCGCCATCTCTATAAACATGAAAATATCTACACTACCATCTCCATAACGATGGAAGTATCTATTCCGCCATGTGTATAAACACGGAAATATCTACACCACCGTCTGTGAAAACATGGAAATATCTACACAGCTATCTGGATAAACATGGAAATATCTACACTGCCATCTGCATGTCCATGGAAATATCTACGCCGCCATCTGTATAAACATGGAAATATCTACACGGCCATCTGTGTATAGATGGAAATATCAACACCACCATCTGTACAAACATGGAAATATCTTCACCACGATCTGTATAAACATGGAAATATCTACACCGATATCTGAATAAACATGGTAATATCTACACCATCATCTATATAAACATGGAAATATCTACACTGCCATCTGTATAAAAATGGAAATATCTACAATGCCAACTGTAGAAAGATGGAAATATCTACACCGCAATCTGTGGAAACATGGAAATATCTACACCGATATCTGTAAAAACATGGAAATATCTACACCGCTATCTGTATAAACATGGAAATATCTACACCGCGATCTGTATAAACATGGAAATATCTACAGCGCCATCTCTATAAACATTGAAATATCTACACTGCCATCTGTAAAAACATTGAAATATCTACACAGTCATCTGAATAAACATGGAAATATCTACACCACCATCTGTATAAACATGGAAATACCTACCATACCATCAGTATACACATGGAAATATCTACACAGACATCTGTATAAATATGGAAATATCTACACCGCCATCTGTATAAACATGGAAATATCTACACTGCCATCTGTAGAAAGATGGAAATATCTACACCGCTATCCCTATAAATATGGAAATATCTACACCGCTATCTGTATAAACATGGTAATATCTACACCACCATCTATATAAACATGGAAATATCTACACCGCCATCTGTATAAACATGGAAATCTCTACAATGCCATCTGTAGAACGATGGAAATATCTACACCGCAATCTGTGTAAACATAGAAATATCTACACCGATATCTGTAAAAACATGGAAATATCTACACCGCTATCTGTATAAACATGGAAATAACTACACCGCAATCTGTGTAAACATGGAAATATCTACACCGATATCTGTAAAAACATGGAAATATCTACACCGCTATCTGTATAAACATGGAAATATCTACACCGCGATCTATATAAACATGGAAATATCTACAGCGCCATCTCTATAAACATTGAAATATCTACACTGCCATCTGTAAAAACATGCAAATATCTACACAGTCATCTGAATAAACATGGAAATATCTACACCACCATCTGTATAAACATGGAAATACCTACCATACCATCTGTATACACATGGAAATATCTACACAGACATCTGTATAAATGTGGACGTACCTATGCCGCCATCTGTATAAACATGAAAATATCTACACTGCCATCTGTAGAAACATGGAAATATCTACACCGCTATCTCTATAAATATGGAAATATCTACACCACCATCTCTATAAACATGAAAATATCTACACTGCCATCTCCATAAAGATGGAAGTATCTACTCCGCCATGTGTATAAACACGGAAATATCTACACCACCATCTGTGAAAACATCGAAATGTCTACACCGCTATCTGCATAAACATGGAAATATCTACACTGCCATCTGCATGTCCATGGAAATATCTACGCCGCCATCTGTATAAACATGGAAATATCTACACGGCCATCTGTGTATAGATGGAAATATCAACACCACCATCGGTACAAACATGGAAATATCTACACCGCTATCTCTATAAACATGGAAATATCTACACTGCCATCTGCATGTCCTTGGAAATATCTACACCACCATCTGTACAAACATGGAAATATCTACACCACTATGTCTATAAACATGGAAATACCTACACCGCTATCTCTATATACATGGAAATATCCACACCGCTGTCGGTATAAACAAAGAAATATCGACACCGCTATCTGTATAAACATGGAAATATCGAAACCGCGATCTATATAAACATGGAAATATCTACACCCTGATCTGTATAAACATGGAAATATCTTCACCACAATATGTATAAACATGGAAATATCTACACCGCTATCTGTATGAACATGGTAATATCTACACCACCATCTATATAAACATGGAAATATCGACACCGCCATCTGTATAAACATGGAAATATCTACAATGCCATGTGTATACACCTGGAAATATCTACGCAGCCATCTGTATAAACATGTAAATATCTACACTGCGATCTCTATAAACATGCAAATATCTATACCGCCATCTCTATAAACATGAAAATATCTACACTGCCATCTCCATAAACATGGAACTAACTACTCCGCCATCTGTATAAACATGGAAACATCTACACCGCCATCAGTGTGAATAAGGAAATATCTACAATGCCAACTGTATAAAGATATAAATATATGCAACGCGAGCTGTATAAACATGGAAATATCTACATCGCTATCTGTAAAACGTGGAAATACCAACACCGCTATCGGTATAAACATGGAAATATCTACAACGCCATCTATATAAACATGGAAATATCTACACCGCTATGTCTATAAATATGGAAATACCTACACCGCTATCTCTATATACATGGAAATATCCACGCCGCTGTCTGTATAAACATGGAAATATCGAAACCGCGATCTGTATAAACATGGAAATATCTACACCCCGATCTGTATAAACATGGAAATATCTTCACCACGATCTGTATAAAGATGGAAATATCTACACCGCTGTCTGTATGAACATGGTAATATCTACACCACCATCTATATAAACATGGAAATATCTACACCGCCATCTGTATAAACATGGAAATATCTACAATGCCATCTGTAGAAAGACGGAAATATCTACACCGCAATCTGTGTAAACATGGAAATATCTACACCAATATCTGTAAAACATGGAAATAACTACACCGCTATCTGTATAAATATGGAAATATCTACACCGCTATCTTTATAAACATGGAAATAGCTTCACCACGATCTGTATAAACATGGAAATATCTACACCGCTATCTGTATAAGCATGGAAATATCTACACAGTCATCTGAATAGACATGGAAATATCTACACCACCATCTGTATAAACATGGAAATACCTACCATACCATCTGTATACACATGGAAATATCTACACAGATATCTGTATAAATATGGACATACCTACACCGCCATCTGTATAAACATGAAAATATCTACACTGACATCTGTAGAAAGATGGAAATATCTACACCGCTATCTCTATAAATATGGAAATATCTACACCGCCATCTCTATAAACATGAAAATATCTACACTGCCATCTCCATAAAGATGGAAGTATCTACTCCGCCATGTGTATAAATACGGAAATATCTACACCACCATCTGTGAAAACATGGAAATGTCTACACCGCTATCTGCATAAACATGGAAATATCTACACTGCCATCTGCATGTCCATGGAAATATCTACACCGCCATCTGTATAAACATGGAAATATCTACACGGCCATCTGTGTATAGATGGAAATATCAACACCACCATCGGTACAAACATGGAAATATCTTCACCGCTATCTCTATAAACATGGAAATACCTACACTGCCATCTGCATGTCCTTGGAAATATCTACACCGCCATCCGTATAAACATGGAAATATCAACACCACCATCTTTACAAACATGGAAATATCTACACCGCTATGTCTATAAACATGGAAATACCTACACCGCTATCTCTATATACATGGAAATATCCACACCGCTGTCTGTATAAACGTAGAAATATCTACACTGCTCTCTGTATAAACATGGAAATATCGATACCGCGATCTATATAAACATGGAAATATCTACACCCCGATCTGTATAAACATGGAAATATCTTCACCACGGTCTGTATAAACATGGAAATATCTACACCACCATCTGTATAAACATGGAAATATTTACAATGCCATCTGTAAAAACATGGAAATATCTACACGGACATCTGTATAAACATGGAAATATCTACACCGCCATCTGTATAAACATGGAAATATCTACACTGCCATCTGTAGAAAGATGGAAATATCTACACCACTATCTCTATAAATATGGAAATGTCTACACCTCCATCTCTATAAACATGAAATTATCTACACTGCCATCTCCATAAAGATGGAAGTATCTACTCCGCCATGTGTATAAACAGGGAAATATCTACACCACCATCTGTGTAAACATGGAAATACCTAACCGCTATCTGTATAAACATGGAAATATCTACACCACGATCTGTATGTCCATTTAAATATCTACGCCGCCATCTGTATATACATGGAAACATCTACACGGCCATCTGTGTATACATGGAAATATCAACACCGCCATCTGCACAAACATGGAAATATCTACACCGCTATATCTATAAATATGGAAATATCTGCACTGCCATCTGTAAAAACATGGAAATAACTATACAGTCATCTGTATAAACATGGAAATATCTACAATGCCATCTGTATACACATGGAAATATCTACACAGCCATCTGTATAAACCGGTAAATATCTACACTGCTATCTCTATAAACATGGAAATACATACAACGCCATCTCTATAAACATGAAAATATCTACACTGCCATCTCCATAAACATATAACTAACTACTCTACCATCTGTTTAAACATGGAAACATCTACACCGCCATCTGTGTGAATAAGGAAATATCTACAATGCCATCTGTATAAGGATATAATTATCTGCACCGCGAGCGGTATAAGCATGGAAATATCTACATCGTTATCTGTATAAACGTGGAAATACCAACACCGCTATCGGTATAAACATGGAAATAGCTACAACGCCATCTATATAAACATGGAAATATCTACAACGCTATGTCTATAAACATGGAAATACCTACACCGCTATCTCTATATACATGGAAATATCTACACCGCGATCGGTATAAACATGGAAATAACTTTACCACGATCTGTATGAACATGGAAATATCTACACCGCTATCTGTATAAACATGGTAATATCTACAACACCATCTATATAAACATGGTAATATCTACACCACCATCTATATAAACATGGAAATATCTACACTGCCATCTGTATAAACATGGAAATATCTGCAATGCCATCTGTAGAAAGATGGAAATATCTACACCGCAATCTGTGTAAACATGTAAATATCTACACCGATATCTGTAAAAACATGGAAATATCTACACCGCTATCTGTATAAACATGGAAATATCTACACCGCTATCTGTATAAACATGGAAATATCTACAGCGCCATCTCTATAAACATTGAAATATCTACACTGCCATCTGTAAAAACATGGAAATATCTACACAGTCATCTGAATACACATGGAAATATCTACACAGACATCTGTGTAAATATGGAAATAACTACACCGCCATCTGTATAAACATGGAAATATCTACACTGCCATCTGTAGAAAGATGGAAATATCTACACCGCTATCTCTATAAATATGGAAATGTCTACACCGCCATCTCTATAAACTTGAAAATATCTACACTGACATCTCCATAAAGATGGAAGTATCTACTCCGCCATGTGTATAAACACGGAAATATCTACACCACCATCTGTGTAAACATGGAAATACCTACACCGCTATCTGTATAAACATGGAAATACCTATACAGTCATCTGTATAAACATGGAAATATCTACAATGCCATCTGTATACACGTGGAAATATCTACACAGCCATCTGTGTAAACAGGTAAATATCTACACTGCTATCTCTATAAACATGGAAATATATACACCGCCATCTCTATAAACATGAAAATATCTACACTGCCATCTCCATAAACATGGAACTAACTACTCCACCATCTGTTTAAACATGGAAACATCTACACCGCCATCTGTGTGAATAAGGAATTATCTACAATGCCATCTGTATAAAGATATAAATATCTGCACCGCGAGCTGTATAAACATGGTAATATCTACAAAGCTACCTGTATAAACGTGGAAATACCAACACAGCTATCGGTAAAAACATGGAAATATCTACAACGCCATCTATATAAACATGGAAATATCTACACCGCTATGTCTATAAACATCGAAATACCTACACCGCTATCTCTATAAACATGGAAATATCTACACCGCTATCTGTATAAACATGGAAATATCTACACCGCTATCTGTATAAACATGGAAATATCAACATCGCGATCTGTATAAACATGGAAATATCTACACCGCGATCTGTATAAACATGGAAATATCTTCACCGCGATCTGTATAAACATGGAAATATCTACACCGCTATCTGTATAAACATGGTAATACCTACACCACCATCTATATAAACATGGAAATATCTACACCGCCATCTGTATGAACATGGAAATATCTACAATGCCATCTGTAGAAAGATGGAAATATCTACACCACAATCTGTGTAAACATGGAAATATCTACACCGATATCTGTAAAAACATGCAAATATCTACACCGCTATCTGTATAAACATGGAAATATCTACAAAGCTATCTCTATAAACATGGAAATACCTACACCGCCATCTGTATAAACATGGAAATACCTACAAAGTCATCAGTATAAACATGGAAATATCTGCAAAGCCATCTGTATAAACATGGAAATATCTACACAGCCATCTGTATATACATGGAAATATCTACACCACTATCTGTATAAACATGGAAATAACTACACCGCTTTTTGTATAAACAAGGAAATATCTACACCGTGATCTGTATAAACATGGAAATATTTACACCGCTATCTGTATAAACATGGAAATTTCTACACCGTTATCTGTATAAATATGGAAATATCTACACCGCTATCTCTATAAACATGGTAATATCTACACCGCCATCTGTATAAACATGGAAAAACCTATACAGACAACTGTGTAAACATGGAAATATCTACACCACCATCTGTATAAAGATGGAATTATCTACAATGCCATCTTTATACACATGGAAATAACTACACGGCAATCTGTGTATAGATGGAAACGTCAACACCGCCATCTGTACAAACTTGGAAATATCTACACTGTTATCTCGATAAACATGGAAATATCTACACTGCGGTCTGTATCAACATGGAAATATCTACACCGGTATCTGTATAAACATGGAAATATCTACACCACGATCTGTATAAACATGGAAATATATACACCGCTATCTGTATAAACTTGGATATATCTGCACCGCTATATCTATAGACATGGAAATATCTACAAAGCCATCTGTATAAACATGGAAATATCTACACGGTCATGTGTAGGAACATGGAAATATCTACACTGCCATCTGTATAAACATAGAAATATCTACACAGCCCTCTGTATAATTATGGAGATATCTGCATAAGCATCTGTATAAACATGGAAATATCTGCACCGCTATCTGTATAAACATGGAAATACCTACACCGCTGTCTCTATAAACATGGAAATATGTACACCGCTATGTGTATAAACATGGAAATACCTCCACTGCAGTCTGTATAAACATGGAAATATCTAAACCGTTATCTGTATAAACATGGAAATGTCTACAGCGCCATCTCTATAAACATAGAAATATCTACACTGCCATCTGTAAAAACATGGAAATATCTACACAGTCATCTGAATAAACATGGAAATATCTACACTACCATCTGTATAAACATGGAAATACCTACAATACCATCTGTATACACATGGAAATATCTACACTGACATCTGTATAAATATGGAAATATCTACACCGCCATCTGTATAAACATGGAAAAATCTACACTGCCATCTGTAGAAAGATGGAAATATCTACACCGCTATCTCTATAAATATGGAAATATCTACACCGCCATCTCTATTAACATGAAAATATCTACACTGCCATCTCCATAAAGATGGAAGTATCTACTCCGCCATGTGTATAAACACGGAAATATCCACACCAACATCTGTGAAAACACGGAAATATCTACACCGCTATCTGTATAAACATGGAAATATCTACACCGCAATGTGCATGTCCATGGAAATATCTACGCCGCCATCTGTATAAACATGGAAATATCTACACGGCCATCTGTGTATAGATGGAAATATCAACACCGCCATCTGTACAAACATGGAAATATCTACACCGCTATCTCTATAAACATGGAAATATCTGCACTGCCATCTGTAAAAACATGGAAATAACTATACAGTCATCTGTATAAACATGGAAATATCTACAATGCCATCTGTATACACATGGAAATATCTACACAGCCATCTGTATAAACATGTTAAGATCTACACTGCTATCTCTATAAACATGGAAATATCTACACCGCCATCTCTATAAACATGAAAATATCTACACTGCCATCTCCATGAACATGGAACTAACTACTCCGCCATCTGTATAAACATGGAAACATCTACACCGCCATCTGTGTGAATAAGGAAATATCTACAATGCCATCTGTATAAGGATATAATTATCTGCACCGCGAGCGGTATAAACATGGAAATATCTACATCGTTATCTGTATAAACGTGGAAATACCAACACCGCTATCGGTATAAACATGGAAATAGCTACAACGCCATCTATATAAACATGGAAATATCTACAACGCTATGTCTATAAACATGGAAATACCTACACCGCTATCTCTATATACATGGAAATATCTACACCGCGATCGGTATAAACATGGAAATAACTTTACCACGATCTGTATGTACATGGAAATATCTACACCGCTATCTGTATAAACATGGTAATATCTACAACACCATCTATATAAACATGGTAATATCTACACCACCATCTATATAAACATGGAAATATCTACACTGCCATCTGTATAAACATGGAAATATCTGCAATGCCATCTGTAGAAATATGGAAATATCTACACCGCAATCTGTGTAAACATGTAAATATCTACACCGATATCTGTAAAAACATGGAAATATCTACACCGCTATCTGTATAAACATGGAAATATCTACACCGCTATCTGTATAAACATGGAAATATCTACAGCGCCATCTCTATAAACATTGAAATATCTACACTGCCATCTGTAAAAACATGGAAATATCTACCCAGTCATCTGAATACACATGGAAATATCTACACAGACATCTGTGTAAATATGGAAATAACTACACCACCATCTGTATAAACATGGAAATATCTACACTGCCATCTGTAGAAAGATGGAAATATCTACACCGCTATCTCTATAAATATGGAAATGTCTACACCGCCATCTCTATAAACATGAAAATATCTACACTGACATCTCCATAAAGATGGAAGTATCTACTCCGCCATGTGTATAAACACGGAAATATCTACACCACCATCTGTGTAAACATGGAAATACCTACACCGCTATCTGTATAAACATGGAAATACCTATACAGTCATCTGTATAAACATGGAAATATCTACAATGCCATCTGTATACACGTGGAAATATCTACACAGCCATCTGTGTAAACAGGTAAATATCTACACTGCTATCTCTATAAACATGGAAATATATACACCGCCATCTCTATAAACATGAAAATATCTACACTGCCATCTCCATAAACATGGAACTAACTACTCCGCCATCTGTTTAAACATGGAAACATCTACACCGCCATCTGTGTGAATAAGGAATTATCTACAATGCCATCTGTATAAAGATATAAATATCTGCACCGCGAGCTGTATAAACATGGTAATATCTACATCGCTACCTGTATAAACGTGGAAATACCAACACAGCTATCGGTAAAAACATGGAAATATCTACAACGCCATCTATATAAACATGGAAATATCTACACCGCTATGTCTATAAACATGGAAATACCTACACCGCTATCTCTATAAACATGGAAATATCTACACCGCTATCTGTGTAAACATGGAAATATCTACACCGCTATCTGTATAAACATGGAAATATCAACATCGCGATCTGTATAAACATGGAAATATCTACACCGCGATCTGTATAAACATGGAAATATCTTCACCGCAATCTGTATAAACATGGAAATATCTACACCGCTATCTGTATAAACATGGTAATATCTACACCACCATCTATATAAACATGGAAATATCTACACCGCCATCTGTATGAACATGGAAATATCTACAATGCCATCTGTAGAAAGATGGAAATATCTACACCACAATCTGTGTAAACATGGAAATATCTACACCGATATCTGTAAAAACATGCAAATATCTACACCGCTATCTGTATAAACATGGAAATATCTACACAGCTATCTCTATAAACATGGAAATACCTACACCGCCATCTGTATAAACATGGAAATACCTACAAAGTCATCAGTATAAACATGGAAATGTCTGCAAAGCCATCTGTATAAACATGGAAATATCTACACAGCCATCTGTATATACATGGAAATATCTACACCACTATCTGTATAAACATGGAAATAACTACACCGCTTTTTGTATAAACAAGGAAATATCTACACCGTGATCTGTATAAACATGGAAATATTTACACCGCTATCTGTATAAACATGGAAATTTCTACACCGTTATCTGTATAAATATGGAAATATCTACACCGCTATCTCTATAAACATGGTAATATCTACACCGCCATCTGTATAAACATGGAAAAACCTATACAGACAACTGTGTAAACATGGAAATATCTACACCACCATCTGTATAAAGATGGAAATATCTACAATGCCATCTGTATACACATGGAAATAACTACACGGCAATCTGTGTATAGATGGAAACATCAACACCGCCATCTGTACCAACTTGGAAATATCTACACTGTTATCTCGATAAACATGGAAATATCTACACTGCGGTCTGTATAAACATGGAAATATCTACACCGGTATCTGTATAAACATGGAAATATCTACACCACGATCTGTATAAACATGGAAATATGTACACCGCTATCTGTATAAACATGGATATATCTGCACCGCTATATCTATAGACATGGAAATATCTACAAAGCCATCTGTATAAACATGGAAATATCTACACGGTCATGTGTAGGAACATGGAAATATCTACACTGCCATCTGTATAAACATAGAAATATCTACACAGCCCTCTGTATAATTATGGAGATATCTGCATAAGCATCTGTATAAACATGGAAATATCTGCACCGCTATCTGTATAAACATGGAAATACCTACACTGCTGTCTCTATAAACATGGAAATATGTACACCGCTATGTGTATAAACATGGAAATACCTCCACTGCAGTCTGTATAAACATGGAAATATCTACACCGCGATCTGTATAAACATGGAAATATCTTCACCACGATCTGTATAAACATGGAAATATCTACACCGCTATCTGTATAAACATGGTAATATCTACACCACCATCTATATAAACATGGTAATATCTACACCACCATCTATATAAACATGGAAATATCTACACTGCCATCTGTAGAAAGATGGAAACTTCTACACCACTATCGCTATAAATATGAAAATATCTACACCACCATCTCTATAGACATGAAAATATCTACACTGCCATCTCCATAAAGATAGAAGTATCTACTCCGCCATGTGTATAAACACGGGAAAACCTACACCACCATCTGTGAAAACATAGAAATATCTGCACCGCTATCTCTATAAACATGGAAATATCTACACCGCCATCTGCATGTCCATGGAAATATCTACGCCGCAATCTCTATAAACATGGAAATATCTACACGGCCATCTGTGTATAGATTTAAATATCAACACCGCCATCTGTACAAACATGGAAATATCTACACCGCTATCTCTATAAACATGGAAATATCTGCACTGCCATCTGTAAAAACATGGAAATAACTATACAGTCATCTGTATAAACATGGAAATATCTACAATGCCATCTGTATACACATGGAAATATCTACACAGCCATCTGTATAAACATGTAAAGATCTACACTGCTATCTCTATAAACATGGAAATATCTACACCGCCATCTCTATAAACATGAAAATATCTACACTGCCATCTCCATGAACATGGAACTAACTACTCCGCCATCTGTATAAACATGGAAACATCTACACCGCCATCTGTGTGAATAAGGAAATATCTACAATGCCATCTGTATAAGGATATAATTATCTGCACCGCGAGCGGTATAAACATGGAAATATCTACATCGTTATCTGTATAAACGTGGAAATACCAACACCGCTATCGGTATAAACATGGAAATCGCTACAACGCCATCTATATAAACATGGAAATATCTACAACGCTATGTCTATAAACATGGAAATACCTACACCGCTATCTCTATAAACATGGAAATATCTACACCGCGATCGGTATAAACATGGAAATAACTTTACCACGATCTGTATGAACATGGAAATATCTACACCGCTATCTGTATAAACATGGTAATATCTACAACACCATCTATATAAACATGGTAATATCTACACCACCATCTATATAAACATGGAAATATCTACACTGCCATCTGTATAAACATGGAAATATCTGCAATGCCATCTGTAGAAAGATGGAAATATCTACACCGCAATCTGTGTAAACATGTAAATATCTACACCGATATCTGTAAAAACATGGAAATATCTACACCGCTATCTGTATAAACATGGAAATATCTACACCGCTATCTGTATAAACATGGAAATATCTACAGCGCCATCTCTATAAACATTGAAATATCTACACTGCCATCTGTAAAAACATGGAAATATCTACACAGTCATCTGAATACACATGGAAATATCTACACAGACATCTGTGTAAATATGGAAATAACTACACCGCCATCTGTATAAACATGGAAATATCTACACTGCCATCTGTAGAAAGATGGAAATATCTACACCGCTATCTCTATAAATATGGAAATGTCTACACCGCCATATCTATAAACATGAAAATATCTACACTGACATCTCCATAAAGATGGAAGTATCTACTCCGCCATGTGTATAAACACGGAAATATCTACACCACCATCTGTGTAAACATGGAAATACCTACACCGCTATCTGTATAAACATGGAAATACCTATACAGTCATCTGTATAAACATGGAAATATCTACAATGCCATCTGTATACACGTGGAAATATCTACACAGCCATCTGTGTAAACAGGTAAATATCTACACTGCTATCTCTATAAACATGGAAATATATACACCGCCATCTCTATAAACATGAAAATATCTACACTGCCATCTCCATAAACATGGAACTAACTACTCCACCATCTGTTTAAACATGGAAACATCTACACCGCCATCTGTGTGAATAAGGAATTATCTACAATGCCATCTGTATAAAGATATAAATATCTGCACCACGAGCTGTATAAACATGGTAATATCTACATCGCTACCTGTATAAACGTGGAAATACCAACACAGCTATCGGTAAAAACATGGAAATATCTACAACGCCATCTATATAAACATGGAAATATCTACACCGCTATGTCTATAAACATGGAAATAACTACACTGCTATCTCTATAAACATGGAAATATCTACACCGCTATCTGTATAAACATGGAAATATCTACACCGCTATCTGTATAAACATGGAAATATCAACATCGCGATCTGTATAAACATGGAAATATCTACACCGCGATCTGTATAAACATGGAAATATCTTCACCGCAATCTGTATAAACATGGAAATATCTACACCGCTATCTGTATAAACATGGTAATATCTATACCACCATCTATATAAACATGGAAATATCTACACCGCCATCTGTATGAACATGGAAATATCTACAATGCCATCTGTAGAAAGATGGAAATATCTACACCACAATCTGTGTAAACATGGAAATATCTACACCGATATCTGTAAAAACATGCAAATATCTACACCGCTATCTGTATAAACATGGAAATATCTACACAGCTATCTCTATAAACATGGAAATACCTACACCGCCATCTGTATAAACATGGAAATACCTACAAAGTCATCAGTATAAACATGGAAATATCTACACAGCCATCTGTATATACATGGAAATATCTACACCACTATCTGTATAAACATGGAAATAACTACACCGCTTTTTGTATAAACAAGGAAATATCTACACCGTGATCTGTATAAACATGGAAATATTTACACCGCTATCTGTATAAACATGGAAATTTCTACACCGTTATCTGTATAAATATGGAAATATCTACACCGCTATCTCTATAAACATGGTAATATCTACACCGCCATCTGTATAAACATGGAAAAACCTATACAGACAACTGTGTAAACATGGAAATATCTACACCACCATCTGTATAAAGATGGAAATATCTACAATGCCATCTGTATACACATGGAAATAACTACACGGCAATCTGTGTATAGATGGAAACATCAACACCGCCATCTGTACAAACTTGGAAATATCTACACTGTTATCTCGATAAACATGGAAATATCTACACTGCGGTCTGTATAAACATGGAAATATCTACACCGGTATCTGTATAAACATGGAAATATCTACACCACGATCTGTATAAACATGGAAATATATACACCGCTATCTGTATAAACATGGATATATCTGCACCGCTATATCTATAGACATGGAAATATCTACAAAGCCATCTGTATAAACATGGAAATATCTACACGGTCATGTGTAGGAACATGGAAATATCTACACTGCCATCTGTATAAACATAGAAATATCTACACAGCCCTCTGTATAATTATGGAGATATCTGCATAAGCATCTGTATAAACATGGAAATATCTGCACCGCTATCTGTATAAACATGGAAATACCTACACCGCTGTCTCTATAAACATGGAAATATGTACACCGCTATGTGTATAAACATGGAAATACCTCCACTGCAGTCTGTATAAACATGGAAATATCTAAACCGTTATCTGTATAAACATGGAAATGTCTACAGCGCCATCTCTATAAACATAGAAATATCTACACTGCCATCTGTAAAAACATGGAAATATCTACACAGTCATCTGAATAAACATGGAAATATCTACACTACCATCTGTATAAACATGGAAATACCTACAATACCATCTGTATACACTTGGAAATATCTACACTGACATCTATATAAATATGGAAACATCTACACCACCATCTGTATAAACATGGAATTATCTACACGGCCATCTGTAGAAAGATGGAAATATCTACATCGCTATCTCTATACATATGGAAATATCTACACCGCCATCTCTATAAACATGAAATTATCTACACTGCCATCTCCATAAAGATGGAAGTATCTACTCCGCCATGTGTATAAACACGGAAAAATCTACTCCACCATCTGTGTAAACATGGAAATATCTACACGGCCATCTGTGTATAGATGGAAATATCAACACCGCCATCAGTACAAACATGGAAATTTCTACAACGCTATCTCTATAAACATGGAAATATCTGCACTGCAATCTGTAAAAACATGGAAATAACTATACAGTCATCTGTATAAACATGGAAATATCTGCAATGCCATCGGTATACACATGGAAATATCTACACAGCCATCTGTATAAACATGTAAATATCTACACTGCTATCTCTATAAACATGGAAATATCTACACCGCCATCTCTATAAACATGAAAATATCTACACTGCCATCTCCATAAACATGGAACTAACTACTCCGCCATCTGTATAAACATGGAAACATCTACACCGCCATCTGTGTGAATAAGGAAATATCTACAATTCCTTCTGTATAAAGATGTAAATATCTGCACCGCGAGATGTATAAACATGGAAATATCTACACCGCTATCTGAATAAACATGGTAATACCTACACCACCATCTATATAAACATGGAAATATCTACACCGCCATCTGTATAAACATGGAAATATCTACAATGCCATCTGTAGAAAGATGGAAATATCTACACCGCAATCTGTGTAAACATATAAATATCTACACCGATATCTGTAAAAACATGGAAATATCTATACCGCTATCCGTATAAACATGGAAATATCTACACCGCGATCTGTATAAACATGGAAATATCTACAACGCGATGTGTATAAACATGGAATATCTACACCGCTATCTGTATAAACATGGAAATATCTACACAGCTATCTCTATAAACATGGAAATATCTACACCGCAATCTGTATAAACATGGAAATAGCTACAAAGTCATCTGTATAAACATGGAAATATCTACACAGCCATCTGTATAAACATGGAAATATCTACACAGCCATCTGTATATACATGGAAATATCAACACCGCTATCTGTATAAACATGGAAATAACTACACCGCTATTTGTATAAACAAGGAAATATCTACACCGCCATCTGTTTAAACATGGAAATATATACACATATATCTGTTTATACATGGAAATATCTACACCGCTATCTGTATAAACATGCTAATAACTGCACCGCTATCTGTATAAATTTGGAAATATTTGCACCGTTATCCCTATAAACATGGTAATATCAACACCGCGATCTGTATAAACATGGAAATATCTACACCGTGATCTGTATAAACATGGAAATATCTAC
Source organism: Pan troglodytes (assembly GCF_028858775.2). NCBI lineage: Eukaryota > Metazoa > Chordata > Mammalia > Primates > Hominidae > Pan > Pan troglodytes. The sequence goes on from NC_072406.2 coordinate 5,109,146, forward strand.
ACCGCCATCTCTATAAACATGGAAATATCTACACCCCTATCTGTATAAACACGGAAATATCCACACAGCTATCTCTATAAACATGGAAAAATCAACACCGCTATCTCTATGAACACGGAAATATCTACACCGCCATCTCTATAAACATGGAAATATCTACACCGTGATCAGTATATACATGGAAATATCTACACCGCTATCTTTATAAAAATGGAAATATCTCCACTGCTATCTCTATAAACATCGAAATATCTACACCGCCATCTGTATAAACATGGAAATACTTACAAAGTTATCTGTCTAAACATGGAAATACCTACACCGCCATCTGTATAAACATGGAAATATCTACAAAGCCATGTGTATATACATAGAAATATCTACACCGCTATCTATATAAACATGGAAATAATTACACCACTATTTGTATATACATGGAAGTATCCCCACTGCTATCTCTATAAACATCGAAATATCTACACCGCCATCTGTATAAACATGGAAATACTTACAAAGTTATCTGTATAAACATGGAAATATCTACACCGCCATATGTATAAAAATGGAAATATCTGTACAGCCATGTGTATATACATAGAAATATCGACACCGCTATCTATATAAACATGGAAATATCTACACCGCTATCTGTATAAACATGGAAATAACTACACCGCTATTTGAATAAACAAGGAAATATCCACACCATGATCTGTATAAACATGGAAATATCTACATCGCCATCTCTATAAACACGGAAATATCTACACCCCTATCTGTATAAACATGGAAATATCCACACCGCTATCTCTATAAACATGGAAAAATCAAAACCGCTATCCCTATGAACATGGAAATATCTACACCGCCATCTCTATAAACATGGAAATATCTTCACCACGATCAGTATAAACATGGAAATATCTTCACTTCTATCTGTATAAACATGTAAATATCTCCACTGCTATCTCTATAAACATCGAAATACCTACACCGCAATCTCTGTAAACATGGACATACTTACAAACTTATCTGTAAAAACATGGAAATATCTACACCGCCGTATGTATAAACATGGAAATAGCTACACAGCCATGTGTATATACATGGAAATATCTACACCGCTATCTATATAAACATGGAAGTAACTACAGCGCCATCTGCATAAACATGGAAATATCTACACCGCCATCTACATATCCATGGAAATATCTGCACCGCCATCAGTATAAACATGGAAATATCTACACGGTCATCTGTGTATAGATGGAAATATCAACACCGCCATCTGTACAGACATGGAAATATCTGCACCGCAATCTGTATAAACATGGAAGTATTTACACCACTATCTGTATAAACATGGAAATATTTACACCGTTATCTGTATAAACATGGAAATACCTACAACGCCATGTGTAGAAACATGGAAATATCTACACCATCATCTGTATAAACATGGAAATATCTACAATGCCATCTGTATACACATGGAAATACCTACACGGCAATCTGTGTATAGATGGAAACATCAACACCGCCATCTGTACAGACATGGAAATATCTATACCGCTATCTGTATAAACATGGAAATATCTACACCGGTATCTGTATAAACATGGAAATATCTACAACCCGATCTGTATAAAACATGGAAATATTTACACCGCTATCTGTATAAACATGGAAATATCTACACCGCGATCTGTATAAACATGGAAATATGTACACCGCTATCTGTATAAACATTGAAATATCTACACAGCAATCTGTATAAACATGGAAATACCTACACCGCCATCTGTATAAACATGGAAATACCTACAAAGTCATCTGTATAAACATGGAAATATCGACACAGCCATCTGTATAAACATGGAAATATCTACAAAGCCATCTGTATAAACATGGAAATATCTACACCGCTATCTGTATAAACATGGAAATATCTACACCGCTATCTGTAGAAACATGGTAATATCTACACCACCATCTATATAAACATGGAAATATCTACACAGCTATCTCTGTAAACATGGAAATATCTACACAGCTATCTCTGTAAACATGGAATTATCTACACCGCCATCTGTATAAACATGGAAATAACTACACAGCTATTTGTATAAACAAGGAAATATCTACACCGCCATCTGTTTAAACATGGAAATATATACACAGACTTCTGTTTATACCTGGAAATATCTACCCAGCCATGTGTATACACATGGAAATATCTACACCGCTATCTATATAAACATGGAAATAACTACACCGCTTTCTGTATAAACATGGAAATATGTACACCGCCATCTACATATCCATAGAAATATCTGCGCCGCCATCTGTATAAACATGGAAATATCTACACGGTCATCTGTGTATAGATGGAAATATCAACACCGCCATCTGTACAAACATGGAAATATCTGCACCGCGGTCTGTATAAACATGGAAATATCTACACCGCTATGTCTATAAACAGGGAAATACCTACACCGCTATCTCTATAAACATGGAAATATCTACACCACTATCTGTATAAACATGGAAATATCTACACCACTATCTGTATAAACATGGAAACATCTACACCGTGATCTGTATAAACATGGAAATATTTACACCGCTATCTGTATAAACATGGACATTTCTACACCGTTATCTGTATAAATATGGAAATACCTACACCGCTATCTGTATAAACATGGAAATATCTACAATGCCATCTGTATTCACATGGAAATACCTACACGGCAATCTGTGTATAGATGGAAACATCAACACCGCCATCTGTACAAACATGGAAATATCTACACTGCTATCTCTGTAAACATGTAAATATCTACACTTCGGTCTGTATAAACATGGAAATATCTACACCGGTATCTATATAAACATGGAAATATCTACACCACGATCTGTATAAACATGGAAATATATACACCGCTATCTGTATAAACATGGAAATACCTGCACCGCTATCTCTATAAACATGGATATATCTACAAAGCCATCTGTATAAACATGGAAATACCTACACAGTCATGTGTAGGAACATGGAAATATCTACACTGCCATCTATATAAACGTAGAAATATCTACACAGCCCTCTGTATAAATATGGAAATATCTGCATAGGCATCTGTATAAACAATGAAATATCTACACCGATATCTGTATAAACATGGAAATACCTACACCGCTGTCTCTATAAACATGGAAATATGTACACTGCTATGTGTATAAACATGGAAATATCTCCAATGCTCTCTGTATAAACATGGAAATTTCTCCAACGTAATCTGTATAAACATGGAAATATCTACAAAGCCATCTGTATAAACATGGAAATATCTCCACTGCTGTCTCTATAAACATCGAAATAGCTACACCGCCATCTGTATAAACATGGAAATACTTACAAAGTTATCTGTATAAACATGGAAATGTCTACACCGCCATCTGTATAAACATGGAAATATCTACACAGCCATGTGTATATACATGGAAATATCTACAATGCTATCTATATAAACATGGAAATAACTACACCGCTATCTGTATAAACATGGAAATATCTACACCGCGGTCTGTATAAACATGGAAATATCTACACCGCTATGTCTATAAACAGGGAAATACCTACACCGCTATCTCTATAAACATGGAAATATCTACACCACTATCTGTATAAACATGGAAATATCTACACCACTATGTGTATAAACATGGAAACATCTACACCGCGATCTGTATAAACATGGAAATATCTACACCGCGATCTGTATAAACATGGAAATATCTTCACCACGATCTGTATAAACATGGAAATATCTACACAGCCATCTGTATATACATGGAAGTATCTACACCGCTATCTGAATAAACATGGAAATAACTACACCGCTATTTGTATAAACAAGGAAATATCTACACCGCCATTTGTTTAAGTATGGAAATGTATACACAGACATCTGTTTATACATGGAAATATCTACACCGCTATCTGTATAAACATGATAATAACTACACCGCTATCTGTATAAATGTGGAAATATTTGCACCGCTATCCCTATAAACATGGTAATATCAACACCGCGATCTTTATAAACATGGAAATATCTACACCATGATCTGTATAAACATGGAAATATCTACACCGTGATCTGTATAAACATGGAAATATCTACACAGCTATCTCTATAAACATGGAAATATCTACACCGCCATCTGTATAAACATGGAAATATCCACACACCTATCTCCATAAACAGGGGAAAATCAACACCGTTATCTCTATGAACATGGAAATATCTACACCGCCATCTCTATAAACATGGAAATATCTACACCACGATCAGTATAAACATGGAAATATCTACACCGCTATCTGTATAAACATGGAAATATCTCCACTGCTATCTCTATAAACATCGAAATATCTACACCGCCATCTGTATAAACATGGAAATACTTACAAAGTTATCTGTATAAACATGGAAATATCTACACCGCAATGTATATAAACATGGAATTATCTACACAGCCATGTGTATATACATGGAAATATCTACACCGCTATGTATATAAACATGGAAATAACTACACTGCTATCTGTATAAACATGGAAATACCTACGCCGCCATCTACATATCCATGGAAATATCTGCGCTGCCATCTGTATAAACATGGAAATATCTACACGGTCATCTGTGTATAGATGGAAATATCAACACCGCCATCTGTACAAACATGGAAATATCTGCACCGCTATCTGTATAAACTTGGAAATATCTACAACGCGGTCTGTAGAAACATGGAAATATCTACACCGCTATCTGTATAAACATGGAAATATCTACACCGCTATCTGCATAAACTTGGAAATATCTACACAGCTATCTCTATCAACATGGAAATATCTACACCGCCATCTGTATATACATGGAAATATCTACACCGCTATCTGTATAAACATGGAAATAACTACACCGATATTTGTATAAACAAGGAAATATCTACACCGTGATATGTATAAACATGGAAATATTTACACCGCTATCTGTATAAACATGGAAATTTCTACACCGTTATCTGTATAAATATGGAAATATCTTCACCGCTATCTCTATAAACATGGAAATATCTACACCGCCATCTGTATAAACATGGAAATACCTATACAGTCATCTGTGTAAACATGGAAATATCTACATCACCATCTGTATAAACATGGAAATATCTACACCGCGGTCTGTGTAAATATGGAAATATCTACACCGCTGTCTGTATAAACATGGAAATATCTACACCGCTATCTCTATAAAGATGGAAATATCTACACCGTGATCTGTATAAACATGGAAATATTTACACCTCTATCTGTAAGAACATGGAAATTTCTATACCGTTATCTGTATTAATATGGAAATACCTACACCGCAATCTCTATAAACATGGAAATATCTACACCGCCATCTGTATAAACCTGGAAATACCTATAAAGTCATCTGTGTAAACATGGAAATATCTACACCACCATCTGTATAAACATGGAAATATGTACAATGCCATCTGTATACACATGGAAATACCGACACGGCAATCTGTGTATATATGGAAACATCAACACCGCCATCTGTACAAACATGGAAATATCTACACTGCTATCTCTAGAAACATGGAAATATCTACACTGCGGTCTGTATAAACATGGAAATATCTACGCCGGTATCTGTATAAACATGGAAATATGTGCACCACGATCTGTATAAACATGGACATATATACACCGCTATCAGTATAGACATGAAAATATCTGCACCGCTATCTCTACAAATATGGAAATATCTACAAAGCCATCTGTATAAACATGGAAATACCTACAAAGTCATGTGTAGGAACATGGAAATATCTACACTGCCATCTGTATAAACATAGAAATATCTACACAGCCCTCTGTATAAATATGGAAATATCTGCATAGGCATCTGTTTAAACATGGAAATATCTGCAACACTATCTGTATAAACATGGAAATACGTACACCTCTGTCTCTATAAACATGGAAATATGTACACCGCTATGTGTATAAACGTGGAAATATCTCCACTGATGTCTGTATAAACATGGAAATATCTCCACCGTTATCTGTATAAACATGGAAATATCTACAGCGCCATCTCTATAAACATTGAAATATTTACACTGCCATCTGTAAAAACATGGAAATATCTACACAGTCATCTGAATAAACATGGAAATATCTACACCACCATCTGTATATACATGGAAATACCTACAACACCATCTGTATACACATGGAAATATCTACACAGACTTCTGTATAAACATGGAAATATCTGAACCACTATCTCTATAAACATGGAAATATCTACAAAGCCATCTGTATAAACATGGAAATACCTACACAGTCATGTGTAGGAACATGGAAATATCTACACTGCCATCTGTATAAACATAGAAATATCTACACAGCCCTCTGTATAAGTATGGAAATATCTGAATAGGTATCTGTATAAACATGGAAATATGTGCACTGCTATCTGTATAAACATGGAAATACCTACACCGCTGTCTCTATAAACATGGAAATATGTACACCGCTATGTGTATAAACATGGAAATATCTCCACTGCTGTCTGTAAAAACATGGAAATATCTCCACCATTATCTGTATAAACATGGAAATATCTACAGCGCAATCTCTATAAACATTGAAATATCTACACTGCCATCAGTAAAAACATGGAAATATCTACACAGTCATCTGAATAAACATGGAAATATCTACACCGCAATCTGTATAAACATGGAAATATCTACAACGCTATCTGTATAAATATGAAATATCTAAACCGCTATCTCTATAAAAATGGAAATATCTTCACTGCTATCTGTATAAACATGGAAATATCCTCACTGCTATCTCTAAGAACATGGATATATCTACACCGCTATCTCTATAAACATGGAAATATCTACACCGCGATCTGTATAAACATGGAAATATCTACACCGCGATCTGTATAAACATGGAAATATCTACACCGCTATCTGTATAAACATGGAAATATCTACACAGCTATCTCTATAAACATGGAAATATCTACACCGCCATCTGTATAAACATGTAAATACTTACAAAGTCATCTGTATAAACTTGGAAATATCTACAGATCCATCTGTATAAACATGGAAATATCTACACAGCCATCTGTATATACATGGAAGTATCTACACCGCTATCTGTATAAACATGGAAATAACTACACCGCTATTTGTATAAACTAGGAAATATCTACACCGCCATTTGTTTAAATATGGAAATGTATACACAGATATCTGTTTATACATGGAAATATCTACACCGCTATCTGTATAAACATGATAATAACTACACCGCTATCTGTATAAATGTGGAAATATTTGCACCGCTATCCCTATAAACATGGTGATATCAACACCGCGATCTTTATAAACATGGAAATATCTACACCATGATCTGTATAAACATGGAAATATCTACACCGTGATCTGTATAAACATGGAAATATCTACACAGCTATCTCTATAAACATGGAAATATCTACACCGCCATCTGTATAAACATGGAAATATCCACACAGCTATCTCTATAAACACGGAAAAATCAACACCGCTATCTCTATGAACATGGAGATATCTACACCGCCATCTCTATAAACATGGAAATATCTACACCACGATCAGTATAAACATGGAAATATCTACACCGCTATCTGTATAAACATGGAAATATCTCCACTGCTATCTCTATAAACATCGAAATATCTACACCGCCATCTGTATAAACATGGAAATACTTACAAAGTTATCTGTATAAACATGGAAATATCTACACCTCCATCTATATAAACATGGAAATATCTACACAGCCATGTGTATATACATGGAAATATCTACACCGCTATGTATATAAACATGGAAATAACTACACAGCTATCTGTATAAACATGGAAATATCTACGCCGCCATCTACATATCCATGGAAATATCTGCGCCGCCATCTGTATAAACATGGAAATATCTACACGGTCATCTGTGTATAGATGGAAATATCAACACCGCCATCTGTACAAACATGGAAATACCTACACCGCTATCTCTATAAACATGGAAATATCTGCACTGCCATCTGTAAAAACATGGAAATACCTATACAGTCATCTGTGTAAACATGGAAATATCTACAATGCCATCTGTATACACATGGAAATATCTACACAGCCATCTGTATAAACATGTAAATATCTACACTGCTGTCTCTATAAACATGGAAATATGTACACCGTCATCTCTAAAAACATGAAAATATCTACACTGCCATCTCCATAAACATGGAACTAACTACTCCGCCATCTGTATAAACATGGAAAGATCTACACCGCCATCTGTGTGAATAAGGAAATATCTACAATGCTATCTGTATAAAGATATAAATATCTGCACCACGAGCTGTATAAACATGGAAATATCTACATCGCTATCTGTATAAACGTGGAAATACCAACACCGCAATCACTATAAACATGGAAATATCTACAACGCCATCTATATAAACATGGAAATACCTACACCGCTATGTCTATAAACATGGAAATACCTACACCGCTATCTCTATAAACATGGAAATATCCACACCGCCATCTGCATATCCATGGAAATATCTACAACGCCATCTGTATAAAGATGGAAATATCTACAAGGCAATCTGTGTACAGTTGGAAATATCAACACCGCCATCTGTACAAACATGGAAATATCTACACCGCTATCTGTATAAACATAGAAATAGCTACACTGCAGTCTGTATAAACATGGAAATATCTACACCGGTATCTGTATAAACATGGAAATATCTACACCACGATCTGTATAAACATGGAAATATTTACACCGCTATCTGTATAAACCTGGAAATATCTACACTGCTATCTCTATAAATATGGAAATATCTACACCGCCATCTGTATAAACATGGAAATAACTACACAGTCATGTGTAGGAACATGGAAATATCTACACCACCGTTTGTATAAAGATGGAAATATCTACAACGTTATCTGTATGAACATGGAAATATCTACACAGTGATGTGTATAAACATGGAAATATGTACAGCACTCTCTGAATAAAGATGGAAATATCTATACCGCTATCTGTAAAAACATGGAAATATCTACACCACTATCTGTATAAATATGGAAATATTTAAACCGCTATCTCAATAAACATGGAAATATCTAAACCGCTATCTCTTTAAACATGGAAATATCTACACTGCCATCTGTATTAACATGGAAGTATCCACACAGTCATCTGTATAAACCTGGAAATATCTACACTGTCATCTATATAAACATGAAAATATCTACACAGAACTCTGTATAAACATGGAAATATCGGCACAGCCATCTGTATAAACATGGAAATATCTACACCGCTATCTGTATAAACATGGAAATATCTACACCGCTATGTGTATTAACGTGGAAATATCTCCATTGCTATCTGTATAAACAAGGACATATCTCCACCGCAATCTGTATAAACATGAAAATATCTACAGCGCTATCTCTATAAACATGGAAATATCTACAGCGCTTCTCTATAAACATTGAAATATCTACACTGCCATCTGTAAAAACATGGAAATATCTACACAGTCATCTGAATAAACATGGAAATATCTACACCACCATCTGTATAAACATGGAAATACCTGCAATATCAACTGTATACACATGGAAATATCTACACAGACATCTGTATAAATATGGAAATATCTTCACGCCATCTGTATAAACATGGAAATATCTACACTGCCATCTGTAGAAAGATGGAAATATCTACACCGCTATCTCTATAAATATGGAAATATCTACACCGCCATCTGAATAAACATGAAAATATCTACTCTGCCATCTCCATAAACATGGAAGTATCTACTCCGCCATGTGTATAAACACGGAAATGTCTACACCACCATCTGTGTAAACATGGAAATATCTACACCGCTCTCTGTATAAACATGGAAATATCTACGCCGCCATCTGTATAAACATGGAAGTATCTACACGGACATCTGTGTATAGATGGAAATTTCAACACCGCCTTATGTACAAACTTGGAAATATCTACACCGTTATCTCTAAAAACATGGAAATATCTACACCGCCATCTCTATAAACATGAAAATATCTGCACTGCCATTTGTAAAAACTTGGAAATACCTATAAAGTCATCTGTATAAACATGGAAATATCTACAATGCAGTCTCTATACACAAGGAATTATCTACTCAGCCATCTGTATAAACATGTAAATATCTACACTGCTATCTCTATAATCATGGAAACATCTACACCGCCATCTGTATAAACATGGAAACATCTACACCGCCATCTGTGTGAATTAGGAAATATCTACAATGCCATCTGTATAAAGATATAAATATCTGAACCGCGAGCTGTATAAACATGGAAATATCTACATCACTATCTGTAGAAACGTGGAAATAGCAACACCGCTATCGGTATAAACATGGAAATATCTACAACGCCATCTATATAAACATGGAAATATCTACACTGCTATGTCTATAAACATGGAAATATCTACACCGCAATCTGTATAAACATGGAAATATCTACCCCGCTATCTGTATAAATATGAAATATCTAAGCCGCTATCTCTATAAAAATGGAAATATCTACACTGCTATCTGTATAAACTTGGAAATATCCTTACTGCTATCTCTATGAACATGGATATATCTACACGGCAATCTAAATAAACATGGAAATATCTACACTGCCATCTCTATAAACATGGAATTATCCACATCACCGTCTGTATAAACATGGAAATATCTACACCGCTATCTGTATAAACATGTTAATAACTACACCGCTATCTGTGTAAATGTGGAAATATTTGCACCGCTGTCTCTATAAACATGGTAATATCAACACCGCGATCTGTATAAACATGGAAATATCTACACCATGATCTGTATAAACGTGGAAATATCTACACCACGATCTGTATAAACTTGGAAATATCTACACCGTGATCTGTATAAACATGGAAATATCTACACTGCCATCCCTATCAACATGGAAATATCTACACCCCTATCTGTATAAACATGGAAATATCCACACCGCTATCTCTATAAACATGGAAAAATCAACACCGCTATCTCAATGAACATGGAAATATCTACACCGCCATCTCTATAAACATGGAAATATCTACAGCGCTATCTGTATAAACATGGAAATATCCCCACTGCTATCTCTATAAACATCGAAATGTCTACACCGCCATCTGTATAAACATGGAAAAACTTACAAAGTTATCTGTATAAACATGGAAATATCTACACCGCCATCTGTATAAACATAGAAGTATCTACACAGCCATGTGTATATACATGGAAATATCTACACCGCTATCTATATAAACATGGAAATAACTACACCGCTATGTGTATAAACATGGAAATACCTACACCGTTATCGGTATAAATATGGCAATAGCTACACCGCTATCTCTATAAACATGGAAATATCTACACCGCCATCTGTATTAACATGGAAATGTCTACACTGCTGTCTCAATAAATATGGAAATATCTACAATGCCATCTGTAAAACATGGAAATACCTGTGCAGTCATATGTATAAAAATGAAAATATCTACACCACCATCTTTATAAACATGGAAATATCTACAATGCCATCTGTATACACATGGAAATACCTACACGGCAATCTGTGTATAGATGGAAACATCAACACCGCCATCTGTACAAACATGGAAATATCTACATGGCTTTCTGTATAAACATGGAATTATCTACACTGTGGTCTGTATAAACATGGAAATTTCTACACCGGTATCTGTATAAACATGGAAATATCTACACCACGATCTGTATAAACATGGAAATATTTGCACCGCTATCTGTATAAACATGGAAATATCTCCACCGCTATCTCTATAAACATGGAAATAACTACAAAGCCATCTGTATAAACATGGAAATACCTACACAGTCATGTGTAGGAACATGGAAAAATCTACACTGCCATCTGTATAAACATGGAAATATCTACACGGCCCTCTGTATAAATATGGAAATATCTGCATAGGCATCTGTATAAACATGGAAATATCTGCACCGCTATCTGTATAAACATGGAAATACCTACACCGCTGTCTATATAAACATGGAAATATGTACACCGCTATGTGTATAAACATGGAAATATCTCCACTGCTGTCTGTATAAACATGGAAATACCTCCACCGTTATCTGTATAAACATGGAAATATCTACAGCGCCATCTCTATAAACATTGAAATATCTACACTGCCATCTGTAAAAACATGGAAATATCTACACAGTCATGTGAATATACATGGAAATATCTACAAGACAATCTGTATAAACATGGAAATACCTACAATACCAACTGTATACACATGGAAATATCTACACAGACATCTGTAAATATGGAAATATCTACACCGCGATCTGTATAAACATGGAAACATCTACACTGCCATCAGTAGAAACATGTAAATATCTACACCGCTATCTCTATAAATATGCAAATATCTACACCGCCTTCTCTATAAACATGAAAATATCTACACGGTCATCTCCATAAAGATGGAATTATCTACTCCGCCATGTGTATAAACACGGAAATATCTACACCACCATCTGTGTAAACATGGAAATATCTACACCGCTATCTGTATAAACATGGAAATATCTACACCGCCATCTGCATATCCATGGAAATACCTACGCCGCCATGTGTATAAACATGGAAATATCTACACGGCCATCTGTGTATAGATGGAAATATCAACACCGCCATATGTACAAACATGGAAATATCTACACCGCTATCTCTATAAACATGGAAATATCTACACCGCCATCTCTATAAACATGAAAATATCTGCACTGCCATCTGTATACACATGGAAATTTCTGCACAGCCATCTGTATAAACATGTAAATATCTACACTGCTATCTCTATAAACGTGGAAATATCTACACCGCCATCTCTATAAACATGAAAATATCTACACTGCCATCTCCATAAACATGGAAATATCTACTCCTCCATCTGTATAAACATGGAAATATCTACAACGCCATCTATATAAACATGGAAATATCTACACCGCTATGTCGATAAACATGGAAATACCTACACCGCTATCTCTATAAACATGGAAACATCCACACCGCCATCTGCATATCCATGGAAATATCTAAAACGCCATCTGTATAAAGATGGACATATCTACACGGCAATCTGTGTACAGATGGAAATATCAACACCGCCATCTGTACAAACATGGAAATATCTACACCGCTATCTGTATAAACATAGAAATACCTACACTGCAGTCTGTATAAACATGGAAATATCTAAACCACGATCTGTATAAACATGGAAATATTTACACCGCTATCTGTATAAACCTGGAAATATCTACACTGCTATCTCTATAAATATGGAAATATCTACACCGCCATCTGTATAAACATGGAAATAACCACACAGCCTTGTGTAGGAACATGGAAATATCTACACAACCGTTTGTATAAAGATGGAAATATCTACAACGTTATCTGTAGAAACATCAAAATATCTACACAGTGATCTGTATAAACATGGAAATATGTACAGCACTCTCTGAATAAAGATGGAAATATCTGCACCGCTATCTGTAAAAACATGGAAATATCTACACCACTATCTGTGTAAACATGGAAATATCTACACCGCTATCTGTATAAACATGGAAATATCTACACCGCCATCTGCATATCCATGGAAATACCTACGCCGCCATGTGTATAAACATGGAAATATCTACACGGCCATCTGTGTATAGATGGAAATATCAACACCGCCATATGTACAAACATGGAAATATCTACACCGCTATCTCTATAAACATGGAAATATCTACACCGCCATCTCTATAAACATGAAAATATCTGCACTGCCATCTGTATACACATGGAAATTTCTGCACAGCCATCTGTATAAACATGTAAATATCTACACTGCTATCTCTATAAACGTGGAAATATCTACACCGCCATCTCTATAAACATGAAAATATCTACACTGCCATCTCCATAAACATGGAAATATCTACTCCTCCATCTGTATAAACATGGAAATATCTACAACGCCATCTATATAAACATGGAAATATCTACACCGCTATGTCGATAAACATGGAAATACCTACACCGCTATCTCTATAAACATGGAAACATCCACACCGCCATCTGCATATCCATGGAAATATCTAAAACGCCATCTGTATAAAGATGGACATATCTACACGGCAATCTGTGTACAGATGGAAATATCAACACCGCCATCTGTACAAACATGGAAATATCTACACCGCTATCTGTATAAACATAGAAATACCTACACTGCAGTCTGTATAAACATGGAAATATCTAAACCACGATCTGTATAAACATGGAAATATTTACACCGCTATCTGTATAAACCTGGAAATATCTACACTGCTATCTCTATAAATATGGAAATATCTACACCGCCATCTGTATAAACATGGAAATAACCACACAGCCTTGTGTAGGAACATGGAAATATCTACACAACCGTTTGTATAAAGATGGAAATATCTACAACGTTATCTGTAGAAACATCAAAATATCTACACAGTGATCTGTATAAACATGGAAATATGTACAGCACTCTCTGAATAAAGATGGAAATATCTGCACCGCTATCTGTAAAAACATGGAAATATCTACACCACTATCTGTATAATCATGGAAATATCTACACCGCTATCTCCATCAACATGGAAATATACACACCGCCATCTCTTTAAACATGGAGGTAGCTACTACGCCATCTACATAAACAAGAAAATATCTACACTGTCATTTATATAAACATGGAAATATCTACACCGCCATCTCTATAAACATGGAAATATCTACACTGCCATTTGTAGAAAGATGGAAATATCTACACCGCCATCTGTATAAACGTGGAAATATCTACACCGCTATCTGTATAAACATGGGAATATCTACACCGCAATCTGTATAAACCTGGAAATATCTACACCGCTATATGTATAAATATGAATTATCAAAACCGCTATCACTATAAACATGGAAATATCCTCACTGCTATCTGTATGAACATAGATATATCTACACCGCTATCTCAATGAACATGGAAATATCTACACCGGCATCTCTTTAAACATGGAAATATCTACACCGCCATCTGTAAAAACACGGAAATAACTACACTGCGATCTGTATAAACATGGAAATATCTACACCGCAATCTGTATAAACATGGAAATATCTTCACCACGATCTGTATAAACGTGGAAATATCTACACCGCTATCTGTATAAACATGGTAATACCTACACCACCATCCATATAAACATGGAAATATCTACACCGCTATCTGTATAAACTTGGAAATACCTACAAAGTCATCTGTATAAACATGGAAATATCTACACAGCCATCTGTCTAAACATGGAAATATCTACACAGCCATCTGTATATACATGGAATTATCTACACCGCTATCTGTATAAACATGGAAATAACTACACCGCTATTTGTATAAACAAGGAATTACCTACACCGTGATCAGTATAAACATGGAAATATCTACACCGCTATTTGTATAAACAAGGAAATATCTACACCGCTATCTGTATATACATGGAAATAACTACACAGCTATTTGTATAAACAAGGAAATATCTACACCGTGATCTGTATAAACATGGAAATAACTACACCGCTACTTGTGTAAACAAGGAAATATCTACACCGCCATCTGTTTAAACTTGGAAATATATACACAGACCTCTGTTTATACATGGAAACATCTACACTGCTATCTGTATAAATATGCTAATAACTACACCGCTATCTGCATAAATGTGGAAACATTTGCACCACTATCCTTATAAACATGGTAATATCAACACAGCGATCTGTATAAACATGGAAATATCTACAAAGCCATCTGTATAAACATGGAAATACCAACACAGTCATGTGTAGGAACATGGAAATATCTACACTGCGATCTGTATAAACATGGAAATATGTACACCGCGATCTGGATAAACATGGAAATATCTACACCGCTATCTGTATAAACACGGAAATATCTACACAGCTATCTCTATAAACATGGAAATATCTACATCGCAATCTGTATAAACATGGAAATACCTACAAAGTCATCTGTATAAACATGGAAATATATACACAACCATCTGTATAAACATGGAAATATCTACACAGCCGTCTGTATATACATGGAAAAATCTACACCGCTATCTGTATGAACATGGAAATAAATACACCGCTATTTGTACAAACAAGGAAATATCTTCAACACCATCTGTTTAAACATGGAAATATCTACACAGACATCTGTTTATAGAAGGAAATATCTACAGCGCTATCTGTATAAACATGTTAATAACTACTCTGCTATCTGTATAAATGTGGAAATATTTGCACCGCTATCCCTATAAACATGGTAATATCAACACCGCGATCTGTATAAACATGGAAATATCTACACCATGATCTGTATAAACATGGAAATATCTACACCGCGATCTGTATAAACATGGAAATATCTACACCGTGATCTGTATAAACATGGAAATAGCTACACCGCCATCTCTATAAACATGGAAATATCTACACCCCTATCTGTATAAACATGGAAATATCCACACCGCTATCTCTATAAACATGGAAAAATCAACACCGCTATCTCTATGAACATGGAAATATCTACACCGCCATCTCTATAAACATGGAAATATCTACACCCCGATCAGTATAAACGTGGAAATATCTACATCGCTATCTGTATAAACATGGAAATATCTCCACTGCAATCTCTATAAGCATCGAAATATCTACACCGCCATCTATATTAACATGTAAATACTTACAAAGTTATCGCTATAAACATGGAAATATCTACACCGCCATCTGTATAAACATGGAAATATCTACACAGCCATGTGCATATACATGGAAATATCTACACAGCTATCTATATAAACATGGAAATAACTACACCGCTATCTGTATAAACATGGAAATATCTACACCGCCACCTTCATATCCATGGAAATAACTGCGCCGCCATCTGTATAAACATGGAAATATCTACACGGTCATCTGTGTATAGATGGAAATAACAACAAAGCCATCTGTAGAAACATGGAAATATCTGCACCGCTATCTGTATAAACATGGAAATATCTTCACCGCCATCTCTATAAACACGGAAATATCTACACCCCTATCTGCATAAACATGGAAATATCCACACCGCTATCTCTATAAACATGGAAAAATCAACACCGCTATCTGTATGAACAGGGAAATATCTATACCGCCATCTCCATAAACATGGAAATATCTACACCGCGATCAGTATAAACATGGAAATATCTCCACTGCTATCTCTATCAACATCGAAATATCTACACCGCCATCTGTATAAACATGGAAATATCTACACAGCCATGTGTATATACATGGAAATATCTACACAGCTATCTATATAAACATGGAAATAACTACACCGCTATCTGTGTAAACATGGAAATATCTACACAGCTATCTATATAAACATGGAAATAACTACACCGCTATCTGTGTAAACATGGAAATATCTACACCGCCATCTACATATCCATGGAAATATTTGCACCGCCATCTGTATAAACATGGAAATATCTACACGGTCATCTGTGTATAGATGGAAATAACAACAAAGCCATCTGTAGAAACATGGAAATATCTGCACCGCTATCTGTATAAACATGGAAATATCTACACCGCGGTCTGTATAAACATGGAAATATCTAAACCGCTATCTATATAAACATGGAAATATCTACATCTCTATCTGTATAAACTTGGATATACCAACAGCGCTATCGGTATAAACATGGAAATATCTACAACGCCATCTATATAAACATGGAAATATCTACACTGCTATGTCTATAAACATGGAAATACCTACACCGCTATCTCTATAAACATGGAAATATCTACACCGCTATCTGTATAAACATGGTAATATCTACACCACCATCTATATAAACATGGAAATATCTACACCGCCATCTGTATAAACATGGAAATATCTACAATGCCATCTGTAGAAAGATGTAAATATCTACACCGCAATCTGTGTAAACATGGAAATATCTACAACAATATCTGTAAAAACATGGAAATATCGACACCACTATCTGTATAAACATGGAAATATCTACACAGCTATCTCTATAAACATGGAAATATCTACCCCACCATCTGTATAAACATGGAAATTCCTACAAAGTCATCTGTATAAACATGGAAATATCTACAAAGCCATCTGTATAAACATGGAAATATCTACACAGTCATCTGTATATTCATGGAAATATCTACACCGCTGTCTGTATAAACACGGAAATAACTACACCGCTTTTTGTATAAACAAGGAAATATCTACACCGTGATCTGTATAAACATAGCAATATTTAAAGCCCTATCTGTATAAACATGGAAATTTCTACACCGTTATCTGTATAAATATGGAAATATCTACACCGTTATCTCTATAAACATGGAAATATCTACACCGCCATCTGTGTAAACATGGAAATACCTATACAGTCATCTGTGTAAACATGGAAATATCTACACCACCATCTGAATAAACTTGGAAATCTCTACAATGCCATCTGTATACACATGGAAATACCTACACGGCAATCTGTGTATACATGGAAACATCAACACCGCCATCTGTACAAACATGGAAATATATACACTGCTATCTCTACAAACATGGAAATATCTACACCGCCATCTGTATAAACATGGAAATATCTACACCGCGATCTGTATAAAGATGGAAATATCTACACCGCTATTTGTATAAACATGGAAATATCTACACAGCTATCTCTATATACATGGAAATATCTACACCGCCATATATATAAACATGGAAATACCTAGAAAGTCATCTGTATAAACATGGGAACATCTACACAGCCATCTGTATAAACATGGAAATATCTACACAGCCATCTGTATATACATGGAAATATCTGCACCGCTATCTGTATAAAAATGGAAATTACTACACCGCTATTTGTATAAACAAGGAAATATTTAAACCATGATCTGTATAAACATGGAAATATCTACACCGCTATTTGTATAAACAAGGAAATATCTTCACCGCTATCTGTATAAGCATGGAAATAACTACACCGCTATTTGTATAAACAAGGAAATATCTACACCGTGATCTATATAAACATGGAAATAACTACACCACTATTTGTATAAACAAGGAAATATCTACACCACCATCTGTTTAAACATGGAAATATATACACAGACATCTGTTTGTACATGGAAATATCTACACCGCTATCTGTATAAACATGCTAATAACTACACCGCTATCTGTATAAATGTGGAAATATTTGCACCGCTATCCTTTAAACATGGTAATATCAACACCGCGATCTGTATAAACATGGAAATATCTACACCATGATCTGTATAAACACGGAAATATCTACACCGCGATCTGTATAAACATGGAAATAGCTACACCGTGATCTGTATAAACATGGAAATAGCTACACCGCCATCTCTATAAACATGGAAATATCTACACCCCATCTGTATAAACATGGAAATATCCACACCGCTATCTCTATAAACATGGAAAAATCAACACCGCTATCTCTATGAACATGGAAATATCTACACCGCCATCTCTGTAAACATGGAAATATCTACACCGCGATCAGTATAAACGTGGAAATATCTACATCGCTATCTGAATAAACATGGAAATATCTCCACTGCAATCTTTATAAGCATCGAAATATCTACACCGCCATCTGTATTAACATGGAAATACTTACAAAGTTATCGGTATAAACATGGAAATATCTACACCGCCATCTCTATAAACATGGAAATATCTACACAGCCATGTGTATATACATGGAAATATCTACACAGCTATCTATATAAACATGGAAATTACTGCACCGCTATCTGTATAAACATGGAAATACCTACAGCGCCATCTACATATCCATGGAAATATCTGCGCCGCCATCTGTATAAGCATGGAAATATCTACACGGTCATCTGTGTATAGATGGAAATATCAACACCGCCATCTGTACAAACATGGAAATATCTGCACCGCTATCTGTATAAACCTGGAAATATCTACACCGTGTTCTGTATAAACATGGAAATATCTACACCGCTATCTGTATAAACATGGAAATATCTACACCGCTATCTCTATAAACATGGAAATATCTACGCCGTGATCTGAATAAACACGGAAATATTTACACCGCTATCTGTGTAAACATGGAAACTTCTACACCGTTATCTGTATAAATATGGAAATATCTACACCGCTATCTCTATAAACTTGGAAATATCTACACCGCCATCTGTATAAACTTGGAAATACCTATACAGTCATCTGTGTAAACATGGAAATATACACACCACCATCTGTATAAACATGGAAATATCTACAATGCCATCTGTATACACATGGAAATACCTACACGGCAATCTGTGTATAGATGGAAACAGCAACAACGCCATCTGTACAAACATGGAAATATATACACTGCTATCTCTACAAACATGGAAATATCTACACCGCCATCTGTATAAACATGGAAATATCTACACCGCGATCTGTATAAACATGGAAATATCTACACCGCTATCTGTATAAACATGGAAATATCTACACAGCTATCTCTATAAACATGGAAGTATCTACACCGCCATATATATAAACATGGAAATACCTACAAAGTCATCTGTATAAACATGGGAACATCTACACAGCCATCTGTATAAACATGGAAATATCTACACAGCCATCTGTATATACATGGAAATATTTGCACCGCTATCTGTATAAAAATGGAAATAACTACACCGCTATTTGTATAAACAAGGAAATATTTACACCATGATCTGCATAAACATGGAAATATCTACACCGCTATTTGTATAAACAAGGAAATATCTTCACCGCTATCTGTATAAGCATGGAAATAACTACACCGCTATTTGTATAAACAAGGAAATATCTACACCGTGATCTGTATAAACATGGAAATATCCACACCGCTATTTGTATAAACAAGGAAATGTCTACACAACCATCTGTTTAAACATGGAAATATATACACAGACATCTGCTTATACATGGAAATATCTACACCGCTATCTGTATAAACATGATAATAACTACGCCGCTATCTGTATAAATGTGGAAATATTTGCACCGCTATCCCTATAAACATGGTAATATCAACACCGCGATCTGTATAAACATGGAAATATCTACACCATGATCTGTATAAACATGGAAATATCTACACCGCGATCTGTATAAACATGGAAATATCTACAACGTGATCTGTATAAACATGGAAATAGCTAAACTGCCATCTCTATAAACATGGAAATATCTACACCCCTATCTGTATAAACATGGAAATATCCACAACGCTATTTCTATAAACATGGAAAAATAAACACCGCAATCTCTATGAACATGGAAATATCTACACCGCCATCTCTACAAACATGGAAATATCTACACCGCGATCAGTATAAACGTGGAAATATCTACATCGCTATCTGTATAAACATGGAAATATCTCCACTGCAATCTCTATAAGCATCGAAATATCTACACCGCCATCTGTATTAACATGGAAATACTTACAAAGTTATCGGTATAAACATGGAAATATCTACACCGCCATCTGTATAAACATGGAAATATCTACACAGCCATGTGCATATACATGGAAATATCTACACAGCTATCTATATAAACATGGAAATAACTACACCGCTATCTGTGTAAACATGGAAATATCTACAACGCCACCTTCTTATCCATGGAAATAACTGCGCCGCCATCTGTATAAACATGGAAATATCTACACGGTCATCTGTGTATAGATGGAAATAAAAACAAAGCCATCTGTAGAAATATGGAAATATCTGCACCGCTATCTGTATAAACATGGAAATATCTACACCGCAGTCTGTATAAACATGGAAATATCTAAACCGCTATCTGTATAAACATGGAAATATCTACATCGCTATCTTTATAAACGTGGATATACCAACACCGCTATTGGTATAAACATGGAAATATCTACAACGCCATCTATATAAACATGGAAATATCTACACTGCTATGTCTATAAACATGGAAATACCTACACCGCTATCTCTGTAAACATGGAAATATCTACACCGCTATCTGTATAAACATGGTAATATCTACACCACCATCTATATAAACATGGAAATATCTACACCGCCATCTGTATAAACATGGAAATATCTACAATGCTATCTGTAGAAAGATGTAAATATCTACACCGCAATCTGTGTAAACATGGAAATATCTACAACAATATCTGTAAAAACATGGAAATATCGACACCACTATCTGTATAAACATGGAAATATCTACACAGCTATCTCTATAAACATGGAAATATCTACCCCGCCATCTGTATAAACATGGAAATACCTACAAAGTCATCTGTATAAACATGGAAATATCTAAAAGCCATCTGTATAAACATGGAAATATCTACACAGCCATCTGTATATTCATGGAAATATCTACACCGCTGTCTGTATAAACATGGAAATAACTACACCGCTTTTTGTATAAACAAGGAAATATCTACACCGTGATCTGTATAAACATGGAAATATTTACAGCCCTATCTTTATAAACATGGAAATTTCTACACCGTTATCTGTATAAATATGGAAATATCTACACCGTTATCTCTATAAACATGGAAATATCTACACCGCCATCAGTGTAAACATGGAAATACCTATACATTCATCTGTGTAAACATGGAAATATCTACACCACCATCTGTATAAACTTGGAAATCTCTACAATGCCATCTGTATACACATGGAAATACCTACACGGCAATCTGTGTATACATGGAAACATCAACACCACCATCTGTACAAACATGGAAATATATACACTGCTATCTCTACAAACATGGAAATATCTACACCGCCATCTGTATAAACATGGAAATATCTACACTGCGATCTGTATTAACATGGAAATATCTACACCGCTATCTGTATAAACATGGAAATATCTACACAGCTATCTCTATAAACATGGAAATATCTACACCGGCATATATATAAACATGGAAATACCTACAAAGTCATCTGTATAAACATGGGAACATCTACACAGCCATCTGTATAAACATGGAAATATCTACACAGCCATCTGTATATACATGGAAATATTTGCACCGCTATCTGTATAAAAATGGAAATTACTACACCGCTATTTGTATAAACAAGGAAATATTTAAACCATGATCTGTATAAACATGGAAATATCTACACCGCTATTTGTATAAACAAGGAAATATCTTCACCGCTATCTGTATAAGCATGGAAATAACTACACCGCTATTTGTATAAACAAGGAAATATCTACACCGTGATCTGCATAAACATGGAAATAACTACACCGCTATTTGTATAAACAAGGAAATATCTACACCACCATCTGTTTAAACATGGAAATATATACACAGACATCTGTTTGTACATGGAAATATCTACACCGCTATCTGTATAAACATGCTAATAACTACACCGCTATCTGTATAAATGTGGAAATATTTGCACCGCTATCCCTGTAAACATGGTAATATCAACACCGCGATCTGTATAAACATGGAAATATCTACACCATGATCTGTATAAACATGGAAATATCTACACCGCGATCTGTATAAACATGGAAATATGTACACCGTGATCTGTATAAACATGGAAATAGCTACACCGCCATCTCTATAAACATGGAAATATCTACACCCCTATCTGTATAAACATGGAAATATCCACACCGCTATCTCAATAAACATGGAAAAATCAACACCGCTATCTCTATGAACATGGAAATATCTACACCGCCATCTCTATAAACATGGAAATATCTACACCGCGATCAGTATAAACGTGGAAATATCTACATCACTATCTGTATAAACATGGAAATATCTCCACTGCAATCTCTAAAAGCATCGAAATATCTACACCGCCATCTGTATTAACATGGAAATACTTACAAAGTTATCGGTATAAACATGGAAATATCTACACCGCCATCTCTATAAACATGGAAATATCTACACAGCCATGTGTATATACATGGAAATATCTACACAGCTATCTATATAAACATGGAAATAACTGCACCGCTATCTGTATAAACATGGAAATACCTACAGCGCCATCTACATATCCATGGAAATATCTGCGCCGCCATCTGTATAAGCATGGAAATATCTACACGGTCATCTGTGTATAGATGGAAATATCAACACCGCCATCTGTACAAACATGGAAATATCTGCACCGCTATCTGTATAAACCTGGAAATATCTACACCGTGTTCTGTATAAACATGGAAATATCTACACCGCTATCTATATAAACATGGAAATATCTACACCGCTATCTCTATAAACATGGAAATATCTACGCCGTGATCTGAATAAACACGGAAATATTTACACTGCTATCTGTGTAAACATGGAAACTTCTACACCGTTATCTGTATAAATATGGAAATATCTACACCGCTATCTCTATAAACTTGCAAATATCTACACCGCCATCTGTATAAACTTGGAAATACCTATACAGTCATCTGTGTAAACATGGAAGTATACACACCACCATCTGTATAAACATGGAAATATCTACAATGCCATCTGTATACACATGGAAATACCTACACGGCAATCTGTGTATAGATGGAAACAGCAACACCGCCATCTGTACAAACATGGAAATATATACACTGCTATCTCTACAAACATGGAAATATCTACACCGCCATCTGTATAAACATGGAAATATCTACACCGCGATCTGTATAAACATGGAAATATCTACACCGCTATCTGTATAAACATGGAAATGTCTACACAGCTATCTCTATAAACATGGAAGTATCTACACTGCCATATATATAAACATGGAAATACGTACAAAGTCACCTGTATAAACATGGGAACATCTACACAGCCATCTGTATAAACATGGAAATATCTACACAGCCATCTGTATATACATGGAAATAATTGCACCGCTATCTGTATAAAAATGGAAATAACTACACCGCTATTTGTATAAACAAGGAAATATTTACACCATGATCTGCATAAACATGGAAATATCTACACCGCTATTTGTATAAACAAGGAAATATCTTCACCGCTATCTGTATAAGCATGGAAATAACTACACCGCTATTTGTATAAACAAGGAAATATCTACACCGTGATCTGTATAAACATGGAAATATCCACACAGGTATTTGTATAAACAAGGAAATGTCTACACAACCATCTGTTTAAACATGGAAATATATACACAGACATCTGCTTGTACATGGAAATATCTACACCGCTATCTGTATAAACATGATAATAACTACACCGCTATGTGTATAAATGTGGAAATATTTGCACCGCTATCCCTATAAACATGGTAATATCAACACCGCGATCTGTATAAACATGGAAATATCTACACCATGATCTGTATAAACATGGAAATATCTACACCGCGATCTGTATAAACATGGAAATATCTACAACGTGATCTGTATAAACATGGAAATAGCTAAACTGCCATCTCTATAAACATGGAAATATCTACACCCCTATCTGTATAAACATGGAAATATCCACAACGCTATCTCTATAAACATGGAAAAATCAACACCGCAATCTCTATGAACATGGAAATATCTACACCGCCATCTCTACAAACATGGAAATATCTACACCGCGATCAGTATAAACGTGGAAATATCTACATCGCTATCTGTATAAACATGGAAATATCTCCACTGCAATCTCTATAAGCATCGAAATATCTACACCGCCATCTGTATTAACATGGAAATACTTACAAAGTTATCGGTATAAACATGGAAATATCTACACCGCCATCTGTATAAACATGGAAATATCTACACAGCCATGTGCATATACATGGAAATATCTACACAGCTATCTATATAAAAATGGAAATAACTACACCGCTATCTGTGTAAACATGGAAATATCTACAACGCCACCTTCATATCCATGGAAACAACTGCGCCGCCATCTGTATAAACATGGAAATATCTACACGGTCATCTGTGTATAGATGGAAATAAAAACAAAGCCATCTGTAGAAATATGGAAATATCTGCACCGCTATCTGTATAAACATGGAAATATCTAAACCGCGGTCTGTATAAACATGGAAATATCTAAACCGCTATCTGTATAAACATGGAAATATCTACATCGCTATCTGTATAAACGTGGATATACCAACACCGCTATCGGTATAAACATGGAAATATCTACAACGCCATCTATATAAACATGGAAATATCTACACTGCTATATCTATAAACATGGAAATACCTACACCGCTATCTCTGTAAACATGGAAATATCTACACCGCTATCTGTATAAACATGGTAATATCTACACCACCATCTATATAAACATGGAAATATCTACACCGCCATCTGTATAAACATGGAAATATCTACAATGCTATCTGTAGAAAGATGTAAATATCTACACCGCAATCTGTGTAAACATGGAAATATCTACAACAATATCTGTAAAAACATGGAAATATCGACACCACTATCTGTATAAACATGGACATATCTACACAGCTATCTCTATAAACATGGGAATATCTACCCCGCCATCTGTATAAACATGGAAATACCTACAAAATCATCTGTATAAACATGGAAATATCTACAAAGCCATCTGTATAAACATGGAAATATCTACACAGCCATCTGTATATTCATGGAAATATCTACACCGCTGTCTGTATAAACATGGAAATAACTACACCGCTTTTTGTATAAACAAGGAAATATCTACACCGTGATCTGTATAAACATGGAAATATTTACAGCCCTATCTGTATAAACATGGAAATTTCTACACCGTTATCTGTATAAATATGGAAATATCTACACCGTTATCTCTATAAACATGGAAATATGTACACCGCCATCTGTGTAAACATGGAAATACCTATACAGTCATCTGTGTAAACATGGAAATATCTACACCACCATCTGTATAAACTTGGAAATCTCTACAATGCCATCTGTATACACATGGAAATACCTACACGGCAATCTGTGTATACATGGAAACAACAACACCGCCATCTGTACAAACTTGGAAATATCTACACTGCTATCTCTATAAACATGGAAATATCTACACTGCAGTCTGTATAAACATGGAAATATGTACACCGGTATCTGTATAAACATGGAAATATCTACACCACGATCTGTATAAACATGGAAATATATACACCGCTATTTGTATAAACATGGAAATATCTGCACCGCTATCTCTATAAACATGGAAATATCTTCAAAGCCATCTGTATAAACATGGAAATACCTACACAGTCATGTGTAGGAACATGGAAATATCTACAATGCCATCTGTATAAACACAGAAATATCTTCACAGCCCTCTGTATAAATATGGAGTTATCTGCATAGGCCTCAGTATAAACATGGAAATATCTAAACCGCTATCTGCATAAACATGGAAATGCCTACACCGCTGTCTCTATAAACATTTAAATATGTACACCGCTATATGTATATACATGGAAATACCTCCACTGCTGTCTGTATAAACATGGAAGTATCTCCACCGTTATCTGTATAAACATGGAAATATCTACAGCTCCATCTCTATAAACATTGAAATATCTACACTGCCATCTGTAAAAACATGGAAATATCTACACAGTCATCTGAATAAACATGGAATTATATACACCACCATCTGTATAAACTTGGAAATACCTACAATACCATCTGTATAAACATGGAAATATCTACACAGACATCAGTATAAATATGGAAATATCTACACCGCAATCTGTATAAACATGGAAATATCTACACTGCCATCTGTAGAAAGATGGAAATATCTACACCGCTATCTCGATAAACATGGAACTATCAACACCGCCATCTCTATAAACATGAAAATATCTACACTGCCATCTCTATAAAGATGGAAGTATCTACTCCGCCATGTGTATAAACACGGAAATATCTACACCACCATCTGTGAATACATGGAAATATCTACACCGCTATCTGTATAAACATGGAAATACCTACACCGCCATCTGCATGTCCATGTAAATATCTACGCCGCCATCTGTATAAACATGGAAATATCTACACGGCCATCTGTGTATAGATGGAAATATCAACACCGCCATCTGTACAAACATGGACATATCTACACCGCTATCTGTATAAACATGGAAATATCTACACAGCCCTCTGCATAAATATGGAAATATCTGCACAGGCATCTGTATAAACATGGAAATATCTGCACCGCTATCTGTGTAAACATGGAAATATCTACACCGCTGTCTCTATAAACATGGAAATATGTACACCGCTATGTGTATAAACATGGAAATAACTCCACTGCTGTCTGTATAAACATGGAAATATCTAAACCGTGATCTGTATAAACATGGAAATATCTACACTGCTATCTGTAAACATGGAAATATCTACACAGCTATCTCTATAAACATGGAAGTACCTACACCGCCATCTGTATAAACATGGAAATTCCTAAAAAGTCATCTGTATAAACATGGAAATATCTACACAGCCATCTGTATAAACATGGAAATATCTACACAGCCATCTGTATATACATGGAAATATATACACCGCTATTTGTATAAACATGGAAATAACTACACCGCTATTTGTATAAACAAGGAAATATCTACACCACCATCTGTTTAAACATGGAAATATATACACAGACATCTGTTTATACATGGAAATATCTTCACCGCTATCTGTATAAACATGCTAATAACTACACCGCTATCTGTATAAATGTGGAAATATTTGCACCGCTATCCCTATAAACGTGGTAATATCAACACCGCGATGTGTATAAACATGGAAATATCAACACCATGATCTGTATAAACATGAAAATATCTGCACCGCGATCTGTATAAACATGGAAGTATCTACACCGTGATGTGTATAAACATGGAAACATCTACACCGCCATTTCTATAAACATGGAAATATCTACACGCCTATCTGCATAAACATGGAAATATCCACAAAGCTATCTCTATAAACATGGAAAAATCAACACCGCTATCTCTATGAACATGGAAATATCTACACCGCCATCTCTATAAACATGGAAATATCTCCACGTTGATCAGTATAAACATGGAAATATCTACAGCGCCATCTCTAAAAACATTGATACATCTACACTACCGTCTGTAAAAACATGGAAATATCTACACAGTCATCTGAACAAACATGGAAATATCTACACCGCCATCTCTATAAACATGGAAATATCTACACCGCCATCTGTATAAACATGGAAATACCCACAAAGTCATCTGTATAAACATGGAAATATCTACAAAGCCATCTGTATATACATGGAAATATCTACACAGCCATCTGTATATACATGGAAATATCTACACCGCTATCTGTATAAACATGGAAATAACTACACTGCTATTTGTATAAACAAGGAAATATCTACACCGTGATCTGTATAAACATGGAAATATTTACACCGCTATCTGTATAAACATGGAAATTTCTACACCGTTATCTGTATAAATATGGAAATATCTACACCGCTATCTCTATAAACATGGAAATATCTACACCGCCATCTGTATAAACATGGAAATACCTATACAGTCAACTGTGCATCATGGAAATATCTACACCACCATCTGTATAAACATGGAAATATCTACAATGCCATCTGTATACACATGGAAATACCTACACGGCAATCTCTGTATAGATGGAAACATCAACACCGCCATCTGTACAAACTTGGAAATATCTACTCTGCTATCGCTATAAACATGGAAATATCTACACTGCGGTCTGTATAAACATGGAAATATCTACACCGGTATCTGTATAAACATGGAAATATCTACACCACGATCTGTATAAACATGGAAATATATACACCGCTATCTGTATAAACATGGAAATGTCTGCACCGCTATCTCTATAGACATGGAAATATCTACAAAGCCATCTGTATAAACTTGGAAATACCTACACAGTCATGTGTAGGAACATGGAAATATCTACACTGCCATCTGTATAAACATAGAAATATCTACACATCCCTCTGTATAAATATGGAGATATCTGCATAGGCATCTGTATAAACATGGAAATATCTGCATCGCTATCTGTATAAACATGGAAATACCTACACCGCTGTCTGTATAAACATGGAAATATGTACACCGCTATGTGTATAAACATGGAAATAACTCCACTGCTGTCTGTATAAACATGGAAATATCTCCTCCGTTATCTGTATAAACATGGAAATATCTACAGCGCCATCTCTATAAACATTGAAATATCTACACTGCCATCTGTAAAAACATGGAAATATCTACTAAGTCATCTGAATAAACATGGAAATACCTACACCACAATCTGTATAAACATGGAAATAGCTACAATACCATCTGTATACACATGGAAATATCTACACAGTCATCTGTATAAATATGGAAATATCTACACCGCCATCTGTATAAACATGGAATTATCTACACTGCCATCTGTAGAAAGATGGAAACATCTACACCGCTATCTCTATAAATATGGAAATATCTACACCGCCATCTCTATAAACATGAAATTATCTACACTGCCATCTCCATAAAGATGGAACTAACTACTCCGCCATCTGTATAAACATGGAAACATCTACACCGCCATCAGTGTGAATAAGGAAATATCTACAATGCCATCTGTAAAGATATAAATGTCTGCACTGCGAGCTGTATAAACATGGAAATATCTACATCGCTATCTGTATAAACGTGGAAATAACAATACCGCTATCGTAATAAACATGGAAATATCTATACGGCCATCTGTGTATAGATGGAAACACCAGCACCGCCATCTGTACAAACATGGAAATATCTACACCGCTATCTCTATCAACATGGAAATATCTTCACTGCCATCTGTAAAAACATGGAAATACCTATACAGTCATCTGTATAAACATGAAAATATCTACAATGCCGTCTGTATACACATGGAAATATCTACACAGCCATCTGCATAAATATGTAAATATCTGCACTGCTATCTCTATAAACATAGAAATATCTACACCGCCATCTCTATAAACATGAAAATACCTACACTGCCATCTCCATAAAGATGGAAGTATCTACTCCGCCATGTGTATAAACACGGAAATATCTACACCACCATCTGTGTAAACATGGAAATATCTACACCGCCATCTGTATAAACATGTAAATATCTACACTGCTATCTCTATAAACATGGAAATATCTACACCGCCATCTCTATAAACATGAAAATATCTACACTGCCATCTCCATAAACATGGAACTAACTACTCCGCCCTCTGTATAAACATGGAAACATCTACACCGCCATCAGTGTGAATAAGGAAATATCTACATTGCCATCTATATAAAGATATAAATATCTGCACCGCGAGCTGTATAAACATGGAAATATCTACATCGCTATCTGTATAAACGTGGAAATATTAACACCGTTATCGGTATAAACATGGAAATATCTACAACGCCGTCTACATATCCATGGAAATATCTGAGCCGCCATCTGTATAAACATGGAAATATCTACACGGTCATCTGTGTATAGATGGAAATATCAACAACTCCATCTGTACAAACATGGAAATATCTGCACCGCTATCTGTATAAACATGGAAATATCTACACCGCGGTCTGCATAAACATGGAAATATATAAACCGCTATCTGTATAAACATGGAAATATCTACACCGCTTTCTCTATAAACATGGAAATATCTAAACCGTGATCTGTATAAACATGGAAATATTTACACCGCTATCTGTATAAACGTGGAAATTTCTACACCGTTATCTGTATAAATATGGAAATATCTACACCGCTATCTCTATAAACATGGAAATAGCTACACGGCCATCTGTATAAACATGGAAATACGTATACAGTCATCTGTGTAAACATGGAAATATCTACACCACCCTTTGTATAAACATGGAAATATCTACAATGCCATCTGTATACACATGGAAATACCTACACGGCAATCTGTGTATAGATGGAAACATCAACACCGCCGTCTGTACAAACTTGGAAATATCTATACTGCTATCTCTATAAACATGGAAATATCTACACTGCCGTCTGTATAAACATGGAAATATCTACACCGGTATCTGTATAAACATCGAAATATCTACACCACGATCTGTATAAACATGGAAATATATACATCGCTAACTGTAGAAACATGGAAATATCTGCACCGCTATCTATATAGACATGGAAATATCTACAAAGCCATCTGTATAAACATGGAAATACCTACACAGTCATGTGTAGGAACATGGAAATATCTACACTGCCATCTGTGTAAACATAGAAATATCTAAACAGCCCTCTGTATAAATATGGAGATAACTGCATAGGCATCTGTAAAAACATGGAAATATCTGCAGCAATATCTGTATAAACATGGAAATACCTACACCGCTGTCTGTATAAACATGGAAATATGTACACTGCTATGTGTATAAACATGGAAATAACTCCACTGCTGTCTGTATAAACGTGGAAATATCTCCTCCGTTATCTGTATAAACATGGAAATATCTACAGCGCCATCTCTATAAACACTGAAACATCTACACTGTCGTCTGTAAAAACATGGAAATATCTACACAGTCATCTGAATAAACATGGAAATATCTACACCACCATCTGTATAAACATGGAAATAGCTACAATACCATCTGTATACACATGGAAATAGCCACACAGTCATCTGAATAAACATGGAAATATCTACACCACCATCTGTATAAACATGGAAATACCTACAATACCATCTGTATACACATGGAAATATCTACACAGATATCTCTATAATATGGAAATATCTACACCGCCATCTGTATAAACATAGAAATATCTACAATGACATCTGTAGAAAGATGGAAGTATCTACAACGCTATCTCTATAAATATGGAAATATCTACACCGCCATCTCTATAAACATGAAAATATCTACACTGCCATCTCCATAAAGATGGAAGTATCTACTCCGCCATGTGTATAAAGACGGAAATATCTACACCACCATCTGTGAAAACATGGAAATATCTTCAACGCTATCTGAATAAACATGGAAATATCTACACCGCCATCTGCATGTCCATGGAAATATTTACGCCACCATATGTATAAACATGGAAATATCTACAAGGCCATCTGTGTATAGATGGAAATATCAACACCGCCATCTGTACAAACATGGAAATATCTACACTGCTATCTCTATAAACATGGAAATATCTGCACTGCCATCTGTAAAAACATGTAAATACCTACACAGTCATCTGTATAAACATGGAAATACCTACAATGCCATCTGTATACACATGGAAATATCTACACAGCCATCTGTATAAACATGTAAATATCTACACTGCCATCTCTATAAACATGGAAATATCTACACCGCCATCTCTATAAACATGAAAATATCTACACTGCCATCCCCATAAACATGGAACTAACTTCTCCGCCATCTGTATAAACATGGAAACATCTACACCGCCATCAGTGTGAATAAGGAAATATCTACAATGCCATCTGTATAAAGATATAAATATCTGCACCGCGAGCTGCATAAACATGGAAATATCTACATCGCTATCTGTATAAATGTGGAAATATCAACACCACTATCGGTATAAACATGGAAATATCTACAACGCCATCTATATAAACATGGAAATATCTACACCGCTATGTCTATAAACATGGAAATACCTACACCGCTATCTCTATAAACATGGAAATATCTGCACCGATATCTGTATAAACATGGAAATATCTACACCGCTATCTGTATAAACATGGAAATATCTACACCGCGATCTGTATGAACATGGAAATATCTACACCCCGATCTGTATGAACATGGAAATATCTTCACCACGATCTGTATAAACATGGAAATATCTACATCGCTATCTGTATAAACATGGTAACATCTACACCACCTTCTATATAAACATGGAAATATCTACACCGCCATCTGTATAAACATGGAAATATCTACAATGCCATCTGTAGAAAGATGGAAATATCTACATCGCAATCTGTGTAAACATGGAAATATCTACACCGATATCTGTAAAAACATGGAAATATCTACACCGCTATCTGTATAAACATGAAAATATCTACACCGCGATCTGTATAAACGTGGAAATATCTACACCGCGAACTGTATAAACTTGGAAATATCTACACCGCTATCTGTATAAACATGGAAATATCTACACAGCTATCTCTATAAACATGGAAATATCTACACCGCCATCTGTATAAACATGGAAATAACTACAAAGTCATCTGTATAAACATGGAAATATCTACAAAGCCATGTGTATAAACATGGAAATATCTACACAGCCATCTGTATATACATGGAAATATCTACACCGCCATCTGTATAAACATGGTAATAACTACAATGCTATTTGTATAAACAAGTAAATAGCTACACCGTGATCTGTATAAACATGGAAATATCTTCACCGCCATCTCTATAAACATGGAAATATCTACACCCCTATCTGTATAAACATGGAAATATCCACACCGCTATCTCTATAAACATGGAAAAATCAACACCGCTATCTCTATGAACATGGAAATATCTACACCGCCATCTCTATAAACTTGGAAATATCTACACCCCTATCTGTATAAACATGGAAATATCCACACCGCTATCTCTATAAACATGGAAAAATCAACACCGCTATCTCTATGAACATGGAAATATCTACACCGCCATCTCTATAAACATGGAAATACCTACACCACGATCAGTATAAACATGGAAATATCTACACCGCTATCTGTATAAACATGGAAATATCTCCACTTCTATCTGTATAAACATCGAAATATCTACACCGCCATCTGTATAAACATGGAGATACTTACAAATTTATCTGTATAAACATGGAAATATCTACACCGCCATCTGTATAAACATGTAAATATCTACACAGCCATGTGTATATACATGGAAATATCTACACCGCTATCTATATAAACATGGAAATAACTACCCCGCTATCTGTATAAACATGGAAATATCTACACTGCCATCTACATATCCATGGAAATATCTGCACCTCCATCTGCATAAACATGGAAATAGCTACACGGTCGTCTGTGTATAGATGGAAATATCAACACCTCCATCTGTACAAACATGGAAATATCTTCACCTCTATCTGTATAAACATGGAAATATCTACACCGCGGTCTGTATAAACATGGAAATATCTACACAGCTATCTGTATAAACATGGAAATATCTATAACGCTATCTCTATAAACATGGAAATATCTACACCGTGATCTGTATAAACATGGAAATATTTACACCGCTATCTGTATAAACATGGAAATATCTACACCACGATCTGTATAAACATGGAAATATCTACACCACCATCTGTATAAACATGGAAATATCTACACTGCTATCTCTATAAACATGGAAATATCTACACCGCCATCTCTATAAACATGAAAGTATCTACACTGCCATCTCCATAAACATGGAACTAACTACTCCGCCATCTGTATAAAC
Source organism: Pan troglodytes (assembly GCF_028858775.2). Classification (NCBI taxonomy): domain Eukaryota; kingdom Metazoa; phylum Chordata; class Mammalia; order Primates; family Hominidae; genus Pan; species Pan troglodytes. The sequence continues at coordinate 5,145,308 of NC_072406.2, forward strand.
ATGGAAACATCTACACCGCCATCAGTGTGAATAAGGAAATATCTACAATGCCATCTGTATAAAGATATAAATATCTGCACCGCGAGCTGCATAAACATGGAAATATCTACATCGCTATCTGTATAAACGTGGAAATACCAACAGTGCTATCGGTATAAACATGGAAATATCTACAACGCCATCTATATATACATGGAAATATCTACACCGCTATGTCTATAAACATGGAAATACGTACACCGCTATCTCTATAAACGTGGAAATATCTACACCGCTATCTGTATAAACATGGAAATATCTACACCGCTATCTGTATAAACATGGAAATATCTACACCGCGATCTGTATGAACATGGAAATATCTACACCCCTATCTGTATAAACATGGAAATATCTTCACCACGATCTGTATAAACATGGAAATATCTACATCGTTATCTGTGTAAACATGGTAACATCTACACCACCATCTATATAAACATGGAAATATCTTCACCGCCATCTGTATAAACATGGAAATATCTTCAATGCCATCTGTAGAAAGATGGAAATATCTACATCGCAATCTGTGTAAACATGGAAATATCTACACCGATATCTGTCAAAACATGGAAATATCTACACCGCTATCTGTATAAACATGGAAATATCTACACCGCGATCTGTATAAACATGGAAATATCTACACCGTGAACTGTATAAACATGGAAATATCTACACCACTATCTGTATAAACATGGAAATATCTACACAGCTATCTCTATAAACATGGAAATATCTACACCGCCATCTGTATAAACATGGAAATAACTACAAATTCATCTGTATAAACATGGAAATATCTACAAAGCCATCTGCATAAACATGGAAATATCTACACAGACATCTGTATATACATGGAAATATCTACACCGCCATCTGTATAAACATGGTAATAACTACAACGCTATTTGTATAAATAAGGAAATAGCTACACCGTGATCTGTATAAACATGGAAATAACTTCACCGCCGTCTCTATAAACATGGAAATATCTAGAAACCTATCTGTATAAACATGGAAATATCCACATCGCTATCTCTATAAACATGGAAAAATCAGCACCGCTATCTCTATGAACATGGAAATATCCACACCGCCATCTCTATGAACATGGAAATACCTACACCACGATCAGTATAAACATGGAAATATCTAAACCGCTATCTGTATAAAGATGGAAATATCTCCACTTCTATCTCTATAAACATCGAAATATCTTCACCGCCATCTGTATAAACATGGAAATACTTACAAAGTTATCTGTATAAACATGGAAATATCTACACCGCCATCTGTATAAACATGGAAATATCTACACAGCCATGTGTATATACATGGAAATATCTACACCGCTATCTATATAAACATGGAAATAACTACACCACTATCTGTATAAACATGGAAATATCTACACCGCCATCTACATATCCATGGAAATATCTGCACCGCCATCTGTATAAACATGGAAATATCTACACGTTCATCTGTGTATAGATGGAAATATCAACACCGCTATCTGTGAAAACCTGGAAATATCTTCACCGCTATCTGTATAAACATGGAAATATCTACACCGCGGTCTGTATAAACATGGAAATATGTACACTGCTATCTGTATAAACATGGAAGTATCTACACCGCTATCTCTATAAACATAGAAATATCTACACCGTGATCTGTATAAACAAGGAAATATTTACACCTCTATCTGTATAAACATGGAAATATCTACACCACGATCTGTATAAACATGGAAATATCTACACCGCCATCTGTATAAACATGGAAATATCTACACCGCTATCTGTAAACATGGAAATATCTACACAGCTATCTCTATAAACATGGAAATATCTACACCGCCATCTGTATAAACATGGAAATACCTACAAAGTCATCTGTATAAACATGGAAATAGCTACAAAGCCATCTGTATAAACATGGAAATATCTACACAGCCATCTGTATATACATGGAAATATCTACACTGTTATATGCAGAAACGTGGAAATAACAACACCGCTATCGGTATAAACATGGAAATATCTACAACGCCATCTACATTTCAATGGAAATAACTGCACCGCCATCTGTATAAACATGGAAATATATACACGGTCATCTGTGTATAGATGGAAATATCAACACCTCCATCTGTACAAACATGGAAATATCTTCACCGCTATCTGTATATATATGGAATTATCTACACCGCGGTCTGTATAAACATGGAAATATCTACACTGCTATCTGTATAAACATGGAAATATCTATACCGCTATCTCTATAAACATGGAAATATCTACACCGTGATCTGTATAAACATGGAAATATTTACACCGCTATCTGTATAAACATGGAAATATCTACACCACGATGTGTATAAACGTGGAAATATCTACACCGCCATCTGTATAAACATGGAAATATCTACACTGCTATCTGTAAACATGGAAATATCTACAAGCAATCTCTATAAACATGGAAATATCTACACCGCCATCTGTATAAACATGGAAATACCTACAAAGTTGTCTGTATAAACATGGAAATTTCTACAAAGCCATCTGTATAAACATGGAAATATCTACAAAGCCATCTGTATAAACATGGAAATATCTACACAGCCATCTGTATATACATGGAAATATCTACACCGCTATCTGTATTAACGTGGAAATAACAACACCGCTATCGGTATAAACATGGAAATATCTTCACCACGATCTGTATAAACATGGAAATATCTACACCGCTATCTGTATAAACATGGTAATACCTACACCACCATCTATTTAAACATGGAAATATCTACACCGCCATCTCTATAAACATGGAAATATCTACAATGCCATCTGTAGAAAGATGGAAATATCTACACCGCTATCTGTGTAAACATGGAAATATCTACACCGATATCTGTAAAAACATGGAAATATCTACACCGCTATCTGTACAAACATGGAAATATCTACACCGCGATCTGTATAAACATGGAAATATCTACACCGCGATCTGTATAAACATGGAAATATCTACACAGCTATCTCTATAAACATGGAAATATCTACACCGCCATCTGTATAAACATGGAAATATCTACACAGCCATCTGTATATACATGGAAATATCAACACCGCCATCTGTATAAACATGGTAATAACTACACCGCTATTTTTATAAACAAGGAAATAGCTACACCGTGATCTGTATAAACATGGAAATATCTTCACCGCCATCTCTATAAACATGGAAATATCTACACCCCTATCTGTATAAACATGGAAATATCCACTCCGCTATCTCTATAAACATGGAAAAATCAACACCGCTATCTCTATGAACATGGAAATATCTACACCGCCATCTCTATAAACATGGAAATATCTACACCGCTATCTGTATAAACATGGAAATATCTCCACTGCTATCTCTATAAACATCGAAATATCTACACCGCCATCTGTATAAACTTGGAAATACTTACAAAGTTATCTGTATAAACATGGAAATATCTACACCGCCATCTGTATAAACATGGAATTATCTACACAGCCATGTGTATATACATGGAAATATCTACACCGCTATCTATATAAACATGGAAATAACTACACCGCTATCTGTATAAACATGGAAATATCTACACTGCCATCTACATATCCATGGAAATATCTGCACCGCCATCTGTATAAACATGGAAATATCTACACGGTCATCTGTGTATAGATGGAAATATCAACACCTCCATCTGTACAAACATGGAAATATCTTCACCGCTATCTGTATAAAGATGGAATTATCTACACCGCGGTCTGTATAAACATGGAAATATCTACACTGATATCTGTATAAACATGGAAATATCTATACCGCTATCTCTATAAACATGGAAATATCTACACCGTGATCTGTATAAACATGGAAATATTTACACCGCTATCTGTATAAACATGGAAATATCTACACCACGATCTGTATAAACATGGAAATATCTACACTGCCATCTGTATAAACATGGAAATATCTACACCAGTATCTGTAAACATGGAAATATCTACACAGCTATCTCTATAAACATGGAAATATCTACACCGCCATCTGTATAAACATGGAAATACCTACAAAGTCATCTGTATAAACATGGAAATATCTACACAGCTATTTCTATAAACATGGAAATATCTACACCGCCATCTGTATAAACATGGAAATAACTACAAAGTCATCTGTATAAACATGGAAATATCTACAAAGCCATCTGTATAAACATGGAAATATCTACACAGCCATCTGTATATACATGGAAATAACTACACCGCCATCTGTATAAACATGGTAATAACTACACCGGTATTTGTATAAACAAGGAAATAGCTACACCGTGATCTGTAGAAACATGGAAATGTCTTCACCGCCATCTCTATAAACATGGAAATATCTACACCCATATCTGTATAAACATGGAAATATCCACACCGCTATCTCTATAAACATGGAAAAATCAACACCGCTATCTCTATGAACATGGAAATATCTACACCGCCATCTCTATAAACATGGAAATATCTACACCACGATCAGTATAAACATGGAAATATCTACACCCCTATCTGTATAAACATGGAAATATCTCCACTGCTATCTCTATAAACATCGAAATATCTACACCGCCATCTGTATAAACATGGAAATACTTACAAAGTTATCTGTATAAACATGGAAATATCTACACAGCCATATGTATATACATGGAAGTATCTACACCGCTATCTATATAAACATGGAAATAACTACACCGCTATCTGTATAAACATGGAAATATCTACACCGCCATCTACATATCCATGGAAATATCTGCACCGCCATCTGTATAAACATGGAAATATCTACACGGTCATCTGTGTATAGATGGAAATATCAACACCTCCATCTGTACAAACATGGAAATATCTTCACCGCTATCTGTATAAACATGGAAATGTCTACACTGCGGTCTGTATAAACATGGAAATATCTACACTGCTATCTGTATAAACATGGAAATATCTATACAGCTATCTCTATAAACATGGAAGTATCTACACCGTGATCTGTATAAACATGGAAATATTTACACCGCTATCTGTATAAACATGGAAATATCTACACCACGATCTGTATAAACATGGAAATATCTACACCGCCTTCTGTATAAACATGGAAATATCTACACCGCTATCTGTAAACATGGAAATATCTACACAGCTATCTCTAGAAACATGGAAATATCTACACCGCCATCTGTATAAACATGGAAATACCTACAAACTCATCTGTATAAACCTGGAAATATCTACAAAGCCATCTGTATAAACATGGAAATATCTACACAGCCATCTGTATATACATGGAAATATCTACACCGCTATCTGTATTAACGTGGAAATAACAACACCGCTATCGGTATAAACATGGAAATATCTACAACGCCATCTACATATCCATGGAAATATCTGCGCCGCCATCTGTATAAACATGGAAATATCTCCGCGGTCATCTGTAAATAGATGGAAATATCAACACCGCCATCTTTGCAAACATGGAAATATCTGCACCGATATCTGTATAAACATGGAAATATCTACACCACGGTCTGTATAAACATGCAAATATCTAAACCGCTATCTGTATAAACATGGAAATATCTACACCACTATCTCTATAAACATGGAAATATCTAAACCGTGTTCTGTATAAACATGGAAATATTTACAACGCTATCTGTATAAACATGGAAATTTCTACACCGTTATCTGTATAAATTTGGAAATGTCTACACCGCTATCTCTATAAACCTGGAAATATCTACAAAGCCATCTGTATAAACATGGAAATATCTACAGCGCCATCTCTATAAACATTGAAATATCTACACTGCCATCTGTAAAAACATGGAAATATCTACAAAGTCATCTGAATAAACATGGAAATATCTACACCACCATCTGTATAATCATGGAAATAGCTACAATACCATCTGTATACACATGGAAATATCTACACAGTCATCTGTATAAATATGGAAATAACTATACCGCCATCTGTATAAACATGGAATTATCTACACTGCCATCTGTAGAAAGATGGAAATATCTACACGGCAATCTGTGTAAACATGGAAATATCTACACCGATATCTGTAAAAACATGGAAATATCTACACCGCTATCTGTATAAACATGGAAATATCTACACCGCGATCTGTATAAACATGGAAATATCCACACAGCTATCTCTATAAACATGGAAATATCTACACCGCCATCTGTATAAACATGGAAATATCTACACAGCCATCTGTATATACATGGAAATATCTACACCGCCATCTGTACAAACATGGTAATAACTACACCACTATTTGTATAAACAAGGAAATAGCTACACCGTGATCTGTATAAACATGGAAATATCTTCACCGCCATCTCTATAAACATGGAAATATCTACACCCCTATCTGTATAAACATGGAAATATCCACACCGCTATCTATATAAACATGGAAAAATCAACACCGCTATCTCTATGAAAATGGAAATATCTACACGGCCATCTCTATAAACATGGAAATATCTACACCACGATCAGTATAAACATGGAAATATCTACACCGCTGTGTGTATAAACATGGAAATATCTCCACTGCTATCTCTATAAACATCGAAATATCTACACAGCTATCTCTATAAACATGGAAATATCTACACCGCCATCTGTATAAACATGGAAATACCTACAAAGTCATCTGTATAAACATGGAAATATCTACACAGCTATCTCTATAAACATGGAAATATCTACACCGCCATCTGTATAAACATGGAAATATCTACACAGCCATCTGTATATACATGGAAATATCTACACCGCCATCTGTATAAACATGGTAATAACTACACCGCTATTTGTATAAACAAGGAAATATCTACACCGTGATCTGTATAAACATGGAAATATCTTCACCGCCATCTCTATAAACATGGAAATATCTACACCCCTATCTGTATAAACATGGAAATATCGACACCGCTATCTCTATAAACATGGAAAAATCAACACCGCTATCTCTATGAACATGGAAATATCTACACCACCATCTCTATAAACATGGAAATATCTACACCACGATCAGTATAAACATGGAAATATCTACACCGCTATCTGTATAAACATGGAACTATCTCCACTGCTATCTGTATAAACATGGAAATATCTCCACTGCTATCTCTATAAACATTGAAATATCTACACCGCCATATGTATAAACATGGAAATACTTACAAAATTATCTGTATAAACATGGAAATATCTACACCGCCATCTGTATAAACATGGAAATATCTACACCACCATCATTATAAATATGGAAATATCTTCACCGCTATCTGTATAAACATGGAAATATCTACACCGCCATCTGTATAAACATGGAAATATCTACACAGCCATGTGTACATACATGGAAATATGTACACCGCTATCTATATAAACATGGAAATAACTACACCGCTATCTGTATAAACATGGAAATATCTACACCGCCATCTACATATCCATGGAAATATCTGCGCCGCCATCTGTATAAACATGGAAATATCTACAGGGTCATCTGTGTATAGATGGAAATATCAACACCGCCATCTGTACAAACATGGAAATATCTGCACCGCTATCTGTATAAACATGGAAATATCTACACGGTCATCTGTGTATAGATGGAAATATCAACACCTCCATCTGTACAAACATGGAAATATCTTCACCCCTATCTGTATAAACATGGAATTATCTACACCGCGGTCTGTATATAACATGGAAATATCTACACTGCTATCTGTATAAACATGGAAATATCTATACCGCTATCTCTATAAACATGGAAATATCTACACCGGGATCTGTATAAACATGGAAATATTTACACCGCTATCTGTATAAACATGGAAATATCTACACCACGATCTGTGTAAACATTGAAATATCTACACCGCCATCTGTATAAACATGGAAATACCTATACAGTCATCTGTGTAAACATGGAAATATCTACACCACCATCTGTATAAACATGGAAATATCTACAATGCCATCTGTATACACATGGAAATACCTACACGGCAATCAGTGTATAGATGGAAACATCAACACCGCCATCTGTACAAACATGGAAATATCTACACTGCTATCTCTATAAACATGGAAATATCTACACTTCGGTCTGTATAAACATGGAAATATCTACACCGGTATCTGTATAATCATGGAAATATCTACACCATCATCTGTATAAACATGGAAATATATACACTGCTATCTGTATAAACATGGAAATATCTGCACCGCTATCTCTATAAACATGGAAATATCTACAAAGACATCTGTATAAACATGGAAATACCTACACAGTCATGTGTAGGAACATTTAAATATCTACACTGCCATCTGTATAAATATAGAAATATCTAAACAGCCCTCTGTATAAATATGGAAATACCTGCATAGGCATCTGTTTAAACATGGAAATATCTGCACTGCTATCTGTATAAACATGGAAATACCTACACCGCTGTCTCTATAAACATGGAAATATGTACACCGCTATGTGTATAAACATGGAAATATCTCCACTGCTCTCTGTATAAACATGGAAATATCTCCACCGTTATCTGTATAAACATGGAAATATCAACAACGCCATCTATTTAAACATTGAAATATCTACACTGCCATCTGTAAAAACATGGAAATATCTACACATTCATCTGAATAAACATGGAAATATCTACACCACCATCTGTATAAACATGGAAATAGCTACAATACCATCTGTATAAACATGGAAATATCTACACAGACATCTGTATAAATATGGAAATATCTACATGGCCATCTGTATAAACATGGAAATATCTACACTGCCATCTGTAATAAGATGGAAATATCTACACCGCTATCTCTATAAATATGGAAATATCTACACCGCCATCTCTATGAAGATGAAAATATCTACACTGCCATCTCCATAGAGATGGAAGTGTCTACTCCGCCATGTGTATAAACATGGAAACATCTACACCACAATCTGTGTAAACATGGAAATACCTACACCGCTATCTGTATAAACATGGAAATAACTACACCGCCATCTGCATGTCCTTGGAAATATCTACGCCGCCATCTGAATAAACATGGAAATATCTACACGGCCATCTGTGTATAGATGGAAATATCAACACCGCCATCTGTACAAACATGGAAATATCTACACCGCTATCTCTATAGACATGGAAATATCTGCACCGCCATCTGTAAAAACTTGGAAATACCTATACAGTCATCTGTATAAACATGGAAATATCTACACCGCGATCTGTATAAACATGGAAATATCTACACAGTTATCTCTATAAACATGGAAAAATCAACACCGCTATCTCTATGAACATGGAAATGTCTACACCACGATCAGTATAAAAATGGAAATATCTACACCGCTATCTGTATAAACATGGAAATATCTCCACTGCTATCTCTATAAACATCGAAATATCTACACCGCCATCTGTATAAACATGGAAATACTTACAAAGTTATCTGTATAAACATGGAAATATCTACACCGCCATCTGTATAAACATGGAATTATCTACACAGCCATGTGTACATACATGGAAATATCTACACCGCTATCTATATAAACATGGAAATAACTACACCGCTATCTGTATAAACATGGAAATATCTACACCGCCATCTACATATCCATGGAAATATCTGCGCCGCCATCTGTATAAACATGGAAATATCTACACGGTCATCTGTGTATAGATGGAAATATCAACACCGCCATCTGTACAAACATGGAAATATCTGCACCGCTATCTGTATAAACATGGAAATATCTACACCGCGGTCTGTATAAACATGGAAATATCAACACCGCTATCGGTATAAACATGGAAATATCTACACCGCTATCTCTATAAACATGGAAATATCTACACCGTGATCTGTATAAACATGGAAATATTTACACCGCTATCTGTATAAACATGGAAACTTCTACACCGTTATCTGTATAAATCTGGAAATATCTACACCGCTATCTCAATAAACTTGGAAATATCTACACCACCATCTGTATAAACATGGAAATACCTATACAGTCATCTGTGTAAACATGGAAATATCTACACCACCATCTGTATAAACATGGAAATATCTACAATGCCATCTGTATACACATGAAAATACCTACACGGAAATCAGTGTATAGATGGAAACATCAACACCGCCATCTGTACAAACATGGAAATATCTACACTGCTATCTTTATAAACATGGAAATATCTACACTGCGGTCTCTATAAACATGGAAATATCTACACCATGATCTGTATAAACATGGAAATATATACACCGCTATCTGTATAAACATGGAAATATCTGCACCGCTATCTCTCTAAACATGGAAATAACTACAAAGACATCTGTATAAACTTGGAAATACCTACACAGTCATGTGTAGGAACATTTAAATATCTACACTGCCGTCTGTATAAATATAGAAATATCTACACAGCCCTCTGTATAAATATGGAAATATATGCATAGGCATCTGTGTAAACATGGAAATATCTGCACCGCTATCTGTATAAACATGGAAATACCTACACCGCTGTCTCTATAAACATGGAAATATGTACACCGCTATGTGTATAAACATGGAAATATCTCCACTGCTCTCTGTATAAACATGGAAATATCTCCACCGTTATCTGTGTAAACATGGAAATATCAACAGCGCCACCTATATAAACATTGAAATATCTACACTGCCATCTGTAAAAACATGGAAATATCTACACATTCATCTGAATAAACATGGAAATATCTACACCACCATCTGTATAAACATGGAAATAGCTACAATACCATCTGTATACACATGGAAATATCTACACCGACATCTGTATAAATATGGAAATATCTACACGGCCATCTGTATAAACATGGAAATATCTACACTGCCATCTGTAGAAAGATGGAAATATCTACACCGCTATCTCTATAAATATGGAAATATCTACACCGCCATCTCTATGAACATGAAAATATCTACACTGCCATCTCCATAAAGATGGAAGTATCTACTCCGCCATGTGTATAAACACTGAAATATCTACACCACCATCTGTGTAAACATGGAAATACCTACACCGCTATCTGTATAAACATGGAAATAACTTCACCGCCATCTGCATGTCCTTGGAAATATCTACGCTGCCATCTGAATAAACACGGAAATATCTACACGGCCATCTGTGTATAGCTGGAAATATCAACACCGCCATCTGTACAAACATGGAAATATCTACACCGCTATCTCTATAGACATGGAAATATCTGCACCGCCATCTGTAAAAACATGGAAATACCTATACAGTCATCTGTATAAACATGGAAATATCTACAATGCCATCTGTAGAAAAATGGAAATATCTACACCGCAATCTGTGTAAACATGGAAATACCTACACCGATATCTGTAAAAAGATGGAAATATCTATACCGCTATATGTATAAGCATGGAAATATCTACACCGCTATCTGTATAAACATGGAAATATCTACACAGTTATCTCTATAAACATGGAAATATCTACACCGCCATCTGTATAAACATGGAAATACCTACAAAATCATCTGTATAAAATTGGAATTATGTACACAGCCATCTGTATAAACATGGAAATATCTACACAGCCATCTGTATAAACATGGAAATATCTACACAGCCATCTGTATATACATGGAATTAACTACACCACTATCTGTATAAACATGGAAATAACTACACCGCTATTTGTATAAACAAGGAAATATCTACACCGTGATCTGTATAAACCTGGAAATATCTACACCGCCATCTCTATAAACATGAAAATATCTACACCATGATCTGTATAAACATGGAAATATATACAAGGCTATCTGTATAAACATGGAAATATCTGCACCGCTATCTCTATAAACATGGAAATAACTACAAAGACATCTGTATAAACATGGAAATACCTACACAGTCATGTGTAGGAACATTTAAATATCTACACTGCCATCTGTATAAATATAGAAATATCTACACAGCCCTCTGTATAAATATGGAAATATCTGCATAGGCATCTGTGTAAACATGGAAATATCTCCAATGCTCTCTGTATAAACATGGAAATATTTCCACCGTTATCTGTATAAACATGGAAATATCAACAGTGCCATCTATATAAACATTGAAATATCTACACTGCCATCTGTACAAACATGGAACTATCTACACAGTCATCTGAATAAACATGGAAATATCTACACCACCATCTGTATAAACATGGAAATAGCTACAATATCATCTGTATACACATGGAAATATCTACACCGACATCTGTATAAATATGGAAATATCTACACGGCCATCTGTATAAACATGGAAATATCTACACTGCCATCTGTAGAAAGATGGAAATATCTACACCGCTATCTCTATAAATATGGAAATATCTACACCGCCATCTGTATGAACATGAAAATATCTACACTGCCATCTCCATAAAGATGGAAGTATCTACTCCGCCATGTGTATAAACACGGAAATATCTACACCACCATCTGTGTAAACATGGAAATACCTACACCGCTATCTGTATAAACATGGAAATAACTACACCGCCATCTGGATGTCCTTGGAAATATCTACGCCACCATCTCAATAAACATGGAAATATCTACACGGCCATCTGTGTATAGCTGGAAATATCAACACCGCCATCTGTACAAACATGGAAATATCTACACCGCTATCTCTATAGACATGGAAATATCTGCACCACCATCTGTAAAAACATGGAAATACCTATAAAGTCATCTGTATAAACATGGAAATATCTACAATGCCTTCTGTAGAAAGATGGAAATATCTACACCGCAATCTGTGTAAACATGGAAATATCTACACCGCTATCTGTATAAACATGGAAATATCTACACCGCGATCTGTATAAACATGGAAATATCTACACCGCGATGTGTATAAACATGGAAATATCTACACCGCGATCTGTATAAACATGGAAATATCTACACAGTTATCTCTATAAACATGGAAATATCTACACCGCCATCTGTATAAACATGGAAATACCTACAAAGTCATCTGTATGAACATGGAAATATCTACACCGCCATCTGTATAAACATGGAAATATCTACACAGCCATCTGTATATACATGGAAATATCTACACCAATATCTGTATAAACATGGAAATATCTACACAGCCATCTGTATAAACATGGAAATATCTACACAGCCATCTGTATATACATGAAAATATCTACACCACTATCTGTATAAACATGGAAATAACTACACCGCTATTTGTATAAACAAGGAAATATCTACACCGCCATCTACATATCCATGGAAATATCTGTGCCGCCATCTGTATAAACATGGAAATATCTACACGGTCATCTGTGTATAGATGGAAATATCAACACCGCCATCTGTACAAACATGGAAATATCTGCACCGCTATCTGTATAAACATGGAAATATCTGCACCGCTATCTGTATAAACATGGAAACTTCTACACCGTTATCTGTATAAATATGGAAATATCTACACCGCTATCTCTATAAACTTGGAAATATCTACACCGCTATCTCTATAAACTTGGAAATATCTACACCGCCATCTGTATAAACATGGAAATACCTATACAGTCATCTGTGTAAACATGGAAATATCTACACAGCCATCTGTATATACATGGAAATATCTACACCACTATCTGTATAAACATGGAAATAACTACACTGCTATTTGTATAAACAAGGAAATATCTACACCGTGATCTGTACAAACATGGAAATATCTACACCGCCATCTCTATAAACAGGGAAATATCTACACCCCTATCTGTGTAAACATAGAAATATCCACACCGCTATCTCTATAAACATGGAAAAATCAACACCGCTATCTCTATGAATATGGAAATATCTACACCCCCATCTCTATAAACATGGAAATGTCTACACCACGATCAGTATAAACATGGAAATATCTACACCGCTATCTGTATAAACATGGAAATATCTCCACTGCTATCTCTATAAACATCGAAATATCTACACCGCAATCTGTATAAACATGGAAATACTTACGAATTTATCTGTATAGACATGGAAATATCTACACCGCCATCTGTATAAACATGGAAATATCTACACAGCCATGTGTACATACATGGAAATATCTACACCGCTATCTATATAAACATGGAAATAACTACACCACTATCTGTATAAACATGGAAATATCTACACCGCCATCTACATATCCATGGAAATATCTGCGCCGCCATCTGTATAAACATGGAAATATCTACAAGGTCATCTGTGTATAGATGGAAATATCAACACCGCCATCTGTACAAACATGGAAATATCTGCACCGGATCTGTATAAACATGGAAATATCTGCACCGCTATCTGTATAAACATGGAAACTTCTACACCGTTATCTGTATAAATATGGAAATATCTACACCGCTATCTCTATAAACTTGGAAATATCTACACCGCCATCTGTATAAACATGGAAATACCTATACAGTCATCTGTGTAAACATGGAAATATCTACAGCACCATCTGTATAAACATGGAAATATCTACAATGCCATCTGTATACACATGGAAATACCTACACGGCAATCAGTGTATAGATGGAAACATCAACACCGCCATCTGTACAAACATGGAAATATCTACACTGCTATCTCTATAAACATGGAAATATCTACACTTGATCTGTATAAACATGGAAATATCTACACCACGATCTGTATAAACATGGAAATATCTACACCGCTATCTGTATAAACGTGGAAATATCTACACAATTATCTCTATAAACATGGAAATATCTACACCGCCATCTGTATAAACGTGGAAATACCTACAAAGTCATCTGTATAAACATGGAAATATCTACACAGCCATCTGTATATACATGGAAATATCTACACCACTATCTGTATAAACATGGAAATAACTACACTGCTATTTGTATAAACAAGGAAATAACTACACCGTGATCTGTATAAACATGGAAATATCTACACCGCCATCTCTATAAACAGGGAAATATCTACACCCCTATCTGTGTAAACATAGAAATATCCACACCGCTATCTCTATAAACATGGAAAAATCAACACCGCTATCTCTATGAATATGGAAATATCTACACCCCAATCTCTATAAACATGGAAATGTCTACAGCACGATCAGTATAAACATGGAAATATCTACACCGCTATCTGTATAAACATGGAAATATCTCCACTGCTATCTCTATAAACATCGAAATATCTACACCGCAATCTGTATAAACATGGAAATACTTACAAATTTATCTGTATAAACATGGAAATATCTACACCGCCATCTGTATAAACATGGAAATATCTACACAGCCATGTGTACATACATGGAAATATCTACACCGCTATCTATATAAACATGGAAATAACTACACCACTATCTGTATAAACATGGAAATATCTACACCGCCATCTACATATCCATGGAAATATCTGCGCCGCCATCTGTATAAACATGGAAATATCTACACGGTCATCTGTGTATAGATGGAAATATCAACACCGCCATCTGTACAAACATGGAAATATCTGCACCGTTATCTGTATAAACATGGAAACTTCTACACCGTTATCTGTATAAATATGGAAATATCTACACCGCTATCTCTATAAACTTGGAAATATCTACACTGCCACCTGTATAAACATGGAAATACCTATACAGTCATCTGTGTAAACATGGAAATATCTACACCACCATCTGTATAAACATGGAAATATCTACAATGCCATCTGTATACACATGGAAATACCTACACGGCAATCAGTGTATAGATGGAAACATCAACACCGCCATCTGTACAAACATGGAAATATCTACACTGCTATCTCTATAAACATGGAAATATGTACACTGTGGTCTGTATAAACATGGAAATATCTACACCGGTATCTCTATAAACATGGAAATATCCACACCATGATCTGTATAAACATGGAAATATATACACCGCTATCTGTATAAACATGGAAACATCTGCACCGCTATCTCTATAAACATGGAAATAACTACAAAGACATCTGTATAAACATGGAAATATCTACACGGTCATCTGTGTATAGATGGAAATATCAACACCGCCATCTGTACAAACATGGAAATATCTGCACTGCTATCTCTATAGACATGGAAATATCTGCACCGCCATCTGTAAAAACATGGAAATACCTATACAGTCATCTGTATAAACATGGAAATATCTACAATGCCATCTGTAGAAAGATGGAAATATCTACACCGCAATCTGTGTAAACATGGAAATATCTACACCGATATCTGTAAATACATGGAAATATCTACACCGCTATCTGTATAAACATGGAAATATCTACACCGCGATCTGTATAAACATGGAAATATCTACACCGCGATCTGTATAAACATGGAAATATCTACACCGCTATCTGTATAAACATGGAAATATCTACACAGTTATCTCTATAAACATGGAAGTACCTACACAGCCATCTGTATAAACATGGAAATACCTACAAAGTCATCTGTATAAACATGGAAATATCTACACAGCCATCTGTATATACATGGAAATATCTACACCACTATCTGTAAAAACATGGAAATAACATCACCGCTATTTCTATAAACAAGGAAATATCTACACCGTGATCTGTATAAACATGGAAATATCTTCACCGCCATCTCTATAAACAGGGAAATATCTACACCCCTATCTGTATAAACATGGAAATATCCACACCGCTATCTCTATAAACATGGAAAAATCATCACCGCTATCTCTATGAACATGGAAATATCTACACCGCCATCTCTATAAACTTGGAAATGTCTACACCACGATCAGTATAAACATGGAAATATCTACACCGCAATCTGTATAAACATGGAAATATCTCCACTGCTGTCTGTATAAACATCGAAATATCTACACCGCCATCTGTATAAACATGGAAATACTTACAAATTTATCTGTATAAACATGGAAATATCTACAAAGCCATCTCTATAAACATGGAAATATCTACACAGCCATGTGTACATACTTGGAAATATCTACACCGCTATCTATATAAACATGGAAATAACTACACCGCTATCGGTATAAACATGGAAATATCTACACCGCCATCTACATATCCATGGAAATATCTGCGCCGCAATCTGTATAAACATGGAAATATCTACACGGTCATCTGTGTATAGATGGAAATATCAACAGCGCCATCTGTACAAACATGGAAATATCTGCACCGCTATCTGTATAAACATGGAAATATCTACACCGCTATCTGTATAAACATGGAAATATCAACACCGCTATCGGTATAAACATGGAAATATCTACACCGATCTCTCTACAAACATGGAAATATCTACACCGTGATCTGTATAAACATGGAAATATTTACACCGCTATCTGTATAAACATGGAAACTTCCACACCGTTATCTGTATAAATATGGAAATATCTACACCGCTATCTCTATAAACTTGGAAATATCTACACCGCCATCTGTATAATCATGGAAATACCTATACAGTCATCTGTGTAAACATGGAAATATCTACACCACCATCTGTATAAACATGGAAATATCTACAATGCCATCTGTATACACATGGAAATACCTACACGGCAATCAGTGTATAGATGGAAACATCAACACCGCCATCTGTACAAACATGGAAATATCTACACTGCTATCTCTATAACCATGGAAATATCTACACTGTGGTCTGTATAAACATGGAAATATCTACACCGGTATCTGTATAAACATGGAAATATCCACACCATGATCTGTATAAACATGGAAATATATACACCACTATCTGTATAAACATGGAAATATCTGCACCGCTATCTCTATAAACATGGAAATAACTACAAAGACATCTGTATAAACATGGAAATACCTACAGAGTCATGTGTAGGAACATTTAAATATCTACACTGCCATCTGTATAAATATAGAAATATCTACACAGCCCTCTGTATAAATATGGAAATATCTGCATAGGCATCTGTGTAAACATGGAAATATCTGCACCGCTATCTGTATAAACGTGGAAATACCTACACCGCTGTCTCTATAAACATGGAAATATGTACACCGCTTTGTGTATAAACATGGAAATATCTCCACTGCTCTCTGTATAAACATAGAAATATCTCCACCGTTATCTGTATAAACATGGAAATATCAACAGCGCCATCTATATAAACATTGAAATATCTACACTGCCATCTGTAAAAACATGGAACTATCTACACAGTCATCTGAATAAACATGTAAATATCTACACCACCCTCTGTATAAACATGGAAATAGCTACAATACCATCTGTATACACATGGAAATATCTACACAGACACCTGTATAAATATGGAAATATCTACACGGCCATCTGAATAAAGATGGAAATATCTACACGGCAATCAGTGTATAGATGGAAACATCAACACCGCCATCTGTACAAACATGGAAATATCTACATTGCTATCTCTATAAACATGGAAATATCTACACTGTGGTCTGTATAAACATGGAAATATCTACACCGGTATCTGTATAAACATGGAAATATCCACACCATGATCTGTATAAACATGGAAATATATACACCGCTATCTGTATAAACATGGAAATATCTACACCGCCATCTGTATAAACATGGAAATACCTACAAAGTCATCTGTATAAACATGGAAATATCTACACTGCCATCTGTAGAAAGATGGAAATATCTACACCGCTATCTCTATAAATTTGGAAATATCTACACCGCCATCTCTATGAACATGAAAATATCTACACTGCCATCTCCATAAAGATGGAAGTATCTACTCCGCCATGTGTATAAACACGGAAATATCTACACCACCATCTGTGTAAACATGGAAATACCTACACCGCTATCTGTATAAAAATGTAAATAACTACACCGCCATCTGCATGTCCTTGGAAATAACTACACCGCCATCTGAATAAACATGGAAATATCTACACGGCCATCTATGTATAGCTGGAAATATCAACACCGCCATCTGTACAAACATGGAAATATCTACACCGCTATCTCTATAGACATGGAAATATCTGCACCGCCATCTGTAAAAACATGGAAATACCTATACAGTCATCTGTATAAACATGGAAATATCTACAATGCCATCTGTAGAAAGATGGAAATATCTACACCGCAATCTGTGTAAACATGGAAATATCTACACCGATATCTGTAAAAACATGGAAATATCTACACCACTATCTGTATAAACATGGAAATATCGACACCGCCATCTGTATAAACATGGAAATATCTACACCACGATCTGTATAAACATGGAAATATCTACACCGCGATCTGTATAGACGTGGAAATATCTACACAGTTATCTCTATAAACATGGAAATATCTACACCGCCATCTGTATAAACATGGAAATATCTACAAAGTCATCTGTATAAACATGGAAATATCTACACAGCCATCTGTATATACATGGAAATATCTACACCACTATCTTTATAAACATGGAAATAACTACACTGCTATTTGTATAAACAAGGAAATATCTACACCGTGATCTGTATAAACATGGAAATATCTACACCGCAATCTCTATAAACAGGGAAATATCTACACCCCTATCTGTATAAACATGGAAATATCCACACCGCTATCTCTATAAACATGGAAAAATCAACTCCGCTATCTCTATGAACATGGAAATATCTACACCGCCATCTCTATAAACATGGAAATGTCTACACCACGATCAGTATAAACATGGAAATATCTACACCGCTATCTGTATAAACATGGAAATATCTCCACTGCTATCTCTATAAACATCGAAATATCTACACCGCCATCTGTATAAACATGGACATACTTACAAAGTTATCTGTATAAACATGGAAATATCTACACCGCCATCTGTATAAACATGGAAATATCTACATAGCCATGTGTACATACATGGAAATATCTACACCGCTATCTATATAAACATGGAAATAACGACACCGCTATCTGTATAAACATAGAAATATCTACACCGCCATCTACATATCCATGGAAATATCTGCGCCACCATCTGTATTAACATGGAAATATCTACACGGTCATCTGTGTATAGATGGAAATATCAACACCGCCATCTGTACAAACATGGAAATATCTGCACCGCTATGTGTAAAAACATGGAAATATCTACACCGCGGTCTGTATAAACATGGAAATATCAACACCGCTATCGGTATAAACATGGGAATATCTACAACGCTATATCTATAAACATGGAAATATCTACACCGTGATCTGTATAAACATGGAAATATCTACACCAACATCTGTATAAACATGGAAATATATACACCGCTATCTGTATAAACATGGAAATATCTGCACCGCTATCTCTATAAACATGGAAATAACTACAAAGACATCTGTATAAACATGGAAATACCTACACAGTCATGTGTAGGAACATTTAAATATCTACACTGCCATCTGTATAAATATAGAAATATCTACACAGCCCTCTGTATAAATATGGAAATATCTGCATAGGCATCTGCGTAAACATGGAAATATCTGCACCGCTATCTGTATAAACATGGAAATACCTACACCGCTGTCTCTATAAACATGGAAATATGTACACCGCTATGTGTATAAACATGGAAATATCTCCACTGCTCTCTGTATAAACATGGAAATATCTCCACCGTTATCTGTATAAACATGGAAATATCAACAGCGCCATCTATATAAACATTGAAATATCTACACTGCCATCTGTAAAAACATGGAAATATCTACACAGTCATCTGAATAAACATGGAAATATCTACACCACCATCTGTATAAACATGGAAATAGCTACAATACCATCTGTATACACATGGAAATATCTACACCGACATCTGTATAAATATGGAAATATCTACACGGCCATCTGTATAAACATGGAAATATCTACACTGCCATCTGTAGAAAGATGGAAATATCTACACCGCTATCTCTATAAATATGGAAATATCTACACCGCCATCTCTATGAACATGAAAATATCTACACTGCCATCTCCGTAAAGATGGAAGTATCTACTCCGCCATGTGTATAAACACGGAAATATCTACACCACCATCTGTGTAAACATGGAAATACCTACACCGCTATCTGTATGAACATGTAAATAACTACACCGCCATCTGAATGTCCTTGGAAATATCTACGCCGCCATCTGAATAAACATGGAAATATCAACACGGCCATCTGTGTATAGCTGGAAATATCAACACCGCCATCTGTACAAACATGGAAATATCTACACCGCTATCTCTATAGACATGGAAATATCTGCACCGCCATCTGTAAAAACATGGAAATACCTATACAGTCATCTGTATAAACATGGAAATATCTACAATGCCATCTTTAGAAAGATGGAAATATCTACTCCGCAATCTGTGTAAACATGGAAATATCTACACCGATATCTGTATAAACATATAAATATCTACACAGCGATCTGTATAAACATGGAAATATCTACAACGCGATCTGTATAAACATGGAAATATCTACACCGCGATCTGTAAAAACATGGAAATATCTACACAGTTATCTCTATAAAAATGGAAATATCTACACCGCCATCTGTATAAACATGGAAATACCTACAAAGTCATCTGTATAAACATGGAAATATCTACACTGCCATCTGTAGAAAGATGGAAATATCTACACCGCTATCTCTATAAATTTGGAAATATCTACACCGCCATCTCTATGAACATGAAAATATCTACACTGCCATCTCCATAAAGATGGAAGTATCTTCTCCGCCATGTGTATAAACACGGAAATATCTACACCACCATCTGTGTAAACATGGAAATACCTACACCGCTATCTGTATAAAAATGGAAATAACTACACCGCCATCTGCATGTCCTTGGAAATAACTACGCCGCCATCTGAATAAACATGGAAATATCTACACGGCCGTCTATGTATAGCTGGAAATATCAACACCGACATCTGTACAAACATGGAAATATCTACACCGCTATCTCTATAGACATGGAAATATCTGCACCGCCATCTGTAAAAACATGGAAATACCTATACAGTCATCTGTATAAACATGGAAATATCTACAATGCCATCTGTAGAAAGATGGAAATATCTACACCGCAATCTGTGTAAACATGGAAATATCTACACCGATATCTGTAAAAACATGGAAATATCTACACCGCTATCTGTATAAACATGGAAATATCGACACCGCGATCTGTATAAACATGGAAATATCTACACCGCGATCTGTATAAACATGGAAATATCTACACCGCGATCTGTATAAACGTGGAAATATCTACACAGTTATCTCTATAAACATGGAAATATCTACACCGCCATCTGTATAAACATGGAAATATCTACAAAGTCATCTGTATAAAGATGGAAATATCTACACAGCCATCTGTATATACATGGAAATATCTACACCACTATCTTTATAAACATGGAAATAACTACACTGCTATTTGTATAAACAAGGAAATATCTACACCGTGATCTGTATAAACATGGAAATATCTACACCGCAATCTCTATAAACAGGGAAATATCTACACCCCTATCTGTATAAACATGGAAATATCCACACCGCTATCTCTATAAACATGGAAAAATCAACTCCCCTATCTCTATGAACATGGAAACATCTACACCGCCATCTCTATAAACATGGAAATGTCTACACCACGATCAGTATAAACATGGAAATATCTACACCGCTATCTGTATAAACATGGAAATATCTCCACTGCTATCTCTATAAATATCGAAATATCTACACCGCCATCTGTATAAACATGGACATACTTACAAAGTTATCTGTATAAACATGGAAATATCTACACCGCCATCTGTATAAACATGGAAATATCTACATAGCCATGTGTACATACATGGAAATATCTACACCGCTATCTATATAAACATGGAAATAACGACACCGCTATCTGTATAAACATGGAAATATCTACACCGCCATCTACATATCCATGGAAATATCTGCGCCGCCATCTGTATTAACATGGAAATTTCTACACGGTCATCTGTGTATAGATGGAAATATCAACACCGCCATCTGTACAAACATGGAAATATCTGCACCGCTATCTGTAAAAACATGGAAATATCTACACCGCGGTCTGTATAAACATGGAAATATCAACACCGCTATCGGTATAAACATGGGAATATCTACAACGCTATATCTATAAACATGGAAATATCTACACCGTGATCTGTATAAACATGGAAATATTTACACCGCTATCTGTATAAACATGGAAACTTCTACACCGTTATCTGTATAAATATGGAAATATCTACACCGCTATCTCTATAAACTTGGAAATAACTACACCGCCATCTGTATAAACATGGAAATACCTATACAGTCATCTGTGTAAACATGGAAATATCTACACCACCATCTGTATAAACATGGATATATCTACAATGCCATCTGTATACACATGGAAATACCTACACTGCAATCAGTGTATAGATGGAAACATCAACACAGCCATCTGTACAAACATGGAAATATCTACACTGCTATCTCTATAAACATGGAAATATCTACAGTGCGGTCTGTATAAACATGGAAATATCTACACCGGTATCTGTATAAACATGGAAATATCTACACCAACATCTGTATAAACATGGAAATATATACACCGCTATCTGTATAAACATGGAAATATCTGCACCGCTATCTCTATAAACATGGAAATAACTACAAAGGCATCTGTATAAACATGGAAATACCTACACAGTCATGTGTAGGAACATTTAAATATGTACACTGCCATCTGTATAAATATAGAAATATCTACACAGCCCTCTGTATAAATATGGAAATATCTGCATAGGCATCTGGGTAAACATGGAAATATCTGCACCACTATCTGTATAAACATGGAAATACCTACACCGCTGTCTCTATAAACATGGAAATATGTACACCGCTATGTGTATAAACATGGAAATATCTCCACTGCTCTCTGTATAAACTTGGAAATATCTCCACCGTTATCTGTATAAACATGGAAATATCAACAGCGCCATCTATATAAACATTGAAATATCTACACTGCCATCTGTAAAAACATGGAAATATCTACACAGTCATCTGAATAAACATGGAAATATCTACACCACCATCTGTATAAACATGGAAATAGCTACAATACCATCTGTATACACATGGAAATATCTACACCGACATCTGTATAAATATGGAAATATCTACACGGCCATCTGTATAAACATGGAAATATCTACACTGCCATCTGTAGAAAGATGGAAATATCTACACCGCCATCTCTATGAACATGAAAATATCTACACTGCCATCTCCATAAAGATGGAAGTATCTACTCCGCCATGTGTATAAACACTGAAATATCTACACCACCATCTGTGTAAACATGGAAATACCTACACCGCTATCTGTATAAATATGGATATAACTACAACGCCATCTGCATGTCCTTGGAAATATCTACGCCGCCATCTGAATAAACATGGAAATATCTACACGGCCATCTGTGTATAGATGGAAATATCAACAGCGCCATCTGTACAAACATGGAAATATCTACACCGCTATCTCTATAGAAATGGAAATATCTGCACCGCCATCTGTAAAAACATGGAAATACCTATACAGTCATCTGTATAAACATGGAAATATCTACAATGCCATCTGTAGAAAGATGGAAATATCTACACCGCATTCTGTGTAAACATGGAAATATCTACACCGCGATCTGTATAAACATGGAAATATCTACACCGCGATCTGTATAAACATGGAAATATCTACACCGCGATCTGTATAAACATGGAAATATCTACACCGCGATCTATAAAAACATGGAAATATCTACACAGTTATCTCTATAAACATGGAAATATCTACACCGCCATCTGTATAAACATGGAAATACCTACAAAGTCATCTGTATAAACATGGAAATATCTACACAGCCATCTGTATAAACATGGAAATATCTACACAGCCATCTGTATATACATGGAAATATCTACACCTCTATCTGTATAAACATGGAAATAACTACACCGCTATTTGTATAAACAAGGAAATATCTACACTGTGATCTGTATAAGCATGGAAATATCTACACCGCCATCTCTATAAACAGGGAAATATCTACAACCCTATCTGTATAAACATGGAAATATCCACACCGCTATCTCTATAAACATGGAAAAATCAACACCACTATCTCTATGAACATGGAAATATCTACACCGCCATCTCTATAAACATGGAAATGTATACACCACGATCAGTATAAACATGGAAATATCTACACCGCTATCTGTATAAACATGTAAATATCTCCACTGATTTCTCTATAAACATCGAAATATCTACACCGCCATCAGTGTAAACATGGAAATACTTACAAAGTTATCTGTATAAACATGGAAATATCTACACTGCCATCTGTATGAACATGGAAATATCTACACAGCCATGTGTACATACATGGAAATATCTACACCGCTATCTATATAAACATGGAAATAACTACACCGCTATCTGTATAAACATGGAAATATCTACACCGCCATCTACATATCCATGGAAATATCTGCGCCGCCATCTGTATAAACTTGGAAATATCTACACGGTCATCTGTGTATAGATGGAAATATCAACACCGCCATCTGTACAAACATGGAAATATCTGCACCGCTATCTGTATAAACATGGAAATATCTACACCGCGGTCTGTATAAACATGGAAATATCAACACCGCTATCGGTATAAACATGGAAATATGTACACCGCTATCTCTGTAAACATGGAAATATCTACACCGTGATCTGTATAAACATGGAAATATCTACACCGCTATCTGTATAAACATGGAAATATCTACACAGATATCTCTATAAACATGGAAATATCTACACCGCCATCTGTATAAACATGGAAATACCAACAAAGTCATCTGTATAAACATGGAAATATCTACACAGCCATCTGTATAAACATGGAAATATCTACACAGCCATCTGTATATACATGGAAATATCTACACCACTATCTGTATAAACATGGAAGTAAATACACCGCTATTTGTATAAACAAGGAAATATCTACACCGTGATCTGTATAAACATGGAAATATCTACACCGCCATCTCTATAAACAGGGAAATATCTACACCCCTATCTGTATAAACATGGAAATATCCACACCGCTATCTCTATAAACATGGAAAAATCAACACCGCTATCTCTATGTACATTGAAATATCTACACCGCCATCTCTATAAACATAGAAATGTCTACACCACGATCAGTATAAACATGGAAATATCTACACCGCTATCTGTATAAACATGGAGATATCTCCACTGATATATCTATAAACATCGAAATATCTACACCGCCATCTGTATAAACATGGAAATACTTACAAAGTCATCTGTATAAACATGGAAATATCTACACAGCTATCTGTATAAACATGGAAATATCTACAAAGCCATCTGTATATACATGGAAATATCTACACCACTATCTGTATAAACATGGAAATAACTACACCGCTATTTGTATAAACAAGGAAATATCTACACCGTGATCTGTATAAACATGGAAATATCTACACCGCCATCTCTATAAACAGGGAAATATCTACACCCCTATCTGTATAAACATGGAAATATCCACACCGCTATCTGTATAAACATGGAAAAATCAACACCGCTACCTCTATGAACATGGAAATATCTACACCGCCATCTCTATAAACATGGAAATGTCTACACCACGATCAGTATAAACATGGAAATATCTCCACTGCTATCTCTATAAACATCGAAATATCTACACCGCCATCTGTATAAACATGGAAATACTTACAAAGTTATCTGTATAAACATGGAAATATGTACACCTCCATCTGTATAAACATGGAAATATCTACACAGCCATGTGTACACACATGGAAATATCTACACCGCTATCTATATAAACATGGAAATAACTACACCGCTATCTGTATAAACATGGAAATATCTACACCGCCATCTACATATCCATGGAAATATCTGCGCCGCCATCTGTATGAACATGGAAATATCTACACGGTCATCTGTGTATAGATGAAAATATCAAAACCGCCATCTGTACAAACATGGAAATATCTGCACCGCTATCTGTATAAACATGGAAATATCTAAACCGTGATCTCTATAAACATGGAAATATCTACACCGTGATCTGTATAAACATGTAAATATTTACACCGCTATCTGTATAAACATGGAAACTTCTACACCATTATCTGTATAAATATGGAAATATCTACACCGCTATCTCAATAAACTTGGAAATATCTACACCGCCATCTGTAAAAACATGGAAATACCTATACAGTCATCTGTGTAAACATGGAAATATCTACACCACCATCTGTATAAACATGGAAATATCTACAATGCCATCGGTATACACATGGAAATACCTACACGGCAATCAGTGTATAGATGGAAACATCAACACCGCCATCTGTACAAACATGGAAATATCTACACTGTGGTCTCTATAAACATGGAAATATCTACACCATGATCTGTATAAACATGGAAATATATACACCGCTATCTGTATAAACATGGAAATATCTGCACCGCTATCTCTATAAACATGGAAATAACTACAAAGACATCTGTATAAACATGGAAATACCTACACAGTCATGTGTAGGAACATTTAAATATCTACACTGCCATCTGTATAAATATAGAAATATCTACACAGCCCTCTGTATAAATATGGAAATATCTGCATAGGCATCTGTGTAAACATGGAAATATCTGCACCGCTATCTGTATAAACATGGAAATACCTACACCGCTGTCTCTATAAACATGGAAATATGTACACCGCTATGTGTATAACATGGAAATAGCTCCACTGCTCTCTGTATAAACATGGAAATATCTCCATCGTTATCTGTATAAACATGGAAATATCAACAGCGCCATCTATATAAACATTGAAATATCTACACTGCCATCTGTAAAAACATGGAAATATCTACACAGTCATCTGAATAAACATGGAAATATCTACACCACCATCTGTATAAACATGGAAATAGCCACAATACCATCTGTATACACATGGAAATATCTACACAGACATCTATATAAACATGGAAATATCTACACTGCCATCTGTAGAAAGATGGAAATATCTACACCGCTATCTCTATAAATATGGAAATATCTACACCGCCATCTCTATGAACATGAAAATATCTACACTGCCATCTCCATAAAGATGGAAGTATCTACTCCGCCATGTGTATAAACATGGAAATATCTACACCACCATCTGTGTAAACATGGAAATACCTACACCGCTATCTGTATAAACATGGAAATAACTACACCGCCATCTGCATGTCCTTGGAAATATCTACGCCGCCATCTGAATAAACATGGAAATATCTACACGGCCATCTGTGTATAGATGGAAATATCAACACCGCCAACTGTACAAACATGGAAATATCTACACCGCTATCTCTATAGACATGGAAATCTCTGCACCGCCATCTGTAAAAACATGGAAATACCTATACAGTCATCTGTATAAACATGGAAATATCTACTATGCCATCTGTAGAAAGATGGAAATATCTACACCGCAATCTGTGTAAACATGGAAATCTCTACACAGATATCTGTAAAAACATGGAAATATCTACACCGCGATCTCTATAAACATGGAAATATCGAAACCGTGATCTGTATAAACATGGAAATATCTACACCGCGATCTGTATAAACATGGAAATATCGACACCGCTATCTGTATAAACATGGAAATATCTACACTGTTATCTCTATAAACATGGAAATATCTACACCGCCATCTGTATAAACATGGAAATACCTACAAAGTCATCTGTATAAACATGGAAATATCTACACAGCCATCTGTATAAACATGGAAATATCTACACAGCCATCTGTATATACATGGAAATATCTACACCACTATCTGTATAAACATGGAAATACCTACAAAGTCATCTGAATAAACATGGAAATAACTACAAAGTCATCTGTATAAACATGGAAATATCTACACAGCCATCTGTATAAACATGGAAATATCTACACAGCCCTCTGTATAAATATGGAAATATCTGCATAGGCATCTGTATAAACATGGAAATATCCACACCGCTATCTCTATAAACATGAAAAAATCAACACCGCTATCTCTATGAACATGGAAATATCTACACCGCCATCTCTATAAACATGGAAATGTCTACACCACGATCAGTATAAACATGGAAATATCTACACCGCTATCTGTATAAACATGGAAATAGCTCCACTGCTATCTCTATAAACATCGAAATATCTACACCGCCATCTGTATAAACATGGACATACTTGCAAAGTTATCTGTATAAACATGGAAATATCTACACCGCCATCTGTATAAACATGGAAATATCTACACAGCCATGTGTACATACATGGAAATATCTACACCGCTATCTATATAAACATGGAAATAACTACACCGCTATCTGTATAAACATGGAAATATCTACACCGCCATCTACATATCCATGGAAATATCTGCACCGCCATCTGTATAAACATGGAAATATCTACAAGGTCATCTGTGTATAGATGGAAATATCAACACCGCCATCTGTATAAACATGGAAATATCTGCACCGCTATCTGTATAAACATGGAAATATCTACACTGCGCTCAGTATAAACATGGAAATATCAACACCGCTATTGGTATAAACATGGAAATATCTACACCGCTATCTCAATAAACATGGAAATATCTACACCGTGATCTGTATTAACATGGAAATATTTACACCGCTATCTGTATAAACATGGAAACTTCTACACCGTTATCTGTATAAATATGGAAATATCTACACCGCTATCTCAATAAACTTGGAAATATCTACACCGCCATCTGTATAAACATGGAAATACCTATACAGTCATCTGTGTAAACATGGAAATATCTACACCACCATCTGTATAAACATGGAAATATCTACAATGACATCTGTATACACATGGAAATACCTACACGGCAATCAGTGTATAGATGGAAACATCAACACCGCCATCTGTACAAACATGGAAATATCTACACTGCTATCTCTATAAACATGGAAATATCTACACTGCGGTCTCTATAAACATGGAAATATCTACACCGGTATCTGTATAAACATGGAAATATCTACACCATGATCTGTATAAACATGGAAATATATACACCGCTATCTGTATAAACATGGAAATATCTGCACCGCTATATCTATGAACACGGAAATAACTACAAAGACATCTGTATAAACATGGAAATACCTACACAGTCATGTGTAGGAACATTTAAATATCTACACTGCCATCTGTATAAATATAGAAATATCTACACAGCTCTGTATAAATATGGAAATATATGCATAGGCATCTGTGTAAACATGGAAATAACTGCACCGCTATCTGTATAAATATGGAAATACCTACACCGCTGTCTCTATAAACATGGAAATATGTACACCGCTATGTGTATAAACATGGAAACATCTCCACTGCTCTCTGTATAAACATGGAAATATCTCCACCGTTATCTGTATAAACATGGAAATATCAACAGCGCCATCTATATAAACATTGAAATATCTACACTGCCATCTGTAAAAACATGGAAATATCTACACAGTCATCTGAATAAACATGGAAATATCTACACCACCATCTGTATAAACATGGAAATAGCCACAATACCATCTGTATACACATGGAAATATCTACACAGACATCTATATAAACATGGAAATATCTACACTGCCATCTGTAGAAAGATGGAAATATCTACACCGCTATCTCTATAAATATGGAAATATCTACACCGCCATCTCTATGAACATGAAATTATCTACACTGCCATCTCCATAAAGATGGAAGTATCTACTCCGCCATGTGTATAAACACGGAAATATCTACACCACCATCTGTGTAAACATGGAAATACCTACACCGCTATCTGTATAAACATGGAAATAACTACACCGCCATCTGCATGTCCTTGGAAATATCTACGCCGCCATCTGAATAAACATGAAAATATCTATACGGCCATCTGTGTATAGATGGAAATATCAACACCGCCAACTGTACAAACATGGAAATATCTACACCGCTATCTCTATAGACATGGAAATCTCTGCACCGCCATCTGTAAAAACATGGAAATACCTATACAGTCATCTGTATAAACATGGAAATATCTACTATGCCATCTGTAGAAAGATGGAAATATCTACACCGCAATCTGTGTAAACATGGAAATCTCTACACAGATATCTGTAAAAACATGGAAATATCTACACCGCGATCTGTATAAACATGGAAATATCGACACCGTGATCTGTATAAACATGGAAATATCTACACCGCGATCTGTATAAACATGGAAATATCTACACCGCTATCTGTATAAACATGGAAATATCTACACTGTTATCTCTATAAACATGGAAATATCTACACCGCCATCTGTATAAACATGGAAATACCTACAAAGTCATCTGTATAAACATGGAAATATCTACACAGCCATCTGTATAAACATGGAAATATCTACACAGCCATCTGTATATACATGGAAATATCTACACCACTATCTGTATAAACATGGAAATACCTACAAAGTCATCTGAATAAACATGGAAATACCTACAAAGTCATCTGTATAAACATGGAAATATCTACACAGCGATCTGTGTAAACATGGAAATATCTACACAGCCCTCTGTATAAATATGGAAATATCTGCATAGGCATCTGTATAAACATGGAAATATCCACACCGCTATCTCTATAAACATGAAAAAATCAACACCGCTATCTCTATGAACATGGAAATATCTACACCGCCATCTCTATAAAAATGGAAATGTCTACACCACGATCAGTATAAACATGGAAATATCTACACCGCTATCTGTATAAACATGGAAATAGCTCCACTGCTATCTCTATAAACATCGAAATATCTACACCGCCATCTGTATAAACATGGACATAATTGCAAAGTTATCTGTATAAACATGGAAATATCTACACCGCCATCTGTATAAACATGGAAATATCTACACAGCCATGTGTACATACATGGAAATATCTACACCGCTATCTATATAAACATGGAAATAACTACACCGCTATCTGTATAAACATGGAAATATCTACACCGCCATCTACATATCCATGGAAATATCTGCACCGCCATCTGTATAAACATGGAAATATCTACAAGGTCATCTGTGTATAGATGGAAATATCAACACCGCCATCTGTATAAACATGGAAATATCTGCACCGCTATCTGTATAAACATGGAAATATCTACACTGCGGTCAGTATAAACATGGAAATATCAACACCGCTATTGGTATAAACATGGAAATATCTACACCGCTATCTCTATAAACATGGAAATATCTACACCGTGATCTGTATTAACATGGAAATATTTACACCGCTATCTGTATAAACATGGAAACTTCTACACCGTTATCTGTATAAATATGGAAATATCTACACCGCTATCTCAATAAACTTGGAAATATCTACACCGCCATCTGTATAAACATGGAAATACCTATACAGTCATCTGTGTAAACATGGAAATATCTACACCACCATCTGTATAAACATGGAAATATCTACAATGCCATCTGTATACACATGGAAATACCTACACGGCAATCAGTGTATAGATGGAAACATCAACACCGCCATCTGTACAAACATGGAAATATCTACACTGCTATCTCTATAAACATGGAAATATCTACACTGCGGTCTCTATAAACATGGAAATATCTACACCGGTATCTGTATAAACATGGAAATATCTACACCATGATCTGTATAAACATGGAAATATATACACCGCTATCTGTATAAACATGGAAATATCTGCACCGCTATATCTATGAACACGGAAATAACTACAAAGACATCTGTATAAACATGGAAATACCTACACAGTCATGTGTAGGAACATTTAAATATCTACACTGCCATCTGTATAAATATAGAAATATCTACACAGCTCTGTATAAATATGGAAATATCTGCATAGGCATCTGTGTAAACATGGAAATAACTGCACCGCTATCTGTATAAACATGGAAATACCTACACCGCTGTCTCTATAAACATGGAAATATGTACACCGCTATGTGTATAAACATGGAAACATCTCCACTGCTCTCTGTATAAACATGGAAATATCTCCACCGTTATCTGTACAAACATGGAAATATCAACAGCGCCATCTATATAAACATTGAAATATCTACACTGCCATCTGTAAAAACATGGAAATACCTACACAGTCATCTGAATAAACATGGAAATATCTACACCACCATCTGTATAAACATGGAAATAGCTACAATACCATCTGTATACACATGGAAATATCTACACAGAAATCTGTATAAATATGGAAATATCTACACGGCCATCTGTATAAACATGGAAATATCTACACTGCCATCTGTAGAAAGATGGAAATATCTACACCGCTATCTCTATAAATATGGAAATATCTACACCGCCATCTCTATGAACATGAAAATATCTACACTGCCATCTCCATAAAGATGGAAGTATCTACTCCGCCATGTGTATAAACACGGAAATATCTACACCACCATCTGTGTAAACATGGAAATACCTACACCGCTATCTGTATGAACATGGAAATAACTACACCGCCATCTGCATGTCCTTGGAAATATCTACGCCGCCATCTGAATAAACATGGAAATATCAACACGGCCATCTGTGTATAGCTGGAAATATCAACACCGCCATCTGTACAAACATGGAAATATCTACACCGCTATCTCTATAGACATGGAAATATCTGCACCGCCATCTGTAAAAACATGGAAATACCTATACAGTCATCTGTATAAACATGGAAATATCTACAATGCCATCTGTAGAAAGATGGAAATATCTACTCCGCAATCTGTGTAAACATGGGAATATCTACACCAATATCTGTATAAACATATAAATATCTACACCGCGATCTGTATAAACATGGAAATATCTACAACGCGATCTGTATAAACATGGAAATATCTACACCGCGATCTGTAAAAACATGGAAATATCTACACAGTTATCTCTATAAACATGGAAA
Source organism: Pan troglodytes (assembly GCF_028858775.2). Classification (NCBI taxonomy): domain Eukaryota; kingdom Metazoa; phylum Chordata; class Mammalia; order Primates; family Hominidae; genus Pan; species Pan troglodytes. The sequence continues at coordinate 5,179,988 of NC_072406.2, forward strand.
TATCTACACCGCCATCTGTATAAACATGGAAATACCTACAAAGTCATCTGTATAAACATGGAAATATCTACACAGCCATCTGTATAAACATGGAAATATCTACACAGCCATCTGTATATACATGGAAATATCTACACCTCTATCTGTATAAACATGGAAATAACTACACCGCTATTTGTATAAACAAGGAAATATCTACACTGTGATCTGTATAAGCATGGAAATATCTACACCGCCATCTCTATAAACAGGGAAATATCTACAACCCTATCTGTATAAACATGGAAATATCCACACCTCTATCTCTATAAACATGGAAAAATCAACACCACTATCTCTATGAACATGGAAATATCTACACCGCCATCTCTATAAACATGGAAATGTATACACCACGATCAGTATAAACATGGAAATATCTACACCGCTATCTGTATAAACATGTAAATATCTCCACTGATTTCTCTATAAACATCGAAATATCTACACCGCCATCAGTATAAACATGGAAATACTTACAAAGTTATCTGTATAAACATGGAAATATCTACACTGCCATCTGTATGAACATGGAAATATCTACACAGCCATGTGTACATACATGGAAATATCTACACCGCTATCTATATAAACATGGAAATAACTACACCGCTATCTGTATAAACATGGAAATATCTACACCGCCATCTACATATCCATGGAAATATCTGCGCCGCCATCTGTATAAACTTGGAAATATCTACACGGTCATCTGTGTATAGATGGAAATATCAACACCGCCATCTGTACAAACATGGAAATATCTGCACCGCTATCTGTATAAACATGGAAATATCTACACCGCGGTCTGTATAAACATGGAAATATCAACACCGCTATCGGTATAAACATGGAAATATCTACACCGCTATCTCTGTAAACATGGAAATATCTACACCGTGATCTGTATAAACATGGAAATATCTACACTGCTATCTGTATAAACATGGAAATATCTACACAGATATCTCTATAAACATGGAAATATCTACACCGCCATCTGTATAAACATGGAAATACCAACAAAGTCATCTGTATAAACATGGAAATATCTACACAGCCATCTGTATAAACATGGAAATATCTACACAGCCATCTGTATATACATGGAAATATCGACACCACTATCTGTATAAACATGGAAGTAAATACACCGCTATTTGTATAAACAAGGAAATATCTACACCGTGATCTGTATAAACATGGAAATATCTACACCGCCATCTCTATAAACAGGGAAATATCTACACCCCTATCTGTATAAACATGGAAATATCCACACCGCTATCTGTATAAACATGGAAAAATCAACACCGCTACCTCTATGAACATGGAAATATCTACACCGCCATCTCTATAAACATGGAAATGTCTACACCACGATCAGTATAAACATGGAAATATCTCCACTGCTATCTCTATAAACATCGAAATATCTACACCGCCATCTGTATAAACATGGAAATACTTACAAAGTTATCTGTATAAACATGGAAATATGTACACCTCCATCTGTATAAACATGGAAATATCTACACAGCCATGTGTACACACATGGAAATATCTACACCGCTATCTATATAAACATGGAAATAACTACACCGCTATCTGTATAAACATGGAAATATCTACACCGCCATCTACATATCCATGGAAATATCTGCGCTGCCATCTGTATGAACATGGAAATATCTACACGGTCATCTGTGTATAGATGAAAATATCAAAACCGCCATCTGTACAAACATGGAAATATCTGCACCGCTATCTGTATAAACATGGAAATATATAAACCGTGATCTCTATAAACATGGAAATATCTACACCGTGATCTGTATAAACATGGAAATATTTACACCGCTATCTGTATAAACATGGAAACTTCTACACCATTATCTGTATAAATATGGAAATATCTACACCGCTATCTCAATAAACTTGGAAATATCTACACCGCCATCTGTAAAAACATGGAAATACCTATACAGTCATCTGTGTAAACATGGAAATATCTACACCACCATCTGTATAAACATGGAAATATCTACAATGCCATCGGTATACACATGGAAATACCTACAGGGCAATCAGTGTATAGATGGAAACATCAACACCGCCATCTGTACAAACATGGAAATATCTACACTGTGGTCTCTATAAACATGGAAATATCTACACCATGATCTGTATAAACATGGAAATATATACACCGCTATCTGTATAAACATGGAAATATCTGCACCGCTATCTCTATAAACATGGAAATAACTACAAAGACATCTGTATAAACATGGAAATACCTACACAGTCATGTGTAGGAACATTTAAATATCTACACTGCCATCTGTATAAATATAGAAATATCTACACAGCCCTCTGTATAAATATGGAAATATCTGCATAGGCATCTGTGTAAACATGGAAATATCTGCACCGCTATCTGTATAAACATGGAAATACCTACACCGCTGTCTCTATAAACATGGAAATATGTACACCGCTATGTGTATAACATGGAAATAGCTCCACTGCTCTCTGTATAAACATGGAAATATCTCCACCGTTATCTGTATAAACATGGAAATATCAACAGCGCCATCTATATAAACATTGAAATATCTACACTGCCATCTGTAAAAACATGGAAATATCTACACAGTCATCTGAATAAACATGGAAATATCTACACCACCATCTGTATAAACATGGAAATAGCCACAATACCATCTGTATACACATGGAAATATCTACACAGACATCTATATAAACATGGAAATATCTACACTGCCATCTGTAGAAAGATGGAAATATCTACACCGCTATCTCTATAAATATGGAAATATCTACACCGCCATCTCTATGAACATGAAAATATCTACACTGCCATCTCCATAAAGATGGAAGTATCTACTCCGCCATGTGTATAAACACGGAAATATCTACACCACCATCTGTGTAAACATGGAAATACCTACACCGCTATCTGTATAAACATGGAAATAACTACACCGCCATCTGCATGTCCTTGGAAATATCTACGCCGCCATCTGAATAAACATGGAAATATCTACACGGCCATCTGTGTATAGATGGAAATATCAACACCGCCAACTGTACAAACATGGAAATATCTACACCGCTATCTCTATAGACATGGAAATCTCTGCACCGCCATCTGTAAAAACATGGAAATACCTATACAGTCATCTGTATAAACATGGAAATATCTACTATGCCATCTGTAGAAAGATGGAAATATCTACACCGCAATCTGTGTAAACATGGAAATCTCTACACAGATATCTGTAAAAACATGGAAATATCTACACCGCGATCTGTATAAACATGGAAATATCGACACCGTGATCTGTATAAACATGGAAATATCTACACCGCGATCTGTATAAACATGGAAATATCTACACCGCTATCTGTATAAACATGGAAATATCTACACTGTTATCTCTATAAACATGGAAATATCTACACCGCCATCTGTATAAACATGGAAATACCTACAAAGTCATCTGTATAAACATGGAAATATCTACACAGCCATCTGTATAAACATGGAAATATCTACACAGCCATCTGTATATACATGGAAATATCTACACCACTATCTGTATAAACATGGAAATACCTACAAAGTCATCTGAATAAACATGGAAATACCTACAAAGTCATCTGTATAAACATGGAAATATCTACACAGCCATCTGTATAAACATGGAAATATCTACACAGCCCTCTGTATAAATATGGAAATATCTGCATAGGCATCTGTATAAACATGGAAATATCCACACCGCTATCTCTATAAACATGAAAAAATCAACACCGCTATCTCTATGAACATGGAAATATCTACACCGCCATCTCTATAAACATGGAAATGTCTACACCACGATCAGTATAAACATGGAAATATCTACACCGCTATCTGTATAAACATGGAAATAGCTCCACTGCTATCTCTATAAACATCGAAATATCTACACCGCCATCTGTATAAACATGGACATACTTGCAAAGTTATCTGTATAAACATGGAAATATCTACACCGCCATCTGTATAAACATGGAAATATCTACACAGCCATGTGTACATACATGGAAATATCTACACCGCTATCTATATAAACATGGAAATAACTACACCGCTATCTGTATAAACATGGAAATATCTACACCGCCATCTACATATCCATGGAAATATCTGCACCGCCATCTGTATAAACATGGAAATATCTACAAGGTCATCTGTGTATAGATGGAAATATCAACACCGCCATCTGTATAAACATGGAAATATCTGCACCGCTATCTGTATAAACATGGAAATATCTACACTGCGCTCAGTATAAACATGGAAATATCAACACCGCTATTGGTATAAACATGGAAATATCTACACCGCTATCTCAATAAACATGGAAATATCTACACCGTGATCTGTATTAACATGGAAATATTTACACCGCTATCTGTATAAACATGGAAACTTCTACACCGTTATCTGTATAAATATGGAAATATCTACACCGCTATCTCAATAAACTTGGAAATATCTACACCGCCATCTGTATAAACATGGAAATACCTATACAGTCATCTGTGTAAACATGGAAATATCTACACCACCATCTGTATAAACATGGAAATATCTACAATGCCATCTGTATACACATGGAAATACCTACACGGCAATCAGTGTATAGATGGAAACATCAACACCGCCATCTGTACAAACATGGAAATATCTACACTGCTATCTCTATAAACATGGAAATATCTACACTGCGGTCTCTATAAACATGGAAATATCTACACCGGTATCTGTATAAACATGGAAATATCTACACCATGATCTGTATAAACATGGAAATATCTACACCGCTATCTGTATAAACATGGAAATATCTACACCATGATCTGTATAAACATGGAAATATATACACCGCTATCTGTATAAACATGGAAATATCTGCACCGCTATATCTATGAACACGGAAATAACTACAAAGACATCTGTATAAACATGGAAATACCTACACAGTCATGTGTAGGAACATTTAAATATCTACACTGCCATCTGTATAAATATAGAAATATCTACACAGCTCTGTATAAATATGGAAATATCTGCATAGGCATCTGTGTAAACATGGAAATAACTGCACCGCTATCTGTATAAACATGGAAATACCTACACCGCTGTCTCTATAAACATGGAAATATGTACACCGCTATGTGTATAAACATGGAAACATCTCCACTGCTCTCTGTATAAACATGGAAATATCTCCACCGTTATCTGTATAAACATGGAAATATCAACAGCGCCATCTATATAAACATTGAAATATCTACACTGCCATCTGTAAAAACATGGAAATATCTACACAGTCATCTGAATAAACATGGAAATATCTACACCACCATCTGTATAAACATGGAAATAGCCACAATACCATCTGTATACACATGGAAATATCTACACAGACATCTATATAAACATGGAAATATCTACACTGCCATCTGTAGAAAGATGGAAATATCTACACCGCTATCTCTATAAATATGGAAATATCTACACCGCCATCTCTATGAACATGAAAATATCTACACTGCCATCTCCATAAAGATGGAAGTATCTACTCCGCCATGTGTATAAACACGGAAATATCTACACCACCATCTGTGTAAACATGGAAATACCTACACCGCTATCTGTATAAACATGGAAATAACTACACCGCCATCTGCATGTCCTTGGAAATATCTACGCCGCCATCTGAATAAACATGGAAATATCTACACGGCCATCTGTGTATAGATGGAAATATCAACACCGCCAACTGTACAAACATGGAAATATCTACACCGCTATCTCTATAGACATGGAAATCTCTGCACCGCCATCTGTAAAAACATGGAAATACCTATACAGTCATCTGTATAAACATGGAAATATCTACTATGCCATCTGTAGAAATATGGAAATATCTACACCGCAATCTGTGTAAACATGGAAATCTCTACACAGATATCTGTAAAAACATGGAAATATCTACACCGCGATCTGTATAAACATGGAAATATCGACACCGTGATCTGTATAAACATGGAAATATCTACACCGCGATCTGTATAAACATGGAAATATCTACACCGCTATCTGTATAAACATGGAAATATCTACACTGTTATCTCTATAAACATGGAAATATCTACACCGCCATCTGTATAAACATGGAAATACCTACAAAGTCATCTGTATAAACATGGAAATATCTACACAGCCATCTGTATAAACATGGAAATATCTACACAGCCATCTGTATATACATGGAAATATCTACACCACTATCTGTATAAACATGGAAATACCTACAAAGTCATCTGAATAAACATGGAAATACCTACAAAGTCATCTGTATAAACATGGAAATATCTACACAGCCATCTGTATAAACATGGAAATATCTACACAGCCCTCTGTATAAATATGGAAATATCTGCAAAGGCATCTGTATAAACATGGAAATATCCACACCGCTATCTCTATAAACATGAAAAAATCAACACCGCTATCTCTATGAACATGGAAATATCTACACCGCCATCTCTATAAACATGGAAATGTCTACACCACGATCAGTATAAACATGGAAATATCTACACCGCTATCTGTATAAACATGGAAATAGCTCCACTGCTATCTCTATAAACATCGAAATATCTACACCGCCATCTGTATAAACATGGACATACTTGCAAAGTTATCTGTATAAACATGGAAATATCTACACCGCCATCTGTATAAACATGGAAATATCTACACAGCCATGTGTACATACATGGAAATATCTACACCGCTATCTATATAAACATGGAAATAACTACACCGCTATCTGTATAAACATGGAAATATCTACACCGCCATCTACATATCCATGGAAATATCTGCACCGCCATCTGTATAAACATGGAAATATCTACAAGGTCATCTGTGTATAGATGGAAATATCAACACCGCCATCTGTATAAACATGGAAATATCTGCACCGCTATCTGTATAAACATGGAAATATCTACACTGCGGTCAGTATAAACATGGAAATATCAACACCGCTATTGGTATAAACATGGAAATATCTACACCGCTATCTCTATAAACATGGAAATATCTACACCGTGATCTGTATTAACATGGAAATATTTACACCGCTATCTGTATAAACATGGAAACTTCTACACCGTTATCTGTATAAATATGGAAATATCTACACCGCTATCTCAATAAACTTGGAAATATCTACACCGCCATCTGTATAAACATGGAAATACCTATACAGTCATCTGTGTAAACATGGAAATATCTACACCACCATCTGTATAAACATGGAAATATCTACAATGCCATCTGTATACACATGGAAATACCTACACGGCAATCAGTGTATAGATGGAAACATCAACAACGCCATCTATACAAACATGGAAATATCTACACTGCTATCTCTATAAACATGGAAATATCTACACTGCGGTCTCTATAAACATGGAAATATCTACACCGGTATCTGTATAAACATGGAAATATCTACACCATGATCTGTATAAACATGGAAATATATACACCGCTATCTGTATAAACATGGAAATATCTGCACCGCTATATCTATGAACACGGAAATAACTACAAAGACATCTGTATAAACATGGAAATACCTACACAGTCATGTGTAGGAACATTTAAACATCTACACTGCCATCTGTATAAATATAGAAATATCTACACAGCTCTGTATAAATATGGAAATATCTGCATAGGCATCTGTGTAAACATGGAAATAACTGCACCGCTATCTGTATAAACATGGAAATACCTACACCGCTGTCTCTATAAACATGGAAATATGTACACCGCTATGTGAATAAACATGGAAACATCTCCACTGCTCTCTGTATAAACATGGAAATATCTCCACCGTTATCTGTACAAACATGGAAATATCAACAGCGCCATCTATATAAACATTGAAATATCTACACTGCCATCTGTAAAAACATGGAAATATCTACACAGTCATCTGAATAAACATGGAAATATCTACACCACCATCTGTATAAACATGGAAATAGCTACAATACCATCTGTATACACATGGAAATATCTACACAGAAATCTGTATAAATATGGAAATATCTACACGGCCATCTGTATAAACATGGAAATATCTACACTGCCATCTGTAGAAAGATGGAAATATCTACACCGCTATCTCTATAAATATGGAAATATCTACACCGCCATCTCTATGAACATGAAAATATCTACACTGCCATCTCCATAAAGATGGAAGTATCTACTCCGCCATGTGTATAAACACGGAAATATCTACACCACCATCTGTGTAAACATGGAAATACCTACACCGCTATCTGTATGAACATGGAAATAACTACACCGCCATCTGCATGTCCTTGGAAATATCTACGCCGCCATCTGAATAAACATGGAAATATCAACACGGCCATCTGTGTATAGCTGGAAATATCAACACCGCCATCTGTACAAACATGGAAATATCTACACCGCTATCTCTATAGACATGGAAATATCTGCACCGCCATCTGTAAAAACATGGAAATACCTATACAGTCATCTGTATAAACATGGAAATATCTACAATGCCATCTTTAGAAAGATGGAAATATCTACTCCGCAATCTGTGTAAACATGGGAATATCTACACCAATATCTGTATAAACATATAAATATCTACACCGCAATCTGTATAAACATGGAAATATCTACAACGCGATCTGTATAAACATGGAAATATCTACACCGCGATCTGTAAAAACATGGAAATATCTACACAGTTATCTCTATAAACATGGAAATATCTACACCGCCATCTGTATAAACATGGAAATACCTACAAAGTCATCTGTATAAACATGGAAATATCTACACAGCCATCTGTATAAACATGGAAATATCTACACAGCCATCTGTATATACATGGAAATATCTACACCTCTATCTGTATAAACATGGAAATAACTACACCGCTATTTGTATAAACAAGGAAATATCTACACTGTGATCTGTATAAGCATGGAAATATCTACACCGCCATCTCTATAAACAGGGAAATATCTACAACCCTATCTGTATAAACATGGAAATATCCACACCTCTATCTCTATAAACATGGAAAAATCAACACCACTATCTCTATGAACATGGAAATATCTACACCGCCATCTCTATAAACATGGAAATGTATACACCACGATCAGTATAAACATGGAAATATCTACACCGCTATCTGTATAAACATGTAAATATCTCCACTGATTTCTCTATAAACATCGAAATATCTACACCGCCATCAGTATAAACATGGAAATACTTACAAAGTTATCTGTATAAACATGGAAATATCTACACTGCCATCTGTATGAACATGGAAATATCTACACAGCCATGTGTACATACATGGAAATATCTACACCGCTATCTATATAAACATGGAAATAACTACACCGCTATCTGTATAAACATGGAAATATCTACACCGCCATCTACATATCCATGGAAATATCTGCGCCGCCATCTGTATAAACTTGGAAATATCTACACGGTCATCTGTGTATAGATGGAAATATCAACACCGCCATCTGTACAAACATGGAAATATCTGCACCGCTATCTGTATAAACATGGAAATATCTACACCGCGGTCTGTATAAACATGGAAATATCAACACCGCTATCGGTATAAACATGGAAATATCTACACCGCTATCTCTGTAAACATGGAAATATCTACACCGTGATCTGTATAAACATGGAAATATCTACACTGCTATCTGTATAAACATGGAAATATCTACACAGATATCTCTATAAACATGGAAATATCTACACCGCCATCTGTATAAACATGGAAATACCAACAAAGTCATCTGTATAAACATGGAAATATCTACACAGCCATCTGTATAAACATGGAAATATCTACACAGCCATCTGTATATACATGGAAATATCGACACCACTATCTGTATAAACATGGAAGTAAATACACCGCTATTTGTATAAACAAGGAAATATCTACACCGTGATCTGTATAAACATGGAAATATCTACACCGCCATCTCTATAAACAGGGAAATATCTACACCCCTATCTGTATAAACATGGAAATATCCACACCGCTATCTGTATAAACATGGAAAAATCAACACCGCTACCTCTATGAACATGGAAATATCTACACCGCCATCTCTATAAACATGGAAATGTCTACACCACGATCAGTATAAACATGGAAATATCTCCACTGCTATCTCTATAAACATCGAAATATCTACACCGCCATCTGTATAAACATGGAAATACTTACAAAGTTATCTGTATAAACATGGAAATATGTACACCTCCATCTGTATAAACATGGAAATATCTACACAGCCATGTGTACACACATGGAAATATCTACACCGCTATCTATATAAACATGGAAATAACTACACCGCTATCTGTATAAACATGGAAATATCTACACCGCCATCTACATATCCATGGAAATATCTGCGCCGCCATCTGTATGAACATGGAAATATCTACACGGTCATCTGTGTATAGATGAAAATATCAAAACCGCCATCTGTACAAACATGGAAATATCTGCACCGCTATCTGTATAAACATGGAAATATATAAACCGTGATCTCTATAAACATGGAAATATCTACACCGTGATCTGTATAAACATGGAAATATTTACACCGCTATCTGTATAAACATGGAAACTTCTACACCATTATCTGTATAAATATGGAAATATCTACACCGCTATCTCAATAAACTTGGAAATATCTACACCGCCATCTGTAAAAACATGGAAATACCTATACAGTCATCTGTGTAAACATGGAAATATCTACACCACCATCTGTATAAACATGGAAATATCTACAATGCCATCGGTATACACATGGAAATACCTACACGGCAATCAGTGTATAGATGGAAACATCAACACCGCCATCTGTACAAACATGGAAATATCTACACTGTGGTCTCTATAAACATGGAAATATCTACACCATGATCTGTATAAACATGGAAATATATACACCGCTATCTGTATAAACATGGAAATATCTGCACCGCTATCTCTATAAACATGGAAATAACTACAAAGACATCTGTATAAACATGGAAATACCTACACAGTCATGTGTAGGAACATTTAAATATCTACACTGCCATCTGTATAAATATAGAAATATCTACACAGCCCTCTGTATAAATATGGAAATATCTGCATAGGCATCTGTGTAAACATGGAAATATCTGCACCGCTATCTGTATAAACATGGAAATACCTACACCGCTGTCTCTATAAACATGGAAATATGTACACCGCTATGTGTATAACATGGAAATAGCTCCACTGCTCTCTGTATAAACATGGAAATATCTCCACCGTTATCTGTATAAACATGGAAATATCAACAGCGCCATCTATATAAACATTGAAATATCTACACTGCCATCTGTAAAAACATGGAAATATCTACACAGTCATCTGAATAAACATGGAAATATCTACACCACCATCTGTATAAACATGGAAATAGCCACAATACCATCTGTATACACATGGAAATATCTACACAGACATCTATATAAACATGGAAATATCTACACTGCCATCTGTAGAAAGATGGAAATATCTACACCGCTATCTCTATAAATATGGAAATATCTACACCGCCATCTCTATGAACATGAAAATATCTACACTGCCATCTCCATAAAGATGGAAGTATCTACTCCGCCATGTGTATAAACACGGAAATATCTACACCACCATCTGTGTAAACATGGAAATACCTACACCGCTATCTGTATAAACATGGAAATAACTACACCGCCATCTGCATGTCCTTGGAAATATCTACGCCGCCATCTGAATAAACATGGAAATATCTACACGGCCATCTGTGTATAGATGGAAATATCAACACCGCCAACTGTACAAACATGGAAATATCTACACCGCTATCTCTATAGACATGGAAATCTCTGCACCGCCATCTGTAAAAACATGGAAATACCTATACAGTCATCTGTATAAACATGGAAATATCTACTATGCCATCTGTAGAAAGATGGAAATATCTACACCGCAATCTGTGTAAACATGGAAATCTCTACACAGATATCTGTAAAAACATGGAAATATCTACACCGCGATCTGTATAAACATGGAAATATCGACACCGTGATCTGTATAAACATGGAAATATCTACACCGCGATCTGTATAAACATGGAAATATCTACACCGCTATCTGTATAAACATGGAAATATCTACACTGTTATCTCTATAAACATGGAAATATCTACACCGCCATCTGTATAAACATGGAAATACCTACAAAGTCATCTGTATAAACATGGAAATATCTACACAGCCATCTGTATAAACATGGAAATATCTACACAGCCATCTGTATATACATGGAAATATCTACACCACTATCTCTATAAACATGGAAATACCTACAAAGTCATCTGAATAAACATGGAAATACCTACAAAGTCATCTGTATAAACATGGAAATATCTACACAGCCATCTGTATAAACATGGAAATATCTACACAGCCCTCTGTATAAATATGGAAATATCTGCATAGGCATCTGTATAAACATGGAAATATCCACACCGCTATCTCTATAAACATGAAAAAATCAACACCGCTATCTCTATGAACATGGAAATATCTACACCGCCATCTCTATAAACATGGAAATGTCTACACCACGATCAGTATAAACATGGAAATATCTACACCGCTATCTGTATAAACATGGAAATAGCTCCACTGCTATCTCTATAAACATCGAAATATCTACACCGCCATCTGTATAAACATGGACATACTTGCAAAGTTATCTGTATAAACATGGAAATATCTACACCGCCATCTGTATAAACATGGAAATATCTACACAGCCATGTGTACATACATGGAAATATCTACACCGCTATCTATATAAACATGGAAATAACTACACCGCTATCTGTATAAACATGGAAATATCTACACCGCCATCTACATATCCATGGAAATATCTGCACCGCCATCTGTATAAACATGGAAATATCTACAAGGTCATCTGTGTATAGATGGAAATATCAACACCGCCATCTGTATAAACATGGAAATATCTGCACCGCTATCTGTATAAACATGGAAATATCTACACTGCGGTCAGTATAAACATGGAAATATCAACACCGCTATTGGTATAAACATGGAAATATCTACACCGCTATCTCTATAAACATGGAAATATCTACACCGTGATCTGTATTAACATGGAAATATTTACACCGCTATCTGTATAAACATGGAAACTTCTACACCGTTATCTGTATAAATATGGAAATATCTACACCGCTATCTCAATAAACTTGGAAATATCTACACCGCCATCTGTATAAACATGGAAATACCTATACAGTCATCTGTGTAAACATGGAAATATCTACACCACCATCTGTATAAACATGGAAATATCTACAATGCCATCTGTATACACATGGAAATACCTACACGGCAATCAGTGTATAGATGGAAACATCAACACCGCCATCTGTACAAACATGGAAATATCTACACTGCGATCTCTATAAACATGGAAATATCTACACTGCGGTCTCTATAAACATGGAAATATCTACACCGGTATCTGTATAAACATGGAAATATCTACACCATGATCTGTATAAACATGGAAATATCTACACCGCTATCTGTATAAACATGGAAATATCTACACCATGATCTGTATAAACATGGAAATATATACACCGCTATCTGTATAAACATGGAAATATCTGCACCGCTATATCTATGAACACGGAAATAACTACAAAGACATTTGTATAAACATGGAAATACCTACACAGTCATGTGTAGGAACATTTAAATATCTACACTGCCATCTGTATAAATATAGAAATATCTACACAGCTCTGTATAAATATGGAAATATCTGCATAGGCATCTGTGTAAACATGGAAATAACTGCACCGCTATCTGTATAAACATGGAAATACCTACACCGCTGTCTCTATAAACATGGAAATATGTACACCGATATGTGTATAAACATGGAAACATCTCCACTGCTCTCTGTATAAACATGGAAATATCTCCACCGTTATCTGTATAAACATGGAAATATCAACAGCGCCATCTATATAAACATTGAAATATCTACACTGCCATCTGTAAAAACATGGAAATATCTACACAGTCATCTGAATAAACATGGAAATATCTACACCACCATCTGTATAAACATGGAAATAGCCACAATACCATCTGTATACACATGGAAATATCTACACAGACATCTATATAAACATGGAAATATCTACACTGCCATCTGTAGAAAGATGGAAATATCTACACCGCTATCTCTATAAATATGGAAATATCTACACCGCCATCTCTATGAACATGAAAATATCTACACTGCCATCTCCATAAAGATGGAAGTATCTACTCCGCCATGTGTATAAACACGGAAATATCTACACCACCATCTGTGTAAACATGGAAATACCTACACCGCTATCTGTATAAACATGGAAATAACTACACCGCCATCTGCATGTCCTTGGAAATATCTACGCCGCCATCTGAATAAACATGGAAATATCTACACGGCCATCTGTGTATAGATGGAAATATCAACACCGCCAACTGTACAAACATGGAAATATCTACACCGCTATCTCTATAGACATGGAAATCTCTGCACCGCCATCTGTAAAAACATGGAAATACCTATACAGTCATCTGTATAAACATGGAAATATCTACTATGCCATCTGTAGAAAGATGGAAATATCTACACCGCAATCTGTGTAAACATGGAAATCTCTACACAGATATCTGTAAAAACATGGAAATATCTACACCGCGATCTGTATAAACATGGAAATATCGACACCGCGATCTGTATAAACATGGAAATATCTACACCGCGATCTGTATAAACATGGAAATATCTACACCGCTATCTGTATAAACATGGAAATATCTACACTGTTATCTCTATAAACATGGAAATATCTACACCGCCATCTGTATAAACATGGAAATACCTACAAAGTCATCTGTATAAACATGGAAATATCTGCACAGCCATCTGTATAAACATGGAAATATCTACACAGCCATCTGTATATACATGGAAATATCTACACCACTATCTCTATAAACATGGAAATACCTACAAAGTCATCTGAATAAACATGGAAATAACTACAAAGTCATCTGTATAAACATGGAAATATCTACACAGCCATCTGTATAAACATGGAAATATCTACACAGCCCTCTGTATAAATATGGAAATATCTGCATAGGCATCTGTATAAACATGGAAATATCCACACCGCTATCTCTATAAACATGAAAAAATCAACACCGCTATCTCTATGAACATGGAAATATCTACACCGCCATCTGTATAAACATGGAAATGTCTACACCACGATCAGTATAAACATGGAAATATCTACACCGCTATCTGTATAAACATGGAAATAGCTCCACTGCTATCTCTATAAACATCGAAATATCTACACCGCCATCTGTATAAACATGGACATACTTGCAAAGTTATCTGTATAAACATGGAAATATCTACACCGCCATCTGTATAAACATGGAAATATCTACACAGCCATGTGTACATACATGGAAATATCTACACCGCTATCTATATAAACATGGAAATAACTACACCGCTATCTGTATAAACATGGAAATATCTACACCGCCATCTACATATCCATGGAAATATCTGCACCGCCATCTGTATAAACATGGAAATATCTACAAGGTCATCTGTGTATAGATGGAAATATCAACACCGCCATCTGTATAAACATGGAAATATCTGCACCGCTATCTGTATAAACATGGAAATATCTACACTGCGGTCAGTATAAACATGGAAATATCAACACCGCTATTGGTATAAACATGGAAATATCTACACCGCTATCTCTATAAACATGGAAATATCTACACCGTGATCTGTATTAACATGGAAATATTTACACCGCTATCTGTATAAACATGGAAACTTCTACACCGTTATCTGTATAAATATGGAAATATCTACACCGCTATCTCAATAAACTTGGAAATATCTACACCGCCATCTGTATAAACATGGAAATACCTATACAGTCATCTGTGTAAACATGGAAATATCTACACCACCATCTGTATAAACATGGAAATATCTACAATGCCATCTGTATACACATGGAAATACCTACACGGCAATCAGTGTATAGATGGAAACATCAACACCGCCATCTGTACAAACATGGAAATATCTACACTGCGATCTCTATAAACATGGAAATATCTACACTGCGGTCTCTATAAACATGGAAATATCTACACCGGTATCTGTATAAACATGGAAATATCTACACCATGATCTGTATAAACATGGAAATATCTACACCGCTATCTGTATAAACATGGAAATATCTACACCATGATCTGTATAAACATGGAAATATATACACCGCTATCTGTATAAACATGGAAATATCTGCACCGCTATATCTATGAACACGGAAATAACTACAAAGACATTTGTATAAACATGGAAATACCTACACAGTCATGTGTAGGAACATTTAAATATCTACACTGCCATCTGTATAAATATAGAAATATCTACACAGCTCTGTATAAATATGGAAATATCTGCATAGGCATCTGTGTAAACATGGAAATAACTGCACCGCTATCTGTATAAACATGGAAATACCTACACCGCTGTCTCTATAAACATGGAAATATGTACACCGATATGTGTATAAACATGGAAACATCTCCACTGCTCTCTGTATAAACATGGAAATATCTCCACCGTTATCTGTATAAACATGGAAATATCAACAGCGCCATCTATATAAACATTGAAATATCTACACTGCCATCTGTAAAAACATGGAAATATCTACACAGTCATCTGAATAAACATGGAAATATCTACACCACCATCTGTATAAACATGGAAATAGCCACAATACCATCTGTATACACATGGAAATATCTACACAGACATCTATATAAACATGGAAATATCTACACTGCCATCTGTAGAAAGATGGAAATATCTACACCGCTATCTCTATAAATATGGAAATATCTACACCGCCATCTCTATGAACATGAAAATATCTACACTGCCATCTCCATAAAGATGGAAGTATCTACTCCGCCATGTGTATAAACACGGAAATATCTACACCACCATCTGTGTAAACATGGAAATACCTACACTGCTATCTGTATAAACATGGAAATAACTACACCGCCATCTGCATGTCCTTGGAAATATCTACGCCGCCATCTGAATAAACATGGAAATATCTACACGGCCATCTGTGTATAGATGGAAATATCAACACCGCCAACTGTACAAACATGGAAATATCTACACCGCTATCTCTATAGACATGGAAATCTCTGCACCGCCATCTGTAAAAACATGGAAATACCTATACAGTCATCTGTATAAACATGGAAATATCTACTATGCCATCTGTAGAAAGATGGAAATATCTACACCGCAATCTGTGTAAACATGGAAATCTCTACACAGATATCTGTAAAAACATGGAAATATCTACACCGCGATCTGTATAAACATGGAAATATCGACACCGCGATCTGTATAAACATGGAAATATCTACACCGCGATCTGTATAAACATGGAAATATCTACACCGCTATCTGTATAAACATGGAAATATCTACACTGTTATCTCTATAAACATGGAAATATCTACACCGCCATCTGTATAAACATGGAAATACCTACAAAGTCATCTGTATAAACATGGAAATATCTGCACAGCCATCTGTATAAACATGGAAATATCTACACAGCCATCTGTATATACATGGAAATATCTACACCACTATCTCTATAAACATGGAAATACCTACAAAGTCATCTGAATAAACATGGAAATACCTACAAAGTCATCTGTATAAACATGGAAATATCTACACAGCCATCTGTATAAACATGGAAATATCTACACAGCCCTCTGTATAAATATGGAAATATCTGCATAGGCATCTGTATAAACATGGAAATATCCACACCGCTATCTCTATAAACATGAAAAAATCAACACCGCTATCTCTATGAACATGGAAATATCTACACCGCCATCTCTATAAACATGGAAATGTCTACACCACGATCAGTATAAACATGGAAATATCTACACCGCTATCTGTATAAACATGGAAATAGCTCCACTGCTATCTCTATAAACATCGAAATATCTACACCGCCATCTGTATAAACATGGACATACTTGCAAAGTTATCTGTATAAACATGGAAATATCTACACCGCCATCTGTATAAACATGGAAATATCTACACAGCCATGTGTACATACATGGAAATATCTACACCGCTATCTATATAAACATGGAAATAACTACACCGCTATCTGTATAAACATGGAAATATCTACACCGCCATCTACATATCCATGGAAATATCTGCACCGCCATCTGTATAAACATGGAAATATCTACAAGGTCATCTGTGTATAGATGGAAATATCAACACCGCCATCTGTATAAACATGGAAATATCTGCACCGCTATCTGTATAAACATGGAAATATCTACACTGCGGTCAGTATAAACATGGAAATATCAACACCGCTATTGGTATAAACATGGAAATATCTACACCGCTATCTCTATAAACATGGAAATATCTACACCGTGATCTGTATTAACATGGAAATATTTACACCGCTATCTGTATAAACATGGAAACTTCTACACCGTTATCTGTATAAATATGGAAATATCTACACCGCTATCTCAATAAACTTGGAAATATCTACACCGC
Organism: Pan troglodytes; assembly: GCF_028858775.2. NCBI lineage: Eukaryota > Metazoa > Chordata > Mammalia > Primates > Hominidae > Pan > Pan troglodytes. Next base: position 5,199,062 of record NC_072406.2, read on the forward strand.
CATCTGTATAAACATGGAAATACCTATACAGTCATCTGTGTAAACATGGAAATATCTACACCACCATCTGTATAAACATGGAAATATCTACAATGCCATCTGTATACACATGGAAATACCTACACGGCAATCAGTGTATAGATGGAAACATCAACACCGCCATCTGTACAAACATGGAAATATCTACACTGCTATCTCTATAAACATGGAAATATCTACACTGCGGTCTCTATAAACATGGAAATATCTACACTGGTATCTGTATAAACATGGAAATATCTACACCATGATCTGTATAAACATGGAAATATATACACCGCTATCTGTATAAACATGGAAATATCTGCACCGCTATATCTATGAACACGGAAATAACTACAAAGACATCTGTATAAACATGGAAATACCTACACAGTCATGTGTAGGAACATTTAAATATCTACACTGCCATCTGTATAAATATAGAAATATCTACACAGCTCTGTATAAATATGGAAATATCTGCATAGGCATCTGTGTAAACATGGAAATAACTGCACCGCTATCTGTATAAACATGGAAATACCTACACCGCTGTCTCTATAAACATGGAAATATGTACACCGCTATGTGTATAAACATGGAAACATCTCCACTGCTCTCTGTATAAACATGGAAATATCTCCACCGTTATCTGTATAAACATGGAAATATCAACAGCGCCATCTATATAAACATTGAAATATCTACACTGCCATCTGTAAAAACATGGAAATATCTACACAGTCATCTGAATAAACATGGAAATATCTACACCACCATCTGTATAAACATGGAAATAGCCACAATACCATCTGTATACACATGGAAATATCTACACAGACATCTATATAAACATGGAAATATCTACACTGCCATCTGTAGAAAGATGGAAATATCTACACCGCTATCTCTATAAATATGGAAATATCTACACCGCCATCTCTATGAACATGAAAATATCTACACTGCCATCTCCATAAAGATGGAAGTATCTACTCCGCCATGTGTATAAACACGGAAATATCTACACCACCATCTGTGTAAACATGGAAATACCTACACCGCTATCTGTATAAACATGGAAATAACTACACCGCCATCTGCATGTCCTTGGAAATATCTACGCCGCCATCTGAATAAACATGGAAATATCTACACGGCCATCTGTGTATAGATGGAAATATCAACACCGCCAACTGTACAAACATGGAAATATCTACACCGCTATCTCTATAGACATGGAAATCTCTGCACCGCCATCTGTAAAAACATGGAAATACCTATACAGTCATCTGTATAAACATGGAAATATCTACTATGCCATCTGTAGAAAGATGGAAATATCTACACCGCAATCTGTGTAAACATGGAAATCTCTACACAGATATCTGTAAAAACATGGAAATATCTACACCGCGATCTGTATAAACATGGAAATATCGACACCGTGATCTGTATAAACATGGAAATATCTACACCGCGATCTGTATAAACATGGAAATATCTACACCGCTATCTGTATAAACATGGAAATATCTACACTGTTATCTCTATAAACATGGAAATATCTACACCGCCATCTGTATAAACATGGAAATACCTACAAAGTCATCTGTATAAACATGGAAATATCTACACAGCCATCTGTATAAACATGGAAATATCTACACAGCCATCTGTATATACATGGAAATATCTACACCACTATCTGTATAAACATGGAAATACCTACAAAGTCATCTGAATAAACATGGAAATACCTACAAAGTCATCTGTATAAACATGGAAATATCTACACAGCCATCTGTATAAACATGGAAATATCTACACAGCCCTCTGTATAAATATGGAAATATCTGCATAGGCATCTGTATAAACATGGAAATATCCACACCGCTATCTCTATAAACATGAAAAAATCAACACCGCTATCTCTATGAACATGGAAATATCTACACCGCCATCTCTATAAACATGGAAATGTCTACACCATGATCAGTATAAACATGGAAATATCTACACCGCTATCTGTATAAACATGGAAATAGCTCCACTGCTATCTCTATAAACATCGAAATATCTACACCGCCATCTGTATAAACATGGACATACTTGCAAAGTTATCTGTATAAACATGGAAATATCTACACCGCCATCTGTATAAACATGGAAATATCTACACAGCCATGTGTACATACATGGAAATATCTACACCGCTATCTATATAAACATGGAAATAACTACACCGCTATCTGTATAAACATGGAAATATCTACACCGCCATCTACATATCCATGGAAATATCTGCACCGCCATCTGTATAAACATGGAAATATCTACAAGGTCATCTGTGTATAGATGGAAATATCAACACCGCCATCTGTATAAACATGGAAATATCTGCACCGCTATCTGTATAAACATGGAAATATCTACACTGCGGTCAGTATAAACATGGAAATATCAACACCGCTATTGGTATAAACATGGAAATATCTACACCGCTATCTCTATAAACATGGAAATATCTACACCGTGATCTGTATTAACATGGAAATATTTACACCGCTATCTGTATAAACATGGAAACTTCTACACCGTTATCTGTATAAATATGGAAATATCTACACCGCTATGTCAATAAACTTGGAAATATCTACACCGCCATCTGTATAAACATGGAAATACCTATACAGTCATCTGTGTAAACATGGAAATATCTACACCACCATCTGTATAAACATGGAAATATCTACAATGCCATCTGTATACACATGGAAATACCTACACGGCAATCAGTGTATAGATGGAAACATCAACACCGCCATCTGTACAAACATGGAAATATCTACACTGCTATCTCTATAAACATGGAAATATCTACACTGCGGTCTCTATAAACATGGAAATATCTACACCGGTATCTGTATAAACATGGAAATATCTACACCATGATCTGTATAAACATGGAAATATATACACCGCTATCTGTATAAACATGGAAATATCTGCACCGCTATATCTATGAACACGGAAATAACTACAAAGACATCTGTATAAACATGGAAATACCTACACAGTCATGTGTAGGAACATTTAAATATCTACACTGCCATCTGTATAAATATAGAAATATCTACACAGCTCTGTATAAATATGGAAATATCTGCATAGGCATCTGTGTATACATGGAAATAACTGCACCGCTATCTGTATAAACATGGAAATACCTACACCGCTGTCTCTATAAACATGGAAATATGTACACCGCTATGTGTATAAACATGGAAACAATTCCACTGCTCTCTGTATAAACATGGAAATATCTCCACCGTTATCTGTATAAACATGGAAATATCAACAGCGCCATCTATATAAACATTGAAATATCTACACTGCCATCTGTAAAAACATGGAAATATCTACACAGTCATCTGAATAAACATGGAAATATCTACACCACCATCTGTATAAACATGGAAATAGCCACAATACCATCTGTATACACATGGAAATATCTACACAGACATCTATATAAACATGGAAATATCTACACTGCCATCTGTAGAAAGATGGAAATATCTACACCGCTATCTCTATAAATATGGAAATATCTACACCGCCATCTCTATGAACATGAAAATATCTACACTGCCATCTCCATAAAGATGGAAGTATCTACTCCGCCATGTGTATAAACACGGAAATATCTACACCACCATCTGTGTAAACATGGAAATACCTACACCGCTATCTGTATAAACATGGAAATAACTACACCGCCATCTGCATGTCCTTGGAAATATCTACGCCGCCATCTGAATAAACATGGAAATATCTACACGGCCATCTGTGTATAGATGGAAATATCAACACCGCCAACTGTACAAACATGGAAATATCTACACCGCTATCTCTATAGACATGGAAATCTCTGCACCGCCATCTGTAAAAACATGGAAATACCTATACAGTCATCTGTATAAACATGGAAATATCTACTATGCCATCTGTAGAAAGATGGAAATATCTACACCGCAATCTGTGTAAACATGGAAATCTCTACACAGATATCTGTAAAAACATGGAAATATCTACACCGCGATCTGTATAAACATGGAAATATCGACACCGTGATCTGTATAAACATGGAAATATCTACACCGCGATCTGTATAAACATGGAAATATCTACACCGCTATCTGTATAAACATGGAAATATCTACACTGTTATCTCTATAAACATGGAAATATCTACACCGCCATCTGTATAAACATGGAAATACCTACAAAGTCATCTGTATAAACATGGAAATATCTACACAGCCATCTGTATAAACATGGAAATATCTACACAGCCATCTGTATATACATGGAAATATCTACACCACTATCTGTATAAACATGGAAATACCTACAAAGTCATCTGAATAAACATGGAAATACCTACAAAGTCATCTGTATAAACATGGAAATATCTACACAGCCATCTGTATAAACATGGAAATATCTACACAGCCCTCTGTATAAATATGGAAATATCTGCATAGGCATCTGTATAAACATGGAAATATCCACACCGCTATCTCTATAAACATGAAAAAATCAACACCGCTATCTCTATGAACATGGAAATATCTACACCGCCATCTCTATAAACATGGAAATGTCTACACCATGATCAGTATAAACATGGAAATATCTACACCGCTATCTGTATAAACATGGAAATAGCTCCACTGCTATCTCTATAAACATCGAAATATCTACACCGCCATCTGTATAAACATGGACATACTTGCAAAGTTATCTGTATAAACATGGAAATATCTACACCGCCATCTGTATAAACATGGAAATATCTACACAGCCATGTGTACATACATGGAAATATCTACACCGCTATCTATATAAACATGGAAATAACTACACCGCTATCTGTATAAACATGGAAATATCTACACCGCCATCTACATATCCATGGAAATATCTGCACCGCCATCTGTATAAACATGGAAATATCTACAAGGTCATCTGTGTATAGATGGAAATATCAACACCGCCATATGTATAAACATGGAAATATCTGCACCGCTATCTGTATAAACATGGAAATATCTACACTGCGGTCAGTATAAACATGGAAATATCAACACCGCTATTGGTATAAACATGGAAATATCTACACCGCTATCTCTATAAACATGGAAATATCTACACCGTGATCTGTATTAACATGGAAATATTTACACCGCTATCTGTATAAACATGGAAACTTCTACACCGTTATCTGTATAAATATGGAAATATCTACACCGCTATGTCAATAAACTTGGAAATATCTACACCGCCATCTGTATAAACATGGAAATACCTATACAGTCATCTGTGTAAACATGGAAATATCTACACCACCATCTGTATAAACATGGAAATATCTACAATGCCATCTGTATACACATGGAAATACCTACACGGCAATCAGTGTATAGATGGAAACATCAACACCGCCATCTGTACAAACATGGAAATATCTACACTGCTATCTCTATAAACATGGAAATATCTACACTGCGGTCTCTATAAACATGGAAATATCTACACCGGTATCTGTATAAACATGGAAATATCTACACCATGATCTGTATAAACATGGAAATATATACACCGCTATCTGTATAAACATGGAAATATCTGCACCGCTATATCTATGAACACGGAAATAACTACAAAGACATCTGTATAAACATGGAAATACCTACACAGTCATGTGTAGGAACATTTAAATATCTACACTGCCATCTGTATAAATATAGAAATATCTACACAGCTCTGTATAAATATGGAAATATCTGCATAGGCATCTGTGTAAACATGGAAATAACTGCACCGCTATCTGTATAAACATGGAAATACCTACACCGCTGTCTCTATAAACATGGAAATATGTACACCGCTATGTGTATAAACATGGAAACATCTCCACTGCTCTCTGTATAAACATGGAAATATCTCCACCGTTATCTGTACAAACATGGAAATATCAACAGCGCCATCTATATAAACATTGAAATATCTACACTGCCATCTGTAAAAACATGGAAATATCTACACAGTCATCTGAATAAACATGGAAATATCTACACCACCATCTGTATAAACATGGAAATAGCTACAATACCATCTGTATACACATGGAAATATCTACACAGAAATCTGTATAAATATGGAAATATCTACACGGCCATCTGTATAAACATGGAAATATCTACACTGCCATCTGTAGAAAGATGGAAATATCTACACCGCTATCTCTATAAATATGGAAATATCTACACCGCCATCTCTATGAACATGAAAATATCTACACTGCCATCTCCATAAAGATGGAAGTATCTACTCCGCCATGTGTATAAACACGGAAATATCTACACCACCATCTGTGTAAACATGGAAATACCTACACCGCTATCTGTATGAACATGGAAATAATTACACCGCCATCTGCATGTCCTTGGAAATATCTACGCTGCCATCTGAATAAACATGGAAATATCAACACGGCCATCTGTGTATAGCTGGAAATATCAACACCGCCATCTGTACAAACATGGAAATATCTACCCCGCTATCTCTATAGACATGGAAATATCTGCACCGCCATCTGTAAAAACATGGAAATACCTATACAGTCATCTGTATAAACATGGAAATATCTACAATGCCATCTGTAGAAAGATGGAAATATCTACTCCGCAATCTGTGTAAACATGGAAATATCTACACCGATATCTGTATAAACATATAAATATCTACACCGCGATCTGTATAAACATGGAAATATCTACAACGCGATCTGTATAAACATGGAAATATCTACACCGCGATCTGTAAAAACATGGAAATATCTACACAGTTATCTCTATAAAAATGGAAATATCTACACCGCCATCTGTATAAACATGGAAATACCTATACAGTCATCTGTGTAAACATGGAAATATCTACACCACCATCTGTATAAACATGGAAATATCTACAATGCCATCTGTATACACATGGAAATACCTACACGGCAATCAGTGTATAGAGGGAAACATCAACACCGCCATCTGTACAAACATGGAAATATCTACACTGCTATCTCTATAAACATGGAAATATCTACACTGTGGTCTGTATAAACATGGAAATATCTACACCGGTATCTGTATAAACATGGAAATATCCACACCATGATCTGTATAAACATGGAAATATATACACCACTATCTGTATAAACATGGAAATATCTGCACCGCTATCTCTATAAACATGGAAATAACTACAAAGACATCTGTATAAACATGGAAATACCTACAGAGTCATGTGTAGGAACATTTAAATATCTACACTGCCATCTGTATAAATATAGAAATATCTACACAGCCCTCTGTATAAATATTGAAATATCTGCATAGGCATCTGTGTAAACATGGAAATATCTGCACCGCTATCTGTATAAACGTGGAAATACCTACACCGCTGTCTCTATAAACATGGAAATATGTACACCGCTATGTGTATAAACATGGAAATATCTCCACTGCTCTCTGTATAAACATGGAAATATCTCCACCGTTATCTGTATAAACATGGAAATATCAACAGCGCCATCTATATAAATATTGAAATATCTACACTGCCATGTGTAAAAACATGGAACTATCTACACAGTCATCTGAATAAACATGTAAATATCTACACCACCCTCTGTATAAACATGGAAATAGCTACAATACCATCTGTATACACATGGAAATATCTACACAGACATCTGTATAAACATGGAAATATCTACACGGTCATCTGTGTATAGATGGAAATATCAACACCGCCATCTGTACAAACATGGAAATATCTGCACCGCTCTCTGTATAAACATGGAAATATCTACAACGCGGTCTGTATAAACATGGAAATATCAACACCGCTATCGGTATAAACATGGGAATATCTACAACGCTATATCTATAAACATGGAAATATATACACCGACATCTGCATGTCCTTGGAAATATCTACGCCGCCATCTGAATAAACATGGAAATATCTACACGGCCATTTGTGTATAGCTGGAAATATCAACAGCGCCATCTGTACAAACATGGAAATATCTACACCGCTTTCTCTATAGACATGGAAATATCTGCACCGCCATCTGTAAAAGCATGGAAATACCTATACAGTAATCTGTATAAACATGGAAATATCTACAATGCCATCTGTAGAAAGATGGAAATATCTACACCGCAATCAGTGTAAACATGGAAATATCTACACCGATATCTGTATAAACATGGAAATATCTACACCGCGATCTGTATAAACATGGAAATATCTACACCGCGATCTGTATAAACATGGAAATATCTACACCGCGATCTGTATAAACATGGAAATATCTACACAGTTATCTCTATAAACATGGAAATATCTACACCGCCATCTGTATAAACATGGAAATACCTACAAAGTCATCTGTATAAAAATGGAAATATCTACACAGCCATCTGTATAAACATGGAAATAGCTACACAGCCATCTGTATATACATGGAAATATCTACACCACTATTTGTATAAACATGGAAATAACTACACCGCTATTTGTATAAACAAGGAAATATCTACACTGTGATCTGTATAAACATGGAAATATCTACACCGCCATCTCTATAAACAGGGAAATGTCTACACCCCTATCTGTATAAACATGGAAATATCCACACCGCTATCTCTATAAAGATGGAAAAATCAACACCGCTATCTCTATGAACATGGAAATATCTACACCGCCATCTCTATAAACATGGAAATGTCTACACCCCGATCAGTATAAACATGGAAATATCTACACCGCTATCTGTATAAACATGGAAATATCTCCACTGCTATCTCTATAAACATCGAAATATCTACACCGCCATCTGTATAAACATGGAAATACTTACAAAGTTATCTGTATAAACATGGAAATATCTACACTGCCATCTGTATAAACATGGAAATATCTACACAGCCATGTGTACATACATGGAAATATCTACACCGCTATCTATATAAACATGGAAATAACTACACCGCTATCTATATAAACATGGAAATAACTACACCGCCATCTACATATCCATGGAAATATCTGCGCTGCCATCTGTATAAACATGGAAATATCTACACGGTCATCTGTGTATAGATGGAAATATCAACACCGCCATCTGTACAAACATGGAAATATCTGCACCGCTATCTGTATAAACATGGAAATATCTACACCGCGGTCTGTATAAACATGAAAATATCAACACCGCTATCGGTATAAACATGGAAATATCTACACCGCTATCTCTATAAACATGGAAATATCTACACCGTGATCTCTATAAACATGGAAATATTTACACCGCTATCTGTATAAACATGGAAACTTCTACACCGTTATCTGTATAAATATGGAAATATCTACACCGCTATCTCAATAAACTTGGAAATATCTACACCACCATCTGTATGAACATGGAAATACCTATACAGTCATCTGTGTAAACATGGAAATATCTACACCACCATCTGTATAAACATGGAAATATCTACAATGCCATCTGTATACACATGGAAATACCTACACGGCAATCAGTGTATAGATGGAAACATCAACACCGCCATCTGTACAAACATGGAAATATCTACACTGCTATCTCTATAAACATGGAAATATCTACACTGTGGTCTCTATAAACATGGAAATATCTACACCATGATCTGTATAAACATGGAAATATATACCCCGCTATCTGTATAAACATGGAAATATCTGCACCGCTATCTCTATAAACATGGAAATAACTACAAAGACATCTGTATAAACTTGGAAATACCTACACAGTCATGTGTAGGAACATTTAAATATCTACACTGCCATCTGCATAAATATAGAAATATCTACACAGCCCTCTGTATAAATATGGATATATCTGCATAGGCATCTGTGTAAACATGGAAATATCTGCACCGCTATCTGTATAAACATGGAAACACCTACACCGCTGTCTCTATAAACATGGAAATATGTACACCGCTATGTGTATAAACATGGAAATATCTCCACTGCTCTCTGTATAAACATGGAAATATCTCCACCGTTATCTGTATAAACATGGAAATAACAACAGCGCCATCTACATAAACATTGAAATATCTACACTGCCATCTGTAAAAACATGGAAATATCTACACATTCATCTGAATAAACATGGAAATATCTACACCACCATCTGTATAAACATGGAAATAGCTACAATACCATCTGTATACACATGGAAATATCTACACCGACATCTGTATAAATATGGAAATATCTACACGGCCATCTGTATAAACATGGAAATATCTACACTGCCATCTGTAGAAAGATGGAAATATCTACACCGCTATCTCTATAAATATGGAAATATCTACACCGCCATCTGAATGAACATGAAAATATCTACACTGCCATCTCCATAAAGATGGAAGTATCTACTCCGCCATGTGTATAAACACGGAAATATCTACACCACCATCTGTGTAAACATGGAAATACCTACACCGCTATCTGTATAAACATGGAAATAACTACACCGCCATCTGCATGTCCTTGCAAATATCTACACCGCCATCTGAATAAACATGGAATTATCTACACGGCCATCTGTGTATAGCTGGAAATATCAACACCGCCATCTGTACAAACATTGAAATATCTACACCGCTATCTCTATAGACATGGAAATATCTGCACCGCCATCTGTAAAAACATGGAAATACCTATACAGTCATCTGTATAAACATGGAAATATCTACAATGCCATCTGTAGAAAGATGGAAATATCTACACCGCAATCAGTGTAAACATGGAAATATCTACACCGATATCTGTATAAACATGGAAATATCTACACCGCGAACTGTATAAACATGGAAATATCTACACCGCGATCTGTATAAACATGGAAATATCTACACCGCGATCTGTATAAACATGGAAATATCTACACAGTTATCTCTATAAACATGGAAATATCTACACCGCCATCTGTATAAACATGGAAATACCTACAAAGTCATCTGTATAAACATGGAAATATCTACACAGCCATCTGTATAAACATGGAAATAGCTACACAGCCATCTGTATATACATGGAAATATCTACACCACTATTTGTATAAACATGGAAATAACTACACCGCTATTTGTATAAACAAGGAAATATCTACACTGTGATCTGTATAAACATGGAAATATCTACACTGCCATCTCTATAAACAGGGAAATGTCTACACCCCTATCTGTATAAACATGGAAATATCCACACCGCTATCTCTATAAAGATGGAAAAATCAACACCGCTATCTCTATGAACATGGAAATATCTACACCGCCATCTCTATAAACATGGAAATGTCTACACCCCGATCAGTATAAACATGGAAATATCTACACCGCTATCTGTATAAACATGGAAATATCTCCACTGCTATCTCTATAAACATCGAAATATCTACACCGCCATCTGTATAAACATGGAAATACTTACAAAGTTATCTGTATAAACATGGAAATATCTACACTGCCATCTGTATAAACATGGAAATATCTACACAGCCATGTGTACATACATGGAAATATCTACACCGCTATCTATATAAACATGGAAATAACTACACCGCTATCTATATAAACATGGAAATAACTACACCGCCATCTACATATCCATGGAAATATCTGCGCTGCCATCTGTATAAACATGGAAATATCTACACGGTCATCTGTGTATAGATGGAAATATCAACACCGCCATCTGTACAAACATGGAAATATCTGCACCGCTATCTGTATAAACATGGAAATATCTACACCACGGTCTGTATAAACATGAAAATATCAACACCGCTATCGGTATAAACATGGAAATATCTACACCGCTATCTCTATAAACATGGAAATATCTACACCGTGATCTGTATAAACATGGAAATATTTACACCGCTATCTGTATAAACATGGAAACTTCTACACCGTTATCTGTATAAATATGGAAATATCTACACCGCTATCTCAATAAACTTGGAAATATCTACACCACCATCTGTATGAACATGGAAATACCTATACAGTCATCTGTGTAAACATGGAAATATCTACACCACCATCTGTATAAACATGGAAATATCTACAATGCCATCTGTATACACATGGAAATACCTACACGGCAATCAGTGTATAGATGGAAACATCAACACCGCCATCTGTACAAACATGGAAATATCTACACTGCTATCTCTATAAACATGGAAATATCTACACTGTGGTCTCTATAAACATGGAAATATCTGCACCATGATCTGTATAAACTTGGAAATATATACCCCGCTATCTGTATAAACATGGAAATATCTGCACCGCTATCTCTATAAACATGGAAATAACTACAAAGACATCTGTATAAACTTGGAAATACCTACACAGTCATGTGTAGGAACATTTAAATATCTACACTGCCATCTGTATAAATATAGAAATATCTACACAGCCCTCTGTATAAATATGGATATATCTGCATAGGCATCTGTGTAAACATGGAAATATCTGCACCGCTATCTGTATAAACATGGAAACACCTACACCGCTGTCTCTATAAACATGGAAATATGTACACCGCTATGTGTATAAACATGGAAATATCTCCACTGCTCTCTGTATAAACATGGAAATATCTCCACCGTTATCTGTATAAACATGGAAATAACAACAGCGCCATCTACATAAACATTGAAATATCTACACTGCCATCTGTAAAAACATGGAAATATCTACACATTCATCTGAATAAACATGGAAATATCTACACCACCATCTGTATAAACATGGAAATAGCTACAATACCATCTGTATACACATGGAAATATCTACACCGACATCTGTATAAATATGGAAATATCTACACGGCCATCTGTATAAACATGGAAATATCTACACTGCCATCTGTAGAAAGATGGAAATATCTACACCGCTATCTCTATAAATATGGAAATATCTACACCGCCATCTCTATGAACATGAAAATATCTACACTGTCATCTCCATAAAGATGGAAGTATCTACTCCGCCATGTGTATAAACACGGAAATATCTACACCACCATCTGTGTAAACATGGAAATACCTACACCGCTATCTGTATAAACATGGAAATAACTACACCGCCATCTGCATGTCCTTGCAAATATCTACGCCGCCATCTGAATAAACATGGAATTATCTACACGGCCATCTGTGTATAGCTGGAAATATCAACACCGCCATCTGTACAAACATGGAAATATCTACACCGCTATCTCTATAGACATGGAAATATCTGCACCGCCATCTGTAAAAACATGGAAATACCTATACAGTCATCTGTATAAACATGGAAATATCTACAATGCCATCTGTAGAAAGATGGAAATATCTACACCGCAATCAGTGTAAACATGGAAATATCTACACCGATATCTGTATAAACATGGAAATATCTACACCGCGATCTGTATAAACATGGAAATATCTACACCGCGATCTGTATAAACCTGGAAATATCTACACCGCGATCTGTATAAACATGGAAATATCTACACAGTTATCTCTATAAACATGGAAATATCTACACCGCCATCTGTATAAACATGGAAATACCTACAAAGTCATCTGTATAAACATGGAAATATCTACACAGCCATCTGTATAAACATGGAAATTGCTACACAGCCATCTGTATATACATGGAAATATCTACACCACTATTTGTATAAACATGGAAATAACTACACCGCTATTTGTATAAACAAGGAAATATCTACACTGTGATCTCTATAAACATGGAAATATCTACACTGCCATCTCTATAAACAGGGAAATGTCTACACCCCTATCTGTATAAACATGGAAATATCCACACCGCTATCTCTATAAAGATGGAAAAATCAACACCGCTATCTCTATGAACATGGAAATATCTACACCGCCATCTCTATAAACATGGAAATGTCTACACCCCGATCAGTATAAACATGGAAATATCTACACCGCTATCTGTATAAACATGGAAATATCTCCACTGCTTTCTCTATAAACATCGAAATATCTACACCGCCATCTGTATAAACATGGAAATACTTACAAAGTTATCTGTATAAACATGGAAATATCTACACTGCCATCTGTATAAACATGGAAATATCTACACAGCCATGTGTACATACATGGAAATATCTACACCGCTATCTATATAAACATGGAAATAACTACACCGCTATCTATATAAACATGGAAATAACTACACCGCCATCTACATATCCATGGAAATATCTGCACTGCCATCTGTATAAACATGGAAATATCTACACGGTCATCTGTGTATAGATGGAAATATCAACACCGCCATCTGTACAAACATGGAAATATCTGCACCGCTATCTGTATAAACATGGAAATATCTACACCACGGTCTGTATAAACATGAAAATATCAACACCGCTATCGGTATAAACATGGAAATATCTACACCGCTATCTCTATAAACATGGAAATATCTACACCGTGATCTGTATAAACATGGAAATATTTACACCGCTATCTGTATAAACATGGAAACTTCTACACCGTTATCTGTATAAATATGGAAAATCTACACCGCTATCTCAACAAACTTGGAAATATCTACACCACCATCTGTATGAACATGGAAATACCTATACAGTCATCTGTGTAAACATGGAAATATCTACACCACCATCTGTATAAACATGGAAATATCTACAATGCCATCTGTATACACATGGAAATACCTACACGGCAATCAGTGTATAGATGGAAACATCAACACCGCCATCTGTACAAACATGGAAATATCTACACTGCTATCTCTATAAACATGGAAATATCTACACTGTGGTCTGTATAAACATGGAAATATCTACACCGGTATCTGTATAAACATGGAAATATCCACACCATGATCTGTATAAACATGGAAATATATACACCACTATCTGTATAAACATGGAAATATCTGCACCGCTATCTCTATAAACATGGAAATAACTACAAAGACATCTGTATAAACATGGAAATACCTACAGAGTCATGTGTAGGAACATTTAAATATCTACACTGCCATCTGTATAAATATAGAAATATCTACACAGCCCTCTGTATAAATATGGAAATATCTGCATAGGCATCTGTGTAAACATGGAAATACCTGCACCGCTATCTGTATAAACGTGGAAATACCTACACCGCTGTCTCTATAAACATGGAAATATGTACACCGCTATGTGTATAAACATGGAAATATCTCCACTGCTCTCTGTATAAACATGGAAATATCTCCACCGTTATCTGTATAAACATGGAAATATCAACAGCGCCATCTATATAAATATTGAAATATCTACACTGCCATCTGTAAAAACATGGAACTATCTACACAGTCATCTGAATAAACATGTAAATATCTACACCACCCTCTGTATAAACATGGAAATAGCTACAATACCATCTGTATACACATGGAAATATCTACACAGACATCTGTATAAACATGGAAATATCTACACGGTCATCTGTGTATAGATGGAAATATCAACACCGCCATCTGTACAAACATGGAAATATCTGCACCGCTCTCTGTATAAACATGGAAATATCTACAACGCGGTCTGTATAAACATGGAAATATCAACACCGCTATCGGTATAAACATGGGAATATCTACAACGCTATATCTATAAACATGGAAATATATACACCGACATCTGCATGTCCTTGGAAATATCTACGCCGCCATCTGAATAAACATGGAAATATCTACACGGCCATTTGTGTATAGCTGGAAATATCAACAGCGCCATCTGTACAAACATGGAAATATCTACACCGCTTTCTCTATAGACATGGAAATATCTGCACCGCCATCTGTAAAAGCATGGAAATACCTATACAGTAATCTGTATAAACATGGAAATATCTACAATGCCATCTGTAGAAAGATGGAAATATCTACACCGCAATCAGTGTAAACATGGAAATATCTACACCGATATCTGTATAAACATGGAAATATCTACACCGCGATCTGTATAAACATGGAAATATCTACACCGCGATCTGTATAAACATGGAAATATCTACACCGCGATCTGTATAAACATGGAAATATCTACACAGTTATCTCTATAAACATGGAAATATCTACACCGCCATCTGTATAAACATGGAAATACCTACAAAGTCATCTGTATAAACATGGAAATATCTACACAGCCATCTGTATAAACATGGAAATAGCTACACAGCCATCTGTATATACATGGAAATATCTACACCACTATTTGTATAAACATGGAAATAACTACACCGCTATTTGTATAAACAAGGAAATATCTACACTGTGATCTGTATAAACCTGGAAATATCTACACCGCCATCTCTATAAACAGGGAAATGTCTACACCCCTATCTGTATAAACATGGAAATATCCACACCGCTATCTCTATAAAGATGGAAAAATCAACACCGCTATCTCTATGAACATGGAAATATCTACACCGCCATCTCTATAAACATGGAAATGTCTACACCACGATCAGTATAAACATGGAAATATCTACACCGCTATCTGTATAAACATGGAAATATCTCCACTGCTATCTCTATAAACATCGAAATATCTACACCGCCATCTGTATAAACATGGAAATACTTACAAAGTTATCTGTATAAACATGGAAATATCTACACTGCCATCTGTATAAACATGGAAATATCTACACAGCCATGTGTACATACATGGAAATATCTACACCGCTATCTATATAAACATGGAAATAACTACACCGCTATCTATATAAACATGGAAATAACTACACCGCCATCTACATATCCATGGAAATATCTGCGCTGCCATCTGTATAAACATGGAAATATCTACACGGTCATCTGTGTATAGATGGAAATATCAACACCGCCATCTGTACAAACATGGAAATATCTGCACCGCTATCTGTATAAACATGGAAATATCTACACCGCGGTCTGTATAAACATGAAAATATCAACACCGCTATCGGTATAAACATGGAAATATCTACACCGCTATCTCTATAAACATGGAAATATCTACACCGTGATCTCTATAAACATGGAAATATTTACACCGCTATCTGTATAAACATGGAAACTTCTACACCGTTATCTGTATAAATATGGAAATATCTACACCGCTATCTCAATAAACTTGGAAATATCTACACCACCATCTGTATGAACATGGAAATACCTATACAGTCATCTGTGTAAACATGGAAATATCTACACCACCATCTGTATAAACATGGAAATATCTACAATGCCATCTGTATACACATGGAAATACCTACACGGCAATCAGTGTATAGATGGAAACATCAACACCGCCATCAGTACAAACATGGAAATATCTACACTGCTATCTCTATAAACATGGAAATATCTACACTGTGGTCTCTATAAACATGGAAATATCTACACCATGATCTGTATAAACATGGAAATATATACCCCGCTATCTGTATAAACATGGAAATATCTGCACCGCTATCTCTATAAACATGGAAATAACTACAAAGACATCTGTATAAACTTGGAAATACCTACACAGTCATGTGTAGGAACATTTAAATATCTACACTGCCATCTGTATAAATATAGAAATATCTACACAGCCCTCTGTATAAATATGGATATATCTGCATAGGCATCTGTGTAAACATGGAAATATCTGCACCGCTATCTGTATAAACATGGAAACACCTACACCGCTGTCTCTATAAACATGGAAATATGTACACCGCTATGTGTATAAACATGGAAATATCTCCACTGCTCTCTGTATAAACATGGAAATATCTCCACCGTTATCTGTATAAACATGGAAATAACAACAGCGCCATCTACATAAACATTGAAATATCTACACTGCCATCTGTAAAAACATGGAAATATCTACACATTCATCTGAATAAACATGGAAATATCTACACCACCATCTGTATAAACATGGAAATAGCTACAATACCATCTGTATACACATGGAAATATCTACACCGACATCTGTATAAATATGGAAATATCTACACGGCCATCTGTATAAACATGGAAATATCTACACTGCCATCTGTAGAAAGATGGAAATATCTACACCGCTATCTCTATAAATATGGAAATATCTACACCGCCATCTGAATGAACATGAAAATATCTACACTGCCATCTCCATAAAGATGGAAGTATCTACTCCGCCATGTGTATAAACACGGAAATATCTACACCACCATCTGTGTAAACATGGAAATACCTACACCGCTATCTGTATAAACATGGAAATAACTACACCGCCATCTGCATGTCCTTGCAAATATCTACGCCGCCATCTGAATAAACATGGAATTATCTACACGGCCATCTGTGTATAGCTGGAAATATCAACACCGCCATCTGTACAAACATGGAAATATCTACACCGCTATCTCTATAGACATGGAAATATCTGCACCGCCATCTGTAAAAACATGGAAATACCTATACAGTCATCTGTATAAACATGGAAATATCTACAATGCCATCTGTAGAAAGATGGAAATATCTACACCGCAATCAGTGTAAACATGGAAATATCTACACCGATATCTGTATAAACATGGAAATATCTACACCGCGAACTGTATAAACATGGAAATATCTACACCGCGATCTGTATAAACATGGAAATATCTACACCGCGATCTGTATAAACATGGAAATATCTACACAGTTATCTCTATAAACATGGAAATATCTACACCGCCATCTGTATAAACATGGAAATACCTACAAAGTCATCTGTATAAACATGGAAATATCTACACAGCCATCTGTATAAACATGGAAATTGCTACACAGCCATCTGTATATACATGGAAATATCTACACCACTATTTGTATAAACATGGAAATAACTACACCGCTATTTGTATAAACAAGGAAATATCTACACTGTGATCTCTATAAACATGGAAATATCTACACTGCCATCTCTATAAACAGGGAAATGTCTACACCCCTATCTGTATAAACATGGAAATATCCACACCGCTATCTCTATAAAGATGGAAAAATCAACACCGCTATCTCTATGAACATGGAAATATCTACACCGCCATCTCTATAAACATGGAAATGTCTACACCCCGATCAGTATAAACATGGAAATATCTACACCGCTATCTGTATAAACATGGAAATATCTCCACTGCTTTCTCTATAAACATCGAAATATCTACACCGCCATCTGTATAAACATGGAAATACTTACAAAGTTATCTGTATAAACATGGAAATATCTACACTGCCATCTGTATAAACATGGAAATATCTACACAGCCATGTGTACATACATGGAAATATCTACACCGCTATCTATATAAACATGGAAATAACTACACCGCTATCTATATAAACATGGAAATAACTACACCGCCATCTACATATCCATGGAAATATCTGCACTGCCATCTGTATAAACATGGAAATATCTACACGGTCATCTGTGTATAGATGGAAATATCAACACCGCCATCTGTACAAACATGGAAATATCTGCACCGCTATCTGTATAAACATGGAAATATCTACACCACGGTCTGTATAAACATGAAAATATCAACACCGCTATCGGTATAAACATGGAAATATCTACACCGCTATCTCTATAAACATGGAAATATCTACACCGTGATCTGTATAAACATGGAAATATTTACACCGCTATCTGTATAAACATGGAAACTTCTACACCGTTATCTGTATAAATATGGAAAATCTACACCGCTATCTCAACAAACTTGGAAATATCTACACCACCATCTGTATGAACATGGAAATACCTATACAGTCATCTGTGTAAACATGGAAATATCTACACCACCATCTGTATAAACATGGAAATATCTACAATGCCATCTGTATACACATGGAAATACCTACACGGCAATCAGTGTATAGATGGAAACATCAACACCGCCATCTGTACAAACATGGAAATATCTACACTGCTATCTCTATAAACATGGAAATATCTACACTGTGGTCTCTATAAACATGGAAATATCTACACCATGATCTGTATAAACTTGGAAATATATACCCCGCTATCTGTATAAACATGGAAATATCTGCACCGCTATCTCTATAAACATGGAAATAACTACAAAGACATCTGTATAAACTTGGAAATACCTACACAGTCATGTGTAGGAACATTTAAATATCTACACTGCCATCTGTATAAATATAGAAATATCTACACAGCCCTCTGTATAAATATGGATATATCTGCATAGGCATCTGTGTAAACATGGAAATATCTGCACCGCTATCTGTATAAACATGGAAACACCTACACCGCTGTCTCTATAAACATGGAAATATGTACACCGCTATGTGTATAAACATGGAAATATCTCCACTGCTCTCTGTATAAACATGGAAATATCTCCACCGTTATCTGTATAAACATGGAAATAACAACAGCGCCATCTACATAAACATTGAAATATCTACACTGCCATCTGTAAAAACATGGAAATATCTACACATTCATCTGAATAAACATGGAAATATCTACACCACCATCTGTATAAACATGGAAATAGCTACAATACCATCTGTATACACATGGAAATATCTACACCGACATCTGTATAAATATGGAAATATCTACACAGCCATCTGTATAAACATGGAAATATCTACACTGCCATCTGTAGAAAGATGGAAATATCTACACCGCTATCTCTATAAATATGGAAATATCTACACCGCCATCTGAATGAACATGAAAATATCTACACTGCCATCTCCATAAAGATGGAAGTATCTACTCCGCCATGTGTATAAACACGGAAATATCTACACCACCATCTGTGTAAACATGGAAATACCTACACCGCTATCTGTATAAACATGGAAATAACTACACCGCCATCTGCATGTCCTTGCAAATATCTACGCCGCCATCTGAATAAACATGGAATTATCTACACGGCCATCTGTGTATAGCTGGAAATATCAACACCGCCATCTGTACAAACATGGAAATATCTACACCGCTATCTCTATAGACATGGAAATATCTGCACCGCCATCTGTAAAAACATGGAAATACCTATACAGTCATCTGTATAAACATGGAAATATCTACAATGCCATCTGTAGAAAGATGGAAATATCTACACCGCAATCAGTGTAAACATGGAAATATCTACACCGATATCTGTATAAACATGGAAATATCTACACCGCGATCTGTATAAACATGGAAATATCTACACCGCGATCTGTATAAACATGGAAATACCTACACCGCGATCTGTATAAACATGGAAATATCTACACAGTTATCTCTATAAACATGGAAATATCTACACCGCCATCTGTATAAACATGGAAATACCTACAAAGTCATCTGTATAAACATGGAAATATCTACACAGCCATCTGTATAAACATGGAAATAGCTACACAGCCATCTGTATATACATGGAAATATCTACACCACTATTTGTATAAACATGGAAATAACTACACCGCTATTTGTATAAACAAGGAAATATCTACACTGTGATCTCTATAAACATGGAAATATCTACACTGCCATCTCTATAAACAGGGAAATGTCTACACCCCTATCTGTATAAACATGGAAATATCCACACCGCTATCTCTATAAAGATGGAAAAATCAACACCGCTATCTCTATGAACATGGAAATATCTACACCGCCATCTCTATAAACATGGAAATGTCTACACCCCGATCAGTATAAACATGGAAATATCTACACCGCTATCTGTATAAACATGGAAATATCTCCACTGCTATCTCTATAAACATCGAAATATCTACACCGCCATCTGTATAAACATGGAAATACTTACAAAGTTATCTGTATAAACATGGAAATATCTACACTGCCATCTGTATAAACATGGAAATATCTACACAGCCATGTGTACATACATGGAAATATCTACACCGCTATCTATATAAACATGGAAATAACTACACCGCTATCTATATAAACATGGAAATAACTACACCGCCATCTACATATCCATGGAAATATCTGCGCTGCCATCTGTATAAACATGGAAATATCTACACGGTCATCTGTGTATAGATGGAAATATCAACACCGCCATCTGTACAAACATGGAAATATCTGCACCGCTATCTGTATAAACATGGAAATATCTACACCACGGTCTGTATAAACATGAAAATATCAACACCGCTATCGGTATAAACATGGAAATATCTACACCGCTATCTCTATAAACATGGAAATATCTACACCGTGATCTGTATAAACATGGAAATATTTACACCGCTATCTGTATAAACATGGAAACTTCTACACCGTTATCTGTATAAATATGGAAATATCTACACCGCTATCTCAATAAACTTGGAAATATCTACACCACCATCTGTATGAACATGGAAATACCTATACAGTCATCTGTGTAAACATGGAAATATCTACACCACCATCTGTATAAACATGGAAATATCTACAATGCCATCTGTATACACATGGAAATACCTACACGGCAATCAGTGTATAGATGGAAACATCAACACCGCCATCTGTACAAACATGGAAATATCTACACTGCTATCTCTATAAACATGGAAATATCTACACTGTGGTCTCTATAAACATGGAAATATCTGCACCATGATCTGTATAAACTTGGAAATATATACCCCGCTATCTGTATAAACATGGAAATATCTGCACCGCTATCTCTATAAACATGGAAATAACTACAAAGACATCTGTATAAACTTGGAAATACCTACACAGTCATGTGTAGGAACATTTAAATATCTACACTGCCATCTGTATAAATATAGAAATATCTACACAGCCCTCTGTATAAATATGGATATATCTGCATAGGCATCTGTGTAAACATGGAAATATCTGCACCGCTATCTGTATAAACATGGAAACACCTACACCGCTGTCTCTATAAACATGGAAATATGTACACCGCTATGTGTATAAACATGGAAATATCTCCACTGCTCTCTGTATAAACATGGAAATATCTCCACCGTTATCTGTATAAACATGGAAATAACAACAGCGCCATCTACATAAACATTGAAATATCTACACTGCCATCTGTAAAAACATGGAAATATCTACACATTCATCTGAATAAACATGGAAATATCTACACCACCATCTGTATAAACATGGAAATAGCTACAATACCATCTGTATACACATGGAAATATCTACACCGACATCTGTATAAATATGGAAATATCTACACGGCCATCTGTATAAACATGGAAATATCTACACTGCCATCTGTAGAAAGATGGAAATATCTACACCGCTATCTCTATAAATATGGAAATATCTACACCGCCATCTCTATGAACATGAAAATATCTACACTGCCATCTCCATAAAGATGGAAGTATCTACTCCGCCATGTGTATAAACACGGAAATATCTACACCACCATCTGTGTAAACATGGAAATACCTACACCGCTATCTGTATAAACATGGAAATAACTACACCGCCATCTGCATGTCCTTGCAAATATCTACGCCGCCATCTGAATAAACATGGAATTATCTACACGGCCATCTGTGTATAGCTGGAAATATCAACACCGCCATCTGTACAAACATGGAAATATCTACACCGCTATCTCTATAGACATGGAAATATCTGCACCGCCATCTGTAAAAACATGGAAATACCTATACAGTCATCTGTATAAACATGGAAATATCTACAATGCCATCTGTAGAAAGATGGAAATATCTACACCGCAATCAGTGTAAACATGGAAATATCTACACCGATATCTGTATAAACATGGAAATATCTACACCGCGATCTGTATAAACATGGAAATATCTACACCGCGATCTGTATAAACATGGAAATATCTACACCGCGATCTGTATAAACATGGAAATATCTACACAGTTATCTCTATAAACATGGAAATATCTACACCGCCATCTGTATAAACATGGAAATACCTACAAAGTCATCTGTATAAACATGGAAATATCTACACAGCCATCTGTATAAACATGGAAATTGCTACACAGCCATCTGTATATACATGGAAATATCTACACCACTATTTGTATAAACATGGAAATAACTACACCGCTATTTGTATAAACAAGGAAATATCTACACTGTGATCTCTATAAACATGGAAATATCTACACTGCCATCTCTATAAACAGGGAAATGTCTACACCCCTATCTGTATAAACATGGAAATATCCACACCGCTATCTCTATAAAGATGGAAAAATCAACACCGCTATCTCTATGAACATGGAAATATCTACACCGCCATCTCTATAAACATGGAAATGTCTACACCCCGATCAGTATAAACATGGAAATATCTACACCGCTATCTGTATAAACATGGAAATATCTCCACTGCTTTCTCTATAAACATCGAAATATCTACACCGCCATCTGTATAAACATGGAAATACTTACAAAGTTATCTGTATAAACATGGAAATATCTACACTGCCATCTGTATAAACATGGAAATATCTACACAGCCATGTGTACATACATGGAAATATCTACACCGCTATCTATATAAACATGGAAATAACTACACCGCTATCTATATAAACATGGAAATAACTACACCGCCATCTACATATCCATGGAAATATCTGCACTGCCATCTGTATAAACATGGAAATATCTACACGGTCATCTGTGTATAGATGGAAATATCAACACCGCCATCTGTACAAACATGGAAATATCTGCACCGCTATCTGTATAAACATGGAAATATCTACACCACGGTCTGTATAAACATGAAAATATCAACACCGCTATCGGTATAAACATGGAAATATCTACACCGCTATCTCTATAAACATGGAAATATCTACACCGTGATCTGTATAAACATGGAAATATTTACACCGCTATCTGTATAAACATGGAAACTTCTACACCGTTATCTGTATAAATATGGAAAATCTACACCGCTATCTCAACAAACTTGGAAATATCTACACCACCATCTGTATGAACATGGAAATACCTATACAGTCATCTGTGTAAACATGGAAATATCTACACCACCATCTGTATAAACATGGAAATATCTACAATGCCATCTGTATACACATGGAAATACCTACACGGCAATCAGTGTATAGATGGAAACATCAACACCGCCATCTGTACAAACATGGAAATATCTACACTGCTATCTCTATAAACATGGAAATATCTACACTGTGGTCTGTATAAACATGGAAATATCTACACCGGTATCTGTATAAACATGGAAATATCCACACCATGATCTGTATAAACATGGAAATATATACACCACTATCTGTATAAACATGGAAATATCTGCACCGCTATCTCTATAAACATGGAAATAACTACAAAGACATCTGTATAAACATGGAAATACCTACAGAGTCATGTGTAGGAACATTTAAATATCTACACTGCCATCTGTATAAATATAGAAATATCTACACAGCCCTCTGTATAAATATGGAAATATCTGCATAGGCATCTGTGTAAACATGGAAATACCTGCACCGCTATCTGTATAAACGTGGAAATACCTACACCGCTGTCTCTATAAACATGGAAATATGTACACCGCTATGTGTATAAACATGGAAATATCTCCACTGCTCTCTGTATAAACATGGAAATATCTCCACCGTTATCTGTATAAACATGGAAATATCAACAGCGCCATCTATATAAATATTGAAATATCTACACTGCCATCTGTAAAAACATGGAACTATCTACACAGTCATCTGAATAAACATGTAAATATCTACACCACCCTCTGTATAAACATGGAAATAGCTACAATACCATCTGTATACACATGGAAATATCTACACAGACATCTGTATAAACATGGAAATATCTACACGGTCATCTGTGTATAGATGGAAATATCAACACCGCCATCTGTACAAACATGGAAATATCTGCACCGCTCTCTGTATAAACATGGAAATATCTACAACGCGGTCTGTATAAACATGGAAATATCAACACCGCTATCGGTATAAACATGGGAATATCTACAACGCTATATCTATAAACATGGAAATATATACACCGACATCTGCATGTCCTTGGAAATATCTACGCCGCCATCTGAATAAACATGGAAATATCTACACGGCCATTTGTGTATAGCTGGAAATATCAACAGCGCCATCTGTACAAACATGGAAATATCTACACCGCTTTCTCTATAGACATGGAAATATCTGCACCGCCATCTGTAAAAGCATGGAAATACCTATACAGTAATCTGTATAAACATGGAAATATCTACAATGCCATCTGTAGAAAGATGGAAATATCTACACCGCAATCAGTGTAAACATGGAAATATCTACACCGATATCTGTATAAACATGGAAATATCTACACCGCGATCTGTATAAACATGGAAATATCTACACCGCGATCTGTATAAACATGGAAATATCTACACCGCGATCTGTATAAACATGGAAATATCTACACAGTTATCTCTATAAACATGGAAATATCTACACCGCCATCTGTATAAACATGGAAATACCTACAAAGTCATCTGTATAAACATGGAAATATCTACACAGCCATCTGTATAAACATGGAAATAGCTACACAGCCATCTGTATATACATGGAAATATCTACACCACTATTTGTATAAACATGGAAATAACTACACCGCTATTTGTATAAACAAGGAAATATCTACACTGTGATCTGTATAAACCTGGAAATATCTACACCGCCATCTCTATAAACAGGGAAATGTCTACACCCCTATCTGTATAAACATGGAAATATCCACACCGCTATCTCTATAAAGATGGAAAAATCAACACCGCTATCTCTATGAACATGGAAATATCTACACCGCCATCTCTATAAACATGGAAATGTCTACACCACGATCAGTATAAACATGGAAATATCTACACCGCTATCTGTATAAACATGGAAATATCTCCACTGCTATCTCTATAAACATCGAAATATCTACACCGCCATCTGTATAAACATGGAAATACTTACAAAGTTATCTGTATAAACATGGAAATATCTACACTGCCATCTGTATAAACATGGAAATATCTACACAGCCATGTGTACATACATGGAAATATCTACACCGCTATCTATATAAACATGGAAATAACTACACCGCTATCTATATAAACATGGAAATAACTACACCGCCATCTACATATCCATGGAAATATCTGCGCTGCCATCTGTATAAACATGGAAATATCTACACGGTCATCTGTGTATAGATGGAAATATCAACACCGCCATCTGTACAAACATGGAAATATCTGCACCGCTATCTGTATAAACATGGAAATATCTACACCGCGGTCTGTATAAACATGAAAATATCAACACCGCTATCGGTATAAACATGGAAATATCTACACCGCTATCTCTATAAACATGGAAATATCTACACCGTGATCTCTATAAACATGGAAATATTTACACCGCTATCTGTATAAACATGGAAACTTCTACACCGTTATCTGTATAAATATGGAAATATCTACACCGCTATCTCAATAAACTTGGAAATATCTACACCACCATCTGTATGAACATGGAAATACCTATACAGTCATCTGTGTAAACATGGAAATATCTACACCACCATCTGTATAAACATGGAAATATCTACAATGCCATCTGTATACACATGGAAATACCTACACGGCAATCAGTGTATAGATGGAAACATCAACACCGCCATCAGTACAAACATGGAAATATCTACACTGCTATCTCTATAAACATGGAAATATCTACACTGTGGTCTCTATAAACATGGAAATATCTACACCATGATCTGTATAAACATGGAAATATATACCCCGCTATCTGTATAAACATGGAAATATCTGCACCGCTATCTCTATAAACATGGAAATAACTACAAAGACATCTGTATAAACTTGGAAATACCTACACAGTCATGTGTAGGAACATTTAAATATCTACACTGCCATCTGTATAAATATAGAAATATCTACACAGCCCTCTGTATAAATATGGATATATCTGCATAGGCATCTGTGTAAACATGGAAATATCTGCACCGCTATCTGTATAAACATGGAAACACCTACACCGCTGTCTCTATAAACATGGAAATATGTACACCGCTATGTGTATAAACATGGAAATATCTCCACTGCTCTCTGTATAAACATGGAAATATCTCCACCGTTATCTGTATAAACATGGAAATAACAACAGCGCCATCTACATAAACATTGAAATATCTACACTGCCATCTGTAAAAACATGGAAATATCTACACATTCATCTGAATAAACATGGAAATATCTACACCACCATCTGTATAAACATGGAAATAGCTACAATACCATCTGTATACACATGGAAATATCTACACCGACATCTGTATAAATATGGAAATATCTACACGGCCATCTGTATAAACATGGAAATATCTACACTGCCATCTGTAGAAAGATGGAAATATCTACACCGCTATCTCTATAAATATGGAAATATCTACACCGCCATCTGAATGAACATGAAAATATCTACACTGCCATCTCCATAAAGATGGAAGTATCTACTCCGCCATGTGTATAAACACGGAAATATCTACACCACCATCTGTGTAAACATGGAAATACCTACACCGCTATCTGTATAAACATGGAAATAACTACACCGCCATCTGCATGTCCTTGCAAATATCTACGCCGCCATCTGAATAAACATGGAATTATCTACACGGCCATCTGTGTATAGCTGGAAATATCAACACCGCCATCTGTACAAACATGGAAATATCTACACCGCTATCTCTATAGACATGGAAATATCTGCACCGCCATCTGTAAAAACATGGAAATACCTATACAGTCATCTGTATAAACATGGAAATATCTACAATGCCATCTGTAGAAAGATGGAAATATCTACACCGCAATCAGTGTAAACATGGAAATATCTACACCGATATCTGTATAAACATGGAAATATCTACACCGCGATCTGTATAAACATGGAAATATCTACACCGCGATCTGTATAAACATGGAAATACCTACACCGCGATCTGTATAAACATGGAAATATCTACACAGTTATCTCTATAAACATGGAAATATCTACACCGCCATCTGTATAAACATGGAAATACCTACAAAGTCATCTGTATAAACATGGAAATATCTACACAGCCATCTGTATAAACATGGAAATAGCTACACAGCCATCTGTATATACATGGAAATATCTACACCACTATTTGTATAAACATGGAAATAACTACACCGCTATTTGTATAAACAAGGAAATATCTACACTGTGATCTGTATAAACATGGAAATATCTACACCGCCATCTCTATAAACAGGGAAATGTCTACACCCCTATCTGTATAAACATGGAAATATCCACACCGCTATCTCTATAAAGATGGAAAAATCAACACCGCTATCTCTATGAACATGGAAATATCTACACCGCCATCTCTATAAACATGGAAATGTCTACACCCCGATCAGTATAAACATGGAAATATCTACACCGCTATCTGTATAAACATGGAAATATCTCCACTGCTATCTCTATAAACATCGAAATATCTACACCGTCATCTGTATAAACATGGAAATACTTACAAAGTTATCTGTATAAACATGGAAATAACAACAGCGCCATCTATATAAACATTGAATTATCTACACTGCCATCTGTAAAAACATGGAAATATCTACACATTCATCTGAATAAACATGGAAATATCTACACCACCATCTGTATAAACATGGAAATAGCTACAATACCATCTGTATACACATGGAAATATCTACACCGACATCTGTATAAATATGGAAATATCTACACGGCCATCTGTATAAACATGGAAATATCTACACTGCCATCTGTAGAAAGATGGAAATATCTACACCGCTATCTCTATAAATATGGAAATATCTACACCGCCATCTGTATGAACATGAAAATATCTACACTGCCATCTCCATAAAGATGGAAGTATCTACTCCGCCATGTGTATAAACACAGAAATATCTACACCACCATCTGTGTAAACATGGAAATACCTACACCGCTATCTGTATAAACATGGAAAGAACTACACCGCCATCTGCATGTCCTTGGAAATATCTACGCCGCCATCTGAATAAACATGGAAATATCTACACGGCCATCTGTGTATAGCTGGAAATATCAACACCGCCATCTGTACAAACATGGAAATATCTACACCGCTATCTCTATAGACATGGAAATATCTGCACCGCCATCTGTAAAAACATGGAAATACCTATACAGTCATCTGTATAAACATGGAAATATCTACAATGCCATCTGTAGAAAGATGGAAATATGTACACCGCAATCAGTGTAAACATGGAAATATCTACACCGATATCTGTATAAACATGGAAATATCTACACCGCGATCTGTATAAACATGGAAATATCTACACAGTTATCTCTATAAACATGGAAATATCTACACCGCCATCTGTATAAACATGGAAATACCTACAAAGTCATCTGTATAAACATGGAAATATCTACACAGCCATCTGTATAAACATGGAAATATCTACACAGCCATCTGTATATACATGAAAATATCTACACCACTATCTGTATAAACATGGAAATAACTACACCGCTATTTGTATAAACAAGGAAATATCTACACTGTGATCTGTATAAACATGGAAATATCTACACCGCCATCTCTATAAACAGGGAAATATCTACACCACTATCTGTATAAACATGGAAATATCCACACCGCTATCTCTATAAACATGGAAAAATCAACACCGCTATCTCTATGAACATGGAAACATCTACACCGCCATCTCTATAAACATGGAAATGTCTAGACCACGATCAGTATAAACATGGAAATATCTACACCGCTATCTGTATAAACATGGAAATATCTCCACTGCTACCTCTATAAACATCGAAATATCTACACCGCCATCTGTATAAACATGGAAATACTTACAAAGTTATCTGTATAAACATGGAAATATCTACACCGCCATCTGTATAAACATGGAAATATCTACACAGCCATGTGTACATACATGGAAATATCTACACCGCTATCTATATAAACATGGAAATAACTACACCGCTATCTGTATAAACATGGAAATATCTACACCGCCATCTACATATCCATGGAAATATCTGCGCCGCCTTATGTATAAACATGGAAATATCTACACGGTCATCTGTGTATAGATGGAAATATCAACACCGCCATCTGTACAAACATGGAAATATCAGCACCGCTATCTGTATAAACATGGAAATATCTACACCGCGGTCTGTATAAACATGGAAATATCAACACCGCTATCGGTATAAACATGGAAATATCTACAGCGCTATCTCTATAAACATGGAAATATCTACACCGTGATCTGTATAAACATGGAAATATTTACACCGCTATCTCTATAAACATGGAAATATCTACACCGCCATCTCTATAAACATGGAAATGTCTACACCACGATCAGTATAAACATGGAAATAACTACACCGCCATCTCTATAAACATGGAAATGTCTACACCACGATCAGTATAAACATGGAAATATCTACACCGCTTTCTGTATAAACATGGAAATATCTCCACTGCTATCTCTATAAACATCGAAATATCTACACCGCCATCTGTATAAACATGGAAATACTTATAAAGTTATCTGTATAAACATGGAAATATCTACACCGCCATCTGTATAAACATGGAAATATCTACACAGCCATATGTACATATATGGAAATATCTACACTGCTATCTATATAAACATGGAAATAACTACACCGCTATCTGTATAAACATGGAAATATCTACACCGCCATCTACATATCCATGGAAATATCTGCGCCGCCATCTGTATAAACATGGAAATATCTACACGGTCATCTGTGTATAGATGGAAATATCAACAGCGCCATCTGTACAAACATGGAAATATCAGCACCGCTATCTGTATAAACATGGAAATATCTACACCGCGGTCTGTATAAACATGGAAATATCAACACCGCTATCGGTATAAACATGGAAATATCTACACCGCTATCTCTATAAACATGGAAATATCTACACCGTGATCTGTATAAACATGGAAATATTTACACCGCTCTCTGTATAAACATGGAAACTTCTACACCGTTATCTGTATAAATATGGAAATATCTACACCGCTATCTCAATAAACTTGGAAATATCTACACCACCATCTGTATGAACATAGAAATACCTATACAGTCATCTGTGTAAACATGGAAATATCTACACCACCATCTGTATAAACATGGAAATATCTACAATGCCATCTGTATACACATGGAAATACCTACACGGCAATCAGTGTATAGGTGGAAACATCAACACCGCCATCTGTACAAACATAGAAATATCTACACTGCTATCTCTATAAACATGGAAATATCTACACTGCGGTCTCTATAAACATGGAAATATCTACACCATGATCTGTATAAACATGGAAATATGTACACCGCTATCTGTATAAACATGGAAATATCTGCACCGCTATCTCTATAAACAGGGAAATAACTACAAAGACATCTGTATAAACTTGGGAATACCTACACAGTCATGTATAGGAACATTTAAATATCTACACTGCCATCTGTATAAATATAGAAATATCTACACAGCCCTCTGTATAAATATGGAAATATCTGCCTAGGCATCTGTGTAAACATGGAAATATCTGCACCGCTATCTGTATAAACATGGAAACACCTACTCCGCTGTCTCTATAAACATGGAAATATGTACACCGCTATGTGTATAAACATGGAAATATCTCCACTGCTCTCTGTATAAACATGGAAATATCTCCACCGTTATCTGTATAAACATGGAAATATCAACAGCGCCATCTATATAAACATTGAACTATCTACACTGCCATCTGTAAAAACATGGAAATATCTACACATTCATCTGAATAAACATGGAAATATCTACAACACCATCTGTATAAACATGGAAATAGCTACAATACCATCTGTATACACATGGAAATATCTACACCGACATCTGTATAAATATGGAAATATCTACACGGCCATCTGTATAAACATGGAAATATCTACACTGCCATCTGTAGAAAGATGGAAATATCTACACCGCTATCTCTATAAATATGGAAATATCTACACCGCCATCTGTATGAACATGAAAATATCTACACTGCCATCTCCATAAAGATGGAAGTATCTACTCCGCCATGGGTATAAACACGGAAATATCTACACCACCATCTGTGTAAACATGGAAATACCTACACCGCTATCTGTATAAACATGGAAATAACTACACCGCCATCTGCATGTCCTTGGAAATATCTATGCCGCCATCTGTATAAACATGGAAATATCTACACGGCCATCTGTGTATAGCTGGAAATATCAACACCGCCATCTGTACAAACATGGAAATATCTACACCACTATCTCTATAGACATGGAAATATCTGCACCGCCATCTGTAAAAACATGGAAATACCTATACAGTCATCTGTATAAACATGGAAATATCTACAATGCCATCTGTAGAAAGATGGAAATATCTACACCGCAATCTGTGTAAACATGGAAATATCTACACCGATATCTGTATAAACATGGAAATATCTACACCGTGATCTGTATAAACATGGAAATATCTACACCGCGATCTGTATAAACATGGAAATATCTACACCGCGATCTGTATAAACATGGAAATATCTACACTGTTATCTCTATAAACATGGAAATATCTACACCGCCATCTGTATAAACATGGAAATACCTACAAAGTCATCTGTATAAACATGGAAATATCTACACAGCCATCTGTATAAACATGGAAATATCTACACAGCCATCTGTATATACATGGAAATATCTACACCACTATCTGTATAAACATGGAAATAACTACACCGCTATTTGTATAAACAAGGAAATATCTACACTGTGATCTGTATAAACATGGAAATATCTACACCGCCATCTCTATAAACAGGGAAATATCTACACCCCTATCTGTATAAACATGGAAATATCCACACCGCTATCTCTATAAACATGGAAAAATCAACACCGCTATCTCTATGAACATGGAAATATCTACACCGCCATGTCTATAAACATGGAAATGTCTACACCACGATCAGTATAAACATGGAAATATCTAGACCGCTATCTGTATAAACATGGAAATATCTCCACTGCTATCTCTATAAACATCGAAATATCTACACCGCCATCTGTATAAACATGGAAATACTTACAAAGTTATCTGTATAAACATGGAAATATCTACACCGCCATCTGTATAAACATGGAAATATCTACACAGCCATGTGTACATACATGGAAATATCTACACCGCTATCTATATAAACATGGAAATAACTACACCGCTATCTGTATAAACATGGAAATATCTACACCGCCATCTACATATCCATGGAAATATCTGCATCGCCATCTGTATAAACATGGAAATATCTACACGGTCATCTGTGTATAGATGGAAATATCAACACCGCCATCAGTACAAACATGGAAATATCTGCACCGCTATCTGTACAAACATGGAAATATCTACACCGCGTTCTGTATAAACATGGAAACATCAACACCGCTATCGGTATAAACATGGAAATATCTACACCGCTATCTCTATAAACATGGAAATATCTACACCGTGATCTGTATAAACATGGAAATATTTACACCGCTATCTGTATAAACATGGAAGCTTCTACACCGTTATCTGTATAAATATGGAAATATCTACACCGCTATCTCAATAAACTTGGAAATATCTACACCACCATCTGTATAAACATGGAAATACCTATACAGTCATCTGTGTAAACATGGAAATATCTACACCACCATCTGTATAAACATGGAAATATCTACAATGCCATCTGTATACACATGGAAATACCTACACAGCAATCAGTGTATAGATGGAAACATCAACACCGCCATCTGTACAAACATGGAAATATCTACACTGCTATCTCTATAAACATGGAAATATCTACACTGCGGTCTCTATAAACATGGAAATATCTACACCATGATCTCTACAAACATGGAAATATATACCCCGCTATCTGTATAAACATGGAAATATCTGCACCGCTATCTCTATAAACATCGAAATAACTACAAAGACATCTGTATAAACTTGGAAATACCTACACAGTCATGTGTAGGAACATTTAAATATCTACACTGCCATCTGTATAAATATAGAAATATCTACACAGCCCTCTGTATAAATATGGAAATATCTGCATAGGCATCTGTGTAAACATGGAAATATCTGCACCGCTATCTGTATAAACATGGAAATACCTACACCGCTGTCTCTATAAACATGGAAATATGTACACCGCTATGTGTATAAACATGGAAATATCTCCACTGCTCTCTGTATAAACATGGAAATATCTCCACCGTTATCTGTATAAACATGGAAATATCAACAGCGCCATCTATATAAACATTGAAATATCTACACTGCCATCTGTAAAAACATGGAAATATCTACACATTCATCTGAATAAACATGGAAATATCTACACCACCATCTGTATAAACATGGAAATAGCTACAATACCATCTGTATACACATGGAAATATCTACACAGACATCTGTATAAATATGGAAATATCTACACGGCCATCTGTATAAACATGGAAATATCTACACTGCCATCTGTAGAAAGATGGAAATATCTACACCGCTATCTCTATAAATATGGAAATATCTACACCGCCATCTGTATGAACATGAAAATATCTACACTGCCATCTCCATAAAGATGGAAGTATCTACTCCGCCATGTGTATAAACACGGAAATATCTACACCACCATCTGTGTAAACATGGAAATACCTACACCGCTATCTGTATAAACATGGAAATAACTACACCGCCATCTGCATGTCCTTGGAAATATCTACGCCGCCATCTGAATAAACATGGAAATATCTACACGGCCATCTGTGTATAGCTGGAAATATCAACACCGCCATCTGTACAAACATGGAAATATCTACACCGCTATCTCTATAGACATGGAAATATCTGTACCGCCATCTGTAAAAACATGGAAATACCTATACAGTCATCTGTATAAACATGGAAATATCTACAATGCCATCTGTAGAAAGATGGAAATATCTACACCGCAATCAGTGTAAACATGGAAATATCTACACCGATATCTGTATAAACATGGAAATATCTACACCGCGATCTGTATAAACATGGAAATATCTACACCGCAATCTGTATAAACATGGAAATATCTACACCGCGATCTGTATAAACATGGAAATATCTACACAGTTATCTCTATAAACATGGAAATATCTACACCGCCATCTGTATAAACACGGAAATACCTACAAAGTCATCTGTATAAACATGGAAATATCTACACAGCCATCTGTATAAACATGGAAATAGCTACACAGCCATGTGTATATACATGGAAATATCTACACCACTATCTGTATAAACATGGAAATAACTACACCGCTATTTGTATAAACAAGGAAATATCTACACTGTGATCTGTATAAACATGGAAATATCTACACCGCCATCTCTATAAACAGGGAAATATCTACACCCCTATCTGTATAAACATGGAAATATCCACACCGCTATCTGTATAAACATGGAAAAATCAACACCGCTATCTCTATGAACATGGAAATATCTACACCGTCATCTCTATAAACATGGAAATGTCTAGACCACGATCAGTATAAAAATGGAAATATCTACACCGCTATCTGTATAAACATGGAAATATCTCCACTGCTATCTCTATAAACATCGAAATATCTACACCGCCATCTGTATAAACATGGAAATACTTACAAAGTTATCTGTATAAACATGGAAATATCTACACCGCCATCTGTATAAACATGGAAATATCTACACAGCCATGTGTACATACATGGAAATATCTACACCACTATCTATATAAACATGGAAATAACTACACCGCTATCTGTATAAACATGGAAATATCTACACCGCCATCTACATATCCATGGAAATATCTGCGCCGCCATCTGTATAAACATGGAAATACCTATACAGTCATCTGTGTAAACATGGAAATATCTACACCACCATCTGTATAAACATGGAAATATCTACAATGCCATCTGTATACACATGGAAATACCTACACGGCAATCAGTGTATAGGTGGAAACATCAACACTGCCAACTGTACAAACATGGAAATATCTACACTGCTATCTCTATAAACATGGAAATATCTACACTGCGGTCTCTATAAACATGGAAATATCTACACCATGATCTGTATAAACATGGAAATATATACACCGCTATCTGTATAAACATGGAAATATCTGCACCGCTATCTCTATAAACATGGAAATAACTACAAAGACATCTGTATAAACTTGGAAATACCTACACAGTCATGTGTAGGAACATTTAAATATCTACACTGCCATCTGTATAAATATAGAAATATCTACACAGCCCTCTGTATAAATATGGAAATATCTGCATAGGAATCTGTGTAAACATGGAAATATCTGCACCGCTATCTGTATAAACATGGAAATACCTACACCGCTGTCTCTATAAACATGGAAATATGTACACCGCTATGTGTATAAACATGGAAATATCTCCACTGCTCTCTGTATAAACATGGAAATATCTCCACCGTTATCTGTATAAACATGGAAATATCAACAGCGCCATCTATATAAACATTGAAATATCTACACTGCCATCTGTAAAAACATGGAAATATCTACACATTCATCTGAATAAACATGGAAATATCTACACCACCATCTGTATAAACATGGAAATAGCTACAATACCATCTGTATACACATGGAAATATCTACACCGACATCTGTATAAATATGGAAATATCTACACGGCCATCTGTATAAACATGGAAATATCTACACTGCCATCTGTAGAAAGATGGAAATATCTACACCGCTATCTCTATAA
Organism: Pan troglodytes; assembly: GCF_028858775.2. Lineage (NCBI taxonomy): Eukaryota > Metazoa > Chordata > Mammalia > Primates > Hominidae > Pan > Pan troglodytes. The sequence goes on from NC_072406.2 coordinate 5,237,464, forward strand.
ATATGGAAATATCTACACCGCCATCTGTATGAACATGAAAATATCTACACTGCCATCTCCATAAAGATGGAAGTATCTACTCCGCCATGTGTATAAACACGGAAATATCTACACCACCATCTGTGTAAACATGGAAATACCTACACCGCTATCTGTATAAACATGGAAATAACTACACTGCTATTTGTATAAACAAGGAAATATCTACACTGTGATCTGTATAAACATGGAAATATCTACACCGCCATCTCTATAAACAGGGAAATATCTACACCCCTATCTGTATAAACATGGAAATGTCCACACCGCTATTTCTATAAACATGGAAAAATCAACACCGCTATCTCTATGAACATGGAAATATCTACACCACCATCTCTATAAACATGGAAATGTCTACACCACGATCAGTATAAACATGGAAATATCTACACCGCTATCTGTATAAACATGGAAATATCTCCACTGCTATCTCTATAAACATCGAAATATCTACACCGCCATCTGTATAAGCATGGAAATACTTACAAAGTTATCTGTATAAACATGGAAATATCTACACCGCCATGTGTATAAACATGGAAATATCTACACAGCCATGTGTACATACATGGAAATATCTACACCGCTATCTATATAAACATGGAAATAACTACACTGCTATCTGTATAAACATGAAAATATCTACACCGCCATCTACATATCCATGGAAATATCTGCGCCGCCATCTGTATAAACATGAAAATATCTACACGGTCATCTGTGTATAGATGGAAATATCAACACCGCCATCTGTACAAACATGGAAATATCAGCACCGCTATCTGTATAAACATGGAAATATCTACACCGCGGTCTGTATGAACATGGAAATATCAACACCGCTATCGTTATAAACATGGAAATATCTACAGCGCTATCTCTATAAACATGGAAATATCTACACCGTGATCTGTATAAACATGGAAATATTTACACCGCTATCTGTATAAACATGGAAACTTCTACACAGTTATCTGTATAAATATGGAAATATCTACACCGCTATCTCAATAAACTGGGAAATATCTACACCACCATCTGTATAAACATGGAAATACCTATACAGTCATCTGTGTAAACATGGAAATATCTACACCACCATCTGTATAAACATGGAAATATCTACAATGCCATCTGTATACACATGGAAATACCTACACGGCAATCAGTGTATAGGTGGAAACATCAACACCACCATCTGTACAAACATGGAAATATCTACACTGCTATCTCTATAAACATGGAAATATCTACACTGCGGTCTCTATAAACATGGAAATATCTACACCATGATTTGTATAAACATGGAAATATATACACCGCTATCTGTATAAACATGGAAATATCTACACCGCCATCTACATATCCATGGAACTATCTGCGCCGCCGTCTGTATAAACATGGAAATATCTACACGGTCATCTGTGTATAGATAGAAATATCAACACCGCCATCTGTATAAACATGGAAATATCTACACCGCGGTCTGTATAAACATGGAAATATCAACACCGCTACCGGTATAAACATGGAAATATCTACACCGCTATCTCTATAAACATGGAAATATCTACACCGTGATCTGTATAAACATGGAAATATTTACACCGCTATCTGTATAAACATGGAAACTTCTACACCGTTATCTGTATAAATATGGAAATATCTACACCGCTATCTCTATAAACTTGGAAATATCTACACCACCATCTGTATAAACATGGAAATACCTATACAATCATCTGTGTAAACATGGAAATATCTACACCACCATCTGTATAAACATGGAAATATCTACAATGCCATCTGTATACACATGGAAATACCTACACGGCAATCAGTGTATAGATGGAAACATCAACACCGCCATCTGTATAAACATGGAAATATCTACACTGCTATCTCTATAAACATGGAAATATCTACACTGCGGTCTGTATAAACATTGAAATATCTACACCGGTATCTGTATAAACATGGAAATATCTACACCATGATCTGTATAAACATGGAAATATATTCACCGCTCTCTGTATAAACATGGAAATATCTGCACCGCTATCTCTATAAACATGGAACTAACTTCAAAGACATCTGTATAAACATGGAAATACCTACACAGTCATGTGTAGGAACATTTAAATATTAACACTGCCATCTGTATAAATATAGAAATATCTACACAGCCCTCTGTATAAATATGGAAATATCTGCATAGGAATCTGTGTAAACATGGAAATATCTGCACCACTATCTGTATAAACGTGGAAATACCTACACCGCTGTCTCTATAAACATGGAAATATGTACACCGCTATGTGTATAAACATGGAAATATCTCCACTGCTCTCTGTATAAACATGGAAATATCTCCACCGTTATCTCTATAAACATGGAAATATCAACAGCGCCATCTATATAAACATTGAAATATCTACACTGCCATCTGTAAAAACATGGAAATATCTACACAGTCATCTGAATAAACATGGAAATATCTACACCACCATCTGTATAAACATGGAAATAGCTACAATACCATCTGTATACACATGGAAATATCTACACAGACATCTGTATAAATATGGAAATATCTACACGGCCATCTGTATAAACATGGAAATATCTACACTGCCATCTGTAGAAAGATGGAAATATCTACACCGCTATCTCTATAAATATGGAAATATCTACACCGCCATCTCTATGAACATGAAAATATCTACACTGCCATCTCCATAAAGATGGAAGTATCTACTCCGCCATGTGTATAAACACGGAAATATCTACACCACCATCTGTGTAAACATGGAAATACCTACACCGCTATCTGTATAAACATGGAAATAACTACAACGCCATATGCATGTCCTTGGAAATATCTACGCCGCCATCTGAATAAACATGGAAATATCTACACGGCCATCTGTGTATAGATGGAAATATCAACACCGCCATCTGTATAATCTTGGAAATATCTACACCGCTATCTCTATAGACATGGAAATATCTGCATCGCCATCTGTGAAACCATGGAAATACCTATACAGTCATCTGTATAAACATGGAAATATCTACAATGCCATCTGTAGAAAGATGGAAATATCTACACCGCAATCTGTGTAAACATGGAAATATCTACACCGATATCTGTAAAAACATGGAAATATCTACACCGCTATCTGTATAAACAAGGAAATATCTACACCGTGATCTGTATAAACATGGAAATATCTACACCGCCATCTCTATAAACAGGGAAATATCTACACCCCTATCTGTATAAACATGGAAATATCCACACCGCTATCTCTATAAACATGGAAAAATCAAAACCGCTATCTCTATGAACATGGAAATATCTACACCGCCATCTCTATAAACATGGAAATGTCTACACCACGATCAGTATAAACATGGAAATACCTACACCGCTATCTGTATAAACATGGAAATATCTCCACTGCTATCTCTATAAACATCGAAATATCTACACCGCCATCTGTATAAACATGGAAATACTTACAAAGTTATCTGTATAAACATGGAAATATCTACACCGCCATCTGTATAAACATGTAAATATCTACACAGCCATGTGTACATACATGGAAATATCTACACCGCTATCTATATAAACATGGAAATAACTACACCGCTTTCTGTATAAACATGGAAATATCTACACGCCATCTACATATCCATGGAAATATCTGCGCCGCCATCTGTATAAACATGGATATATCTACACGGTCATCTGTGTATAGATGGAAATATCAACACCGCCATCTGTACAAACATGGAAATATCTGCACCGCTATCCGTATAAACATGGAAATATCTACACCGCCATCTCTATAAACAGGGAAATATCTACAACCCTATCTGTATAAACATGGAAATATCCACACCGCTATCTCTATAAACATGGAAAAATCAACACCGCTATCTCTATGAACATGGAAATATCTACCCCGCCATCTCTATAAACATGGAAATATCTACACCACGATCAGTATAAACATGGAAATATCTACACCGCTATCTGTATAAACATGGAAATATCTCCACTGCTATCTCTATAAACATCGAAATATGTACACCGCCATCTGTATAAACATGGAAATACTTACAAAGTTATCTGTATAAAGATGGAAATATCTACACCGCCATCTGTATAAACATGGAAATATCTACACAGCCATGTGTACATACATGGAAATATCTACACCGCTATCTATATAAACATGGAAATAACTACACCGATATCTGTATAAACATGGAAATATCTACACCGCCATCTACATATCCATGGAAATATCTGCGCCGCCATCTGTATAAACATGGAAATATCTACACGGTCATCTGTGTATAGATGGAAATATCAACACCGCCATCTGTACAAACATGGAAATATCTGAACCGCTATCTGTATAAACATGGAAATATCTACACCGCGGTCTGTATAAACATGGAAATATCAACACCGCTATCGGTATAAACATGGAAATATCTACACCACTATCTCTATAAACATGGAAATATCTACACCGTGATCTGTATAAACATGGAAATATTTACACCGCTATCTGTATAAACATGGAAACTTCTACACCGTTATCTGTATAAATATGGAAATATCTACACCGCTATCTCAATAAACTTGGAAATATCTACACCACCATCTGTATAAACATGGAAATATCTACACAGTTATCTCTATAAACATGGAAATATCTACACCGTCATCTGTATAAACATGGAAATACCTACAAAGTCATCTGTATAAACATGGAAATATCTACACAGCCATCTGTATAAACATGGAAATATCTACACAGCCATCTGTATATACATGGAAATATCTACAACACTATCTGTATAAACATGGAAATAAAAACACCGCTATTTGTATAAACAAGGAAATATCTACACCGTGATCTGTATAAATATGGAAATATCTACACCGCCATCTCTATAAACAGGGAAATATCTACACCCCTATCTGTATAAACATGGAAATATCCACACCGCTATCTCTATAAACATGGAAAAATCAACACCGCTATCTCTATGAACATGGACATATCTACACCGCCATCTCTATAAACATGGAAATGTCTACACCACGATCAGTATAAACATGGAAATATCTACACCGCTATCTGTATAAACATGGAAATATCTCCACTGCTATCTCTATAAACATCGAAATATCTACACCGCCATCTGTATAAACATGGAAATACTTACAAAGTTATCTGTATAAACATGGAAATATCTACACGGCCATCTGTATAAACATGGAAATATCTACACAACCATGTGTACATACATGGAAATATCTACACCGCTATCTATATAAACATGGAAATAACTACACCACTATCTGTATAAACATGGAAATATCTACACCGCCATCTACATATCCATGGAAATATCTGGGCCGCCATCTGTATAAACATGGAAATATCTACACGGTCATCTGTGTATAGATGGAAATATCAACACCGCCATCTGTACAAACATGGAAATACCTGCACCGCTATCTGTATAAACATGGAAATATCTACACTGCGGTCTGTATAAACATGGAAATATCAACACCTCTATCGGTATAAACATGGAAATATCTACACCGCTATCTCTATAAACATGGAAATATCTACACCGTCATCTGTATAAACATGGAAATACCTATACAGTCATCTGTGTAAACATGGAAATATCTACACCACCATCTGTATAAACATGGAAATATCTACAATGCCATCTGTATACACATGGAAATACCTACACGGCAATCAGTGTATAGATGGAAACATCAACACCGCCATCTGTACAAACATGGAAATATCTACACTGCTATCTCTATAAACATGGAAATATCTACACTGCGGTCTGTATAAACATGGAAATATCTACACCGGTATCTGTATAAACATGGAAATATCTACACCATGATCTGTATAAACATGGAAATATATACACCGCTATCTGTATAAACATGGAAATATCTGCACCACTATCTCTATAAACATGGAAATAACTACAAAGACATCTGTATAAACATGGAAATACATACACAGTCATGTGTAGGAACACTTAAATATTTACACTGCCATCTGAATAAATATAGAAATATCTACACAGCCCTCTGTATAAATATGGAAATATCTGCATAGGCATCTGTGTAAACATGGAAATATCTGCACCGCTATCTGTATAAACGTGGAAATACCTACACCGATGTCTCTATAAACATGGAAATATGTACACCGCTATGTGTATAAACATGGAAATATCTCCACTGCTCTTTGTATAAACATGGAAATATCTCCACCGTTATCTGTATAAACATGGAAATATCAACAGCGCCATCTATGTAAACATTGAAATATCTGCACTGCTATCTGTAAAAACATGGAAATATCTACACATTCATCTGAATAAACATGGAAATATCTACACAACCATCTGTATAAATATGGAAATAGCTACAATACCATCTGTAGACACATGGAAATATCTACACAGACATCTGTATAAATATGGAAATATCTACACGGCCATCTGTATAAACATGGAAATATCTACACTGCCATCTGTAGAAAGATGGAAATATCTACACCGCTTTCTCTATAAATATGGGAATATCTACACCGCCATCTCTATGAACATGAAAATATCTACACTGCCATCTCCATAAAGATGGAAGTATCTACTCCGCCATGTGTATAAACACGGAAATATCTACACCACCATCTGTGTAAACATGGAAATACCTACACCGCTATCTGTATAAACATGGAAATAACTACACCGCCATCTGCATGTCCTTGTAAATATCAACGCCGCCATCTGAATAAACATGGAAATATCTACACGGCCATCTGTGTATAGATGGAAATATCCACACCGCCATGTGTACAAACATGGAAATATCTACACTGCTATCTCTATAGATATGGAAATATCTGCACTGCCATCTGTAAAAACATGGAAATACCTATACAGTCATCTGTATAAACATGGAAATATCTACCATGCCATCTGTAGAAAGATGGAAATATCTACAGCGCAATCTGTGTAAACATGGAAATATCTACACCGATATCTGTAAAAACATGGAAATATCTACACCACTATCTGTATAAACATGGAAATAACTACACCGTGATCTGAATAAACATAGAAATATCTACACCGCGATCTGTATAAACATGGAAATATCTACACAGTTATCTCTATAAACATGGAAATATCTACACCGCCATCTGTATAAACATGGAAATACCTACAAAGTAATCTGTATAAACATGGAAATATCTACACAGCCATCTGTATAAACATGGAAATATCTACACAGCCATCAGTATATACATGGAAATATCTACACCACTATCTGTATAAACATGGAAATAACTACACCGCAATTTGTATAAACAAGGAAATATCTACACCGTGATCTGTATAAACAAGGAAATATCTACACCGCCATCTACATATCCATGGAAATATCTGTGCCGCCATCTGTATAAACATGGAAATATCTACACGGTCATCTGTGTATAGATGGATATATCAACACCGCCATCTGTACAAACATGGAAATATCTGCAACGCTATCTGTATAAACATGGAAATATCTACACCGCGGTCTGTATAAACATGGAAATATCAACACCGCTATCGGTAAAAACATGGAAATATCTACACCGCTATCTCTATAAACATGGAAATATCTACACCGTGATCTGTATAAACATGGAAATATTAACACCGCTATCTGTATAAACATGGAAACTTCTACACCATTATCTGTATAAATATGGAAATATCAACACCGCTATCTCTATAAACTTTGAAATATCTACACCGCCATCTGTATTAACATGGAAATACCTATACAGTCATCTGTGTAAACACTGAAATATCTACACCACCATCTGTATAAACATGGAAATATCTACACCGCGATCTGTATAAACATGGAAATATCTACACCGCAATCTGTATAAACATGGAAATATCTACACCGCGATCTGTATAAACATGGAAATATCTACACAGTTATCTCTATAAACATGGAAATATCTACACCGCCATCTGTATAAACATGGAAATACCTACAAAGTCATCTGTATAAACATGGAAATATCTACACAGCCATCTGTATAAACATGGAAATATCTACACAGCCATCTCTATATACATGGAAATATCTACACCACTATCTGTATAAACATGGAAATATCTACACTGCTATTTGTATAAACAAGGAAATATCTACACTGTGATCTGTATAAACATGGAAATATCTACACCGCCATCTCTATAAACAGGGAAATATCTACACCCCTATCTGTATAAACATGGAAATATCCACACCGCTATCTCTATAAACATGGAAAAATCAACACCGCTATCTCTATGAACATGGAAGTATCTACACCGCCATCTCTATAAACATGGAAATGTCTACACCACGATCAGTATGAACATGGAAATATCTACACCGCTATCTGTATAAACATGGAAATATCTCCACTGCTATCTCTATAAACATCGAAATATCTACACCGCCATCTGTATAAACATGGAAATACTTACAAAGTTATCTGTATAAACATGGAAATATCTACACCGCCATCTGTATAAACATGGAAATATCTACACAGCCATGTGTACATACATGGAAATATCTACACCGCTATCTATATAAACATGGAAATAACTACACCGCTATCTGTATAAACATGGAAATATCTACACCGCCATCTACATATCCATGGAAATATCTGTGCCGCCATCTGTATAAACATGGAAATATCTACACGGTCATCTGTGTATAGATGGAAATATCAACACCGCCATCTGTACAAACATGGAAATATCAGCACCGCTATCTGTATAAACATGGAAATATCTACACCGCGGTCTGTATAAACATGGAAATATCAACACCGCTATCAGTATAAACATGGAAATATCTACAGCGCTATCTCTATAAACATGGAAATATCTACACCGTGATCTGTATAAACATGGAAATATTTACACCGCTATCTGTATAAACATGGAAACTTCTACACCGTTATCTGTATAAATATGGAAATATCTACACCGCTATCTCAATAAACTTGGAAATATCTACACCACCATCTGTATAAACATGGAAATACCTATACAGTCATCTGTGTAAACATGGAAATATCTACACCACCATCTGTATAAACATGGAAATATCTACAATGCCATCTGTATACACATGGAAATACCTACACGGCAATCAGTGTATAGATGGAAACATCAACACCGCCATCTGTACAAACATGGAAATATCTACACTGCTATCTCTATAAACATGGAAATATCTACACTGCGGTCTCTATAAACATGGAAATATCTACACCATGATTTGTATAAACATGGAAATATCTACACCGCTATCTGTATAAACATGGAAATATCTCCACTGCTATCTCTATAAACATCGAAATATCTACACTGCCATCTGTATAAACATGGAAATACTTACAAAGTTATCTGTATAAACATGGAAATATCTACACCGCCATGTCTATAAACATGGAAATATCTACACAGCCATGTGCACAAACATGGAAATATCTACACCGCTATCTATATAAACATGGAAATAACTTCACCGCTATCTGTATAAACATGGAAATATCTACACCGCCATCTACATATCCATGGAAATATCTGCGCCGCCATCTGTATAAACATGGAAATATCTACACGGTCATCTGTGTATAGATGGAAATATCAACACCACCATCTGTACAAACATGGAAATATCTGAACCGCTATCTGTATAAACATGGAAATATCTACACCGCGGTCTGCATAAACATGGAAATATCAACACCGCTATCGGTATGAACATGGAAATATCTACACCGCTATCTCTATAAACATGGAAATATCTACACCGTGATCTGTATAAACATGGAAATATTTACATCGCTATCTGTATAAACATGGAAACTTCCACACCGTTATCTGTATAAATATGGAAATATCTACACCGCTATCTCTATAAACTTGGAAATATCTACACCGCCATCTGTATAAACATGGAAATACCTATACAGTCATCTGTGTAAACATGGAAATATCTACACCACCATCTGTATAAACATGGAAATATCTACAATGCCATCTGTATACACATGGAAATACCTACACGGCAATCAGTGTATAGATGGAAACATCAACACCGCCATCTGTACAAACATGGAAATATCTACACTGCTATCCCTATAAACATGGAAATATCTACACTGTGGTCTGTATAAACATGGAAATATCTACACCGGTATCTGTATAAACATGGAAATATCCACACCATGATCTGTATAAACATGGAAATATATACACCACTATCTGTATAAACATGGAAATATCTGCACCGCTATCTCTATAAACATGGAAATAACTACAAAGACATCTGTATAAACATGGAAATACCTACAGAGTCATGTGTAGGAACATTTAAATATCTACACAGCCATCTGTATAAATATAGATATATCTACACAGCCCTGTGTATAAATATGGAAATATCTGTATAGGCATCTGTGTAAACATGGAAATATCTGCACCGCTATCTGTATAAACGTGAAAATACCTACACCGCTGTCTCTATAAACATGGAAATATGTACACCGCTATGTGTATAAACATGGAAATATCTCCACTGCTCTCTGTATAAACATCGAAATATATCCACCGTTATCTGTATAAACATGGAAATATCAACAGCGCCATCTATATTAACATTGAAATATCTACACTGCCATCTGTAAAAACATGGAAATATCTACACAGTCATCTGAATAAACATGGAAATATCTACACCACCATCTGTATAAACATGGAAATAGCTACAATACCATCTGTATACACATGGAAATATCTACACAGACATCTGTATAAATATGGAAATATCTACACGGCCATCTGTATAAACATGGAAATATCTACACTGCCATCTGTAGAAAGATGGAAATATCTACACCGCTATCTCTATAAATATGGAAATATCTACACCGCCATCTCTATGAACATGAAAATATCCACACTGCCATCTCCATAAAGATGGAAGTATCTACTCCGCCATGTGTATAAACACGGAAATATCTACAAAACCATCTGTGTAAACATGGAAATACCTACACCGCTATCTGTATAAACATGGAAATAACTACAACGCCATCTGCATGTCCTTGGAAATATCTACGCCGCCATCTGAATAAACATGGAAATATCTACACCGCCATCTGTGTATAGATGGAAATATCAACACCGCCATCTGTACAAACATGGAAATATCTACACCGCTATCTCTATAGACATGCAAATATCTGCACCGCCATCTGAAAAAAGATGGAAATACCATACAGTCATCTGTATAAACATGGAAATATCTACAATGCCATCTGTAGAAACATGGAAATATCTACACCGCAATCTGTGTAAACATGGAAATACCTACACCGATATCTGTAAAAACATGGAAATATCTACACCGCTATCTGTATAAATATGGAAATATCTACACCACGATCTGTATAAACATGGAAATATCTACACCGCGATCTGTATAAACATGGAAATATCTACACCGCTATCTGTATAAACATGGAAATATCTACACAGTTATCTCTATAAACATGGAAATATCTACACCGCCATCTGTTTAAACATGGAAATACCTACAAAGTCATCTGTATAAACATGGAAATATCTACACAGCCATCTGTATAAACATGGAAATATCTACACAGCCATCTGTATATACATGTAAATATCTACACCACTATCTGTATAAACATGGAAATAACTACACCGCTATTTGTATAAACAAGGAAATATCTACACCGTGATCTGTATAAACATGGAAATATCTACACCGCCCTCTCTATAAACAGGGAAATATCTACACCCCTATCTGTATAAACATGGAAATATCCACACCGCTATCTCTATAAACATGGAAAAATCAACACCGCTATCTCTATGAACATGGAAATATCTACACCGAGATCTCTATAAACATGGAAATGTCTACACCACGTTCAGTATAAACATGAAAATATCTACACCGCAATCTGTATAAACATGGAAATATCTCCAGTGCTGTCTCTATAAACATCGAAATATATACAACGCCATCAGTATAAACATGGAAATACTTACAAAGTTATCTGTATAAACATGGAAATATCTACACCACCATCTGTATAAACATGGAAATATCTACACAGCCATGTGTACATACTTGGAAATATCTACAACGCTATCTATATAAACATGGAAATAACTACACCGCTATCTGTATAAACAAGGAAATATCTACACCGCCATCTACATATCCATGGAAATATCTGCGCCGACATCTGTATAAACATGGAAATATCTACACGGTCATCTGTGTATAGATGGAAATATCAACACCGCCATCTGTACAAACATGGAAATATCTGCACCGCTATCTGTATAAACATGGAAATATCTACACCGCGGTCTGTATAAACATGCAAATATCAACAACGCTATCGGTATAAACATGGAAATATCTACACCGCTATCTCTATAAACATGGAAATATCTACACCGTGATCTGTATAAACATGGAAATATTTACACCGCTATCTGTATAAACATGGAAACTTCCACACCGTTATCTGTATAAATATGGAAATATCTACACCGCTATCTGTATAAACTTGGAAATATCTACACCGCCATCTGTATAAACATGGAAATACCTATACAGTCATCTGTGTAAACATGGAAATATCTACACCACCATCTGTATAAACATGGAAATATCTACAATGCCATCTGTATACACATGGAAATACCTACACGGCAATCAGTGTATAGATGGAAACATCAACACCGCCATCTGTACAAACATGGAAATATCTACACTGCTATCTCTATAAACATGGAAATATCTACACTGTGTTCTCTATAAACATGGAAATATCTACACCATGATCTGTAGAAACATGGAAATATCCACACCATGATCTGTATAAACATGGAAATATATACACTGCTATCTGTATAAACATGGAAATATCTGCACCGCTATCTCTATAAACATGGAAATAACTACAAAGACATCTGTATAAACATGGAAATACCTACACAGTCATGTGTAGGAACATTTCAATATCTACACTGCCATCTGTATAAATATAGAAATATCTACACAGCCCTCTGTATAAATATGGAAATATCTGCATAGGCATCTGTGTAAACATGGAAATATCTGCACCGCTATCTGTATAAACGTGGAAATACCTACACCGCTGTCTCTATAAACATGGAAATATGTACACCGCGATGTGTATAAACATGGAAATATCTCCACTGCTCTCTGTATAAACATGGAAATATCTCCACCGTTATCTGTATAAACATGGAAATATCAACAGCGCCATCTATATAAATATTGAAATATCTACACTGCCATCTGTAAAAACATGGAACTATCTACACAGTCATCTGAATAAACATGGAAATATCTACACCACCATCTGTATAAACATGGAAATAGCTACAATACCATCTGTATACACATGGAAATATCTACACAGACATCTGTATAAATATGGAAATATCTACACGGCCATCTGTATAAACATGGAAATATCTACACTGCCATCTGTAGAAAGATGGAAATATCTACACCACTATCTCTATAAATATGGAAATATCTACACCGCCATCTCTATGAACATGAAAATATCTACACTGCCATCTCCATAAAGATGGAGGTATCTACTCCACCATGTGTGTAAACACGGAAATATCTACACCACCATCTGTGTAAACATGGAAATACCTACACCGCTATCTCTATAAACATGGAAATAACTACATTGCCATCTGTATGTCCTTGGAAATATCTACGCTGCCATCTGAATAAACATGGAAATATCTACACGGCCATCTGTGTATAGATGGAAATATCAACACCGCCATCTGTACAAACATGGAAATATCTACACCGCTATCTCTATAGACATGGAAATATCTGCACCGCCATCTGTAAAAACATGGAAATACCTATACAGTCATCTGTATAAACATGGAAATATCTACAATGCCATCTGTAGAAAGATGGAAATATCTACACCGCAATCTGTGTAAACATGGAAATATCTACACCGATATCTGTAAAAACATGGAAATATCTACACCGCTATCTGTATAAACATGGAAATATCTACACCGCGATCTGTATAAACATGGAATTATCTACACCGCGATCTGTATAAACATGGAAATAACTACACCGCTATCTGTATAAACATGGAAATATCTACACTGTTATCTCTATAAACCTGGAAATATCTACACCGCCATCTGTATAAACATGGAAATACCTACAAAGTCATCTGTATAAACATGGAAATATCTACACAGCCCTCTGTATAAACATGGAAATATCTACACAGCCATCTGTATATACATGGAAATATCTACACCACTATCTGTATAAACATGGAAATAACTACACCGCTATTTGTATAAACAAGGAAATATCTACACCGTGATCTGTATAAATATGGAAATATCTACACCTCCATCTCTATAAACAGGGAAATATCTACACCCCTATCTGTATAAACATGGAAATATCCACACCGCAATCTCTATAAACATGGAAAAATCAACACCGCTATCTCAATGAACATGGAAATATCTACACCGCCATCTCTATAAACATGGAAATGTCTACACCACGATCAGTATAAACATGGAAATATCTACACCGCCATCTGTATAAACATGGAAATATCTACACAGCCATGTGTACATACATGGAAATATCTACACCGCTATCTATATAAACATGGAAATAACTACACCGCTATCTGTATAAACATGGAAATATCTACACCGCCATCTACACATCCATGGAAATATCTGCGCCGCCATCTGTGTAAACATGGAAATATCTACACGGTCATCTGTGTATAGATGGAAATATCGACACCGCCATCTGTACAAACATGGAAATATCTGCACCGCTATCTGTATAAACATGGAAATATCTACACCGCGGTCTGTATAAACATGGAAATATCAACACCGCTATCGGTATAAACATGGAAATATCTGCACCGCTATCTCTATAAACGTGGAAATATCTACACTGTGATCTGTGTAAACATGGAAATATTTACACCGCTATCTGTATAAACATGGAAACTTCTACACCGTTATCTGTATAAATATGGAAATATCTACACCGCTATCTCTATAAACTTGGAAATATCTACACCGCCATCTGTATAAACATGGAAATACCTATACAGTCATCTGTGTAAACATGGAAATATCTACACCACCATCTGTATAAACATGGAAATATCTACAATGCCATCTGTATACACATGGAAATACCTACACGGCAATCAGTGTATAGATGGAAACATCAACACCGCCATCTGTACAAACATGGAAATATCTACACTGCTATCTCTATAAACATGGAAATATCTACACTGTGGTCTGTATAAACATGGAAATATCTACACCGGTATCTGTATAAACATGGAAATATCCACACCATGATCTGTATAAACATGGAAATATATACACCGTTATCTGTATAAACATGGAAATATCTGCACCGCTATCTCTATAAACATGGAAATAACTACAAAGACATCTGTATAAACATGGAAATACATACACAGTCATGTGTAGGAACATTTAAATATCTACACTATCATCTGTATAAATATAGAAATATCTACACAGCCCTCTGTATAAATATGGAAATATCTGCATAGGCATCTGTGTAAACATGGAAATATCTGCACCGCTATCTGTATAAACGTGGAAATACCTACACCGCTGTCTCTATAAACATGGAAATATGTACACCGCTATGTGTATAAACATGGAAATATCTCCACTGCTCTCTGTATAAACATGGAAATATCTCCACCGTTATCTGTATAAACATGGAAATATCAACAGCGCCATCTATATAAACATTGAAATATCTACACAGCCATCTGTAGAAACATGGAAATATCTACTCAGTCATCTGAATAAACATGGAAATATCTACACCACCATCTGTATAAACATGGAAATAGCTACAATACCATCTGTATACACATGGAAATATCTACACAGACATGTGTATAAATATGGAAATATCTACACGGCCATCTGTATAAACATGGAAATATCTACACTGCCATCTGTAGAAAGATGGAAATATCTACACCGCTATCTCTATAAATATGGAAATATCTACACCGCCATCTCTATGAACATGAAAATATCCACACTGCCATCTCCATAAAGATGGAAGTATCTACTCCGCCATGTGTATAAACACGGAAATATCTACAAAACCATCTGTGTAAACATGGAAATACCTACACCGCTATCTGTATAAACATGGAAATAACTACAACGCCATCTGCATGTCCTTGGAAATATCTACGCCGCCATCTGAATAAACATGGAAATATCTACACGGCCATCTGTGTATAGATGGAAATATCAACACCGCCATCTGTACAAACATGGAAATATCTACACCGCTATCTCTATAGACATGCAAATATCTGCACCGCCATCTGAAAAAAGATGGAAATACCATACAGTCATCTGTATAAACATGGAAATATCTACAATGCCATCTGTAGAAACATGGAAATATCTACACCGCAATCTGTGTAAACATGGAAATACCTACACCGATATCTGTAAAAACATGGAAATATCTACACCGCTATCTGTATAAACATGGAAATATCTACACCGCGATCTGTATAAACATGGAATTATCTACACCGCGATCTGTATAAACATGGAAATATCTACACCGCTATCTGTATAAACATGGAAATATCTACACTGTTATCTCCATAAACCTGGAAATATCTACACCGCCATCTGTATAAACATGGAAATACCTACAAAGTCATCTGTATAAACATGGAAATATCTACACAGCCCTCTGTATAAACATGGAAATATCTACACAGCCATCTGTATATACATGGAAATATCTACACCACTATCTGTATAAACATGGAAATAACTACACCGCTATTTGTATAAACAAGGAAATATCTACACCGTGATCTGTATAAATATGGAAATATCTACACCTCCATCTCTATAAACAGGGAAATATCTACACCCCTATCTGTATAAACATGGAAATATCCACACCGCAATCTCTATAAACATGGAAAAATCAACACCGCTATCTCAATGAACATGGAAATATCTACACCGCCATCTCTATAAACATGGAAATGTCTACACCACGATCAGTATAAACATGGAAATATCTACACCGCCATCTGTATAAACATGGAAATATCTACACAGCCATGTGTACATACATGGAAATATCTACACCGCTATCTATATAAACATGGAAATAACTACACCGCTATCTGTATAAACATGGAAATATCTACACCGCCATCTACACATCCATGGAAATATCTGCGCCGCCATCTGTGTAAACATGGAAATATCTACACGGTCATCTGTGTATAGATGGAAATATCGACACCGCCATCTGTACAAACATGGAAATATCTGCACCGCTATCTGTATAAACATGGAAATATCTACACCGCGGTCTGTATAAACATGGAAATATCAACACCGCTATCGGTATAAACATGGAAATATCTGCACCGCTATCTCTATAAACATGGAAATGTCTACACCACGATCAGTATAAACATGGAAATATCTACACCGCTATCTGTATAAACATGGAAATATCTCCACTGCTATCTCTATAAACATCGAAATGTCTACACCGCCATCAGTATAAACATGGAAATACTTACAAAGTTATCTGTATAAACATGGAAATATCTACACCGCCATCTGTATAAACATGGAAATATCTACACAGCCATGTTTACATACATGGAAATATCTACACCGCTATCCATATAAACATGGAAATAACTGCACCGCTATCTGTATAAACATGGAAATATCTACACCGCCATCTACATATCCATGGAAATATCTGCGCCGCCATCTGTATAAACATGGAAATATCTACACGGTCATCTGTGTATAGATGGAAATATCAACACCGCCATCTGTATAAACATGGAAATATCTACACCGCGGTCTGTATAAACATGGAAATATCAACACCGCTATCGGTATAAACATGGAAATATCTACACCGCTATCTCTATAAACATGGAAATATCTACAAAGTGATTTGTATAAACATGGAAATATTTACACCGCTATCTGTATAAACATGGAAACTTCTACACCGTTATCTGTATAAATATGGAAATATCTACACCGCTATCTCAATAAACTTGGAAATATCTACACCACCATCTGTATAAACATGGAAATACCTACACAGTCATCTGTGTAAACATGGAAATATCTACACCACCATCTGTATAAACATGGAAATATCTACAATGCCATCTGTATACACATGGAAATACCTACACGGCAATCAGTGTATAGATGGAAACATCAACACCGCCATCTGTACAAACATGGAAATATCTACACTGCTATCTCTATAAACATGGAAATATCTACACTGCGGTCTCTATAAACATGGAAATATCTACACCATGATCTGTATAAACATGGAAATATATACACCGCTATCTGTATAAACATGGAAATATCTGCACCGCTATCTCTATAAACATGGAAATAACTACAAAGACATCTGTAAAAACTTGGAAATAACTACACAGTCATGTGTAGGAACATTTAAATATCTACACTGCCATCTGTATAAAACTAGAAATATCTACACAGCCCTCTGTATAAATATGGAAATATCTGCATAGGCATCTGTGTAAACATGGAAATATCTGCACCGCTATCTGTATAAACATGGAAATACCTACACCGCTGTCTCTATAAACATGGAAATATGTACACCGCTATGTGTATAAACATGGAAATATCTCCACTGCTCTCTGTATAAACGTGGAAATATCTCCACCGTTATCTGTATAAACATGGAAATATCAACAGCGCCATCTATATAAACATTGAAATATCTACACTGCCATCTGTAAAAACATGGAAATATCTACACATTCATCTGAATAAACATGGAAATATCTACACCATCATCTGTATAAACATGGAAATAGCTAAAATACCATCTGTATACACATGGAAATATCTGCACCGACATCTGTATAAATATGGAAATATCTACACGGCCATCTGTATAAACATGGAAATATCTACACTGCCATCTGTAGAAAGATGGAAATATCTACACCGCTATCTCTATAAATATGGAAATATCTACACCGCCATCTGTATGAACATGAAAATATCTACACTGCCATCTCAATAAAGATGGAAGTATCTACTCCGCCATGTGTATAAACACGGAAATATCTACACCACCATCTGTGTAAACATGGAAATATCTACACCGCTATCTGTATAAACATGGAAATAACTACACCGCCATCTGCATGTCCTTGGAAATATCTACGCCGCCATCTGAATAAACATGGAAATATCTACACGGCCATCTGTGTATAGCTGGAAATATCAACACCGCCATCTGTACAAACATGAAAATATCTACACCGCTATCTCTATAGACATGGATATATCTGCACCGCCATCTGTAAAAACATGGAAATACCTATACAGTCATCTGTATAAACATGGAAATAACTACAATGCCATCTGTAGAAAGATGGAAATATCTACACTGCAATCTGTGTAAACATGGAAATATCTACACCGATATCTGTATAAACATGGAAATATCTACACCGCGATCTGTATAAACATGGAAATATCTACACCGCGATCTGTATAAACATGGAAATATCTACACCGCGAACTGTATAAACATGGAAATATCTACACAGTTATCTCTATAAATATGGAAATAACTACACCGCCATCAGTATAAACATGGAAATACCTGCAAAGTCATCTGTATAACATGGAAATATCTACACAGCCATCTGTATAAACATGGAAATATCTACACAGCCATCAGTATATACATGGAAATATCTACACCATTATCTGTATAAACATGGAAATAACTACAGCGCTATTTGTATAAACAAGGAAATATCTACACTGTGATCTGTATAAACATGGATATATCTACACCGCCATCTCTATAAACAGGGAAATATCTACACCCCTATCTGTATAAACATGGAAATATCCACACCGCTATCTCTATAAACATGGAAAAATCAACACCGCTATCTCTATGAACATGGAAATATCTACACCGCCATCTCTATAAACATGGAAATGTCTACACCACGATCAGTATAAACATGGAAATATCTACACCGCTATCTGTATAAACATGGAAATATCTCCACTGCTATCTCTATAAACATCGAAATATCTACACCGCCATCTGTATAAACATGGAAATACTTACAAAGTTATCTGTATAAACATGGAAATATCTACACCGACATCTCTATAAACATGGAAATATCTACACAGCCATGTGTACATACATGGAAATATCTACACCGCTATCTATATAAACATGGAAATAACTGCACCGCTATCTGTATAAACATGGAAATATCTACACCACCATCTACATATCCATGGAAATATCTGCACCGCCATCTGTATAAACATGGAAATATCTACACGGTCATCTGTGTATAGATGGAAATATCAACACCGCCATCTGTACAAACATGGAAATATCTGCACCGCTATCTGTATAAAGATGGAAATATCTACACCGCGGTCTGTATAAACATGGAAATATCAACACCGCTATCGGTATAAACATGGAAATATCTACACCGCTATCTCTATAAACATGGAAATATCTACACCGTGATCTGTATAAACATGGAAATATTTACACCGCTATCTGTATAAACATGGAAATTTCTACACCGTTATCTGTATAAATATGGAAATATGTACACCGCTATCTCAATAAACTTGGAAATATCTACACCACCATCTGTATAAACATGGAAAAACCTATACAGTCTTCTGTGTAAACATGGAAATATCTACACCACCATCTGTATAAACATGGAAATATCTACAATGCCATCTGTATACACATGGAAATACCTACACGGCAATCAGTGTATAGATGGAAACATCAACACCGCCATCTGTACAAACATGGAAATATCTACACTGCTATATCTATAAACATGGAAATATCTACACTGCGGTCTCTATAAACATGGAAATATCTACACCATGATCTGTATAAACATGGAAATATATACACCGCTATCTGTATAAACATGGAAATATCTGCACCGCTATCTCTCTAAACATGGAAATAACTACAAAGACATCTGTATAAACTTGGAAATACCTACACAGTCATGTGTAGGAACATTTAAATATCTACACTGCCATCTGTATAAAACTAGAAATATCTACACAGCCCTCTGTATAAATATGGAAATATCTGCATAGGCATCTGTGTAAACATGGAAATATCTGCACCGCTATCTGTATAAACATGGAAATACCTACACCGCTGTCTCTATAAACATGGAAATATGTACACCGCTATGTGTATAAACATGGAAATATCTCCACTGCTCTCTGTATAAACGTGGAAATATCTCCACCGTTATCTGTATAAACATGGAAATATCAACAGCGCCATCTATATAAACATTGAAATATCTACACTGCCATCTGTAAAAACATGGAAATATCTACACATTCATCTGAATAAACATGGAAATATCTACACCATCATCTGTATAAACATGGAAATAGCTAAAATACCATCTGTATACACATGGAAATATCTGCACCGACATCTGTATAAATATGGAAATATCTACACGGCCATCTGTATAAACATGGAAATATCTACACTGCCATCTGTAGAAAGATGGAAATATCTACACCGCTATCTCTATAAATATGGAAATATCTACACCGCCATCTGTATGAACATGAAAATATCTACACTGCCATCTCAATAAAGATGGAAGTATCTACTCCGCCATGTGTATAAACACGGAAATATCTACACCACCATCTGTGTAAACATGGAAATATCTACACCGCTATCTGTATAAACATGGAAATAACTACACCGCCATCTGCATGTCCTTGGAAATATCTACGCCGCCATCTGAATAAACATGGAAATATCTACACGGCCATCTGTGTATAGCTGGAAATATCAACACCGCCATCTGTACAAACATGGAAATATCTACACCGCTATCTCTATAGACATGGATATATCTGCACCGCCATCTGTAAAAACATGGAAATACCTATACAGTCATCTGTATAAACATGGAAATAACTACAATGCCATCTGTAGAAAGATGGAAATATCTACACTGCAATCTGTGTAAACATGGAAATATCTACACCGATATCTGTATAAACATGGAAATATCTACACCGCGATCTGTATAAACATGGAAATATCTACACCGTGATCTGTATAAACATGGAAATATCTACACCGCGAACTGTATAAACATGGAAATATCTACACAGTTATCTCTATAAATATGGAAATAACTACACCGCCATCAGTATAAACATGGAAATACCTGCAAAGTCATCTGTATAACATGGAAATATCTACACAGCCATCTGTATAAACATGGAAATATCTACACAGCCATCAGTATATACATGGAAATATCTACACCATTATCTGTATAAACATGGAAATAACTACAGCGCTATTTGTATAAACAAGGAAATATCTACACTGTGATCTGTATAAACATGGATATATCTACACCGCCATCTCTATAAACAGGGAAATATCTACACCCCTATCTGTATAAACATGGAAATATCCACACCGCTATCTCTATAAACATGGAAAAATCAACACCGCTATCTCTATGAACATGGAAATATCTACACCGCCATCTCTATAAACATGGAAATGTCTACACCACGATCAGTATAAACATGGAAATATCTACACCGCTATCTGTATAAACATGGAAATATCTCCACTGCTATCTCTATAAACATCGAAATATCTACACCGCCATCTGTATAAACATGGAAATACTTACAAAGTTATCTGTATAAACATGGAAATATCTACACCGACATCTCTATAAACATGGAAATATCTACACAGCCATGTGTACATACATGGAAATATCTACACCGCTATCTATATAAACATGGAAATAACTGCACCGCTATCTGTATAAACATGGAAATATCTACACCGCCATCTACATATCCATGGAAATATCTGCACCGCCATCTGTATAAACATGGAAATATCTACACGGTCATCTGTGTATAGATGGAAATATCAACACCGCCATCTGTACAAACATGGAAATATCTGCACCGCTATCTGTATAAAGATGGAAATATCTACACCGCGGTCTGTATAAACATGGAAATATCAACACCGCTATCGGTATAAACATGGAAATATCTACACCGCTATCTCTATAAACATGGAAATATCTACACCGTGATCTGTATAAACATGGAAATATTTACACCGCTATCTGTATAAACATGGAAATTTCTACACCGTTATCTGTATAAATATGGAAATATGTACACCGCTATCTCAATGAACTTGGAAATATCTACACCACCATCTGTATAAACATGGAAAAACCTATACAGTCTTCTGTGTAAACATGGAAATATCTACACCACCATCTGTATAAACATGGAAATATCTACAATGCCATCTGTATACACATGGAAATACCTACACGGCAATCAGTGTATAGATGGAAACATCAACACCGCCATCTGTACAAACATGGAAATATCTACACTGCTATATCTATAAACATGGAAATATCTACACTGCGGTCTCTATAAACATGGAAATATCTACACCATGAT
Organism: Pan troglodytes; assembly: GCF_028858775.2. Taxonomy (NCBI): domain Eukaryota; kingdom Metazoa; phylum Chordata; class Mammalia; order Primates; family Hominidae; genus Pan; species Pan troglodytes. Next base: position 5,261,419 of record NC_072406.2, read on the forward strand.
CTGTATAAACATGGAAATATATACACCGCTATCTATATAAACATGGAAATATCTGCACCGCTATCTCTCTAAACATGGAAATAACTACAAAGACATCTGTATAAACTTGGAAATACCTACACAGTCATGTGTAGGAACATTTAAATATCTACACTGCCATCTGTATAAAAATAGAAATATCTACACAGCCCTCTGTATAAATATGGAAATATCTGCATAGGCATCTGTGTAAACATGGAAATATCTGCACCGCTATCTGTATAAACATGGAAATACCTACACCGCTGTCTCTATAAACATGGAAATATGTACACCGCTATGTGTATAAACATGGAAATATCTCCACTGCTCTCTGTATAAACATGGAAATATCTCCACCGTTATCTGTATAAACATGGAAATATCAACAGCGCCATCTATATAAACATTGAAATATCTACAATGCCATCTGTAAAAACATGGAAATATCTACACATTCATCTGAATAAACATGGAAATATCTACACCACCATCTGTATAAACATGGAAATATATACAATACCATCTGTATACCCATGGAAATATCTACACCGACATCTGTATAAATATGGAAATATCTACACGGCCATCTGTATAAACATGGAAATATCTACACTGCCATCTGTAGAAAGATGGAAATACCTACACCGCTATCTCTATAAATATGGAAATACCTACACCGCCATCTGTATGAACATGAAAATATCTACACTGCCTTCTCAATAAAGATGGAAGTATCTACTCCACCATGTGTATAAACACGGAAATATCTACACCACCATCTGTGTAAACATGGAAATACCTACACCGCTATCTGTATAAACATGGAAATAACTACACCGCCATCTGCATGTCCTTGGAAATATCTACGCCGCCATCTGAATAAACATGGAAATATCTACACGGCCATCTGTGTATAGCTGGAAATATCAACACCGCCATCTGTACAAACATGGAAATATCTACACCACTATCTCTATAGACATGAAAATATCTGCACCGCCATCTGTAAAAGCATGGAAATACCTATACAGTCATCTGTATAAACATGGAAATATCTACAATGCCATCTCTAGAAAGATGGAAATACCTACACCGCATTCTGTGTAAACATGGAAATATCTACACCGATATCTGTATAAACATGGAAATATCTACACCGCGATCTATATAAATATGGAAATATCTACACCGCGATCTGTATAAACAAGGAAATATCTACACCGCAATCTGTGTAAACATGGAAATATCTACACCGCGATCTGTATAAACATGGAAATATCTACACAGTTATCTCTATAAACATGGAAACATCTACACCGCCATCTGTATAAACATGGAAATACCTACAAAGTCATCTGTATAAACATGGAAATATCTACACAGCCATCTGTATAAACATGGAAATATCTACACAGCCATCTGTATATACATGGAAATATCTACACCACTATCTGTATAAACATGGAAATAACTACACCGCTATTTGTATAAACAAGGAAATATCTACACTGTGATCTGTATAAACATGGAAATATCTACACCGCCATCTCTATAAACACGGAAATATCTACACCCCTATCTGTATAAACATGGAAATATCCACACCGCTATCTCTATAAACATGGAAAAATCAACACCACTATCTCTATGAACATGGAAATATCTACACCGCCATCTCTATAAACATGGAAATGTCTACACCACGATCAGTATAAACATGGAAATATCTACACCGCAATCTGTATAAACATGGAAATATCTCCACTGTTATCTCTATAAACATCGAAATATCTACACCGCCATCTGTATAAACATGGAAATACTTACAAGGTTATCTGTATAAACTTGGAAATATCTACACCGCCATCTATATAAACATGGAAATATCTACACAGCCATGTGTACATACATGGAAATATCTACACCGCTATCTATATAAACATGGAAATAACTACACCGCTATCTGTATAAAAATGGAAATATCTACACCGCCATGTGTACATACATGGAAATATCTACACCGCTATCTATATAAACATGGAAATAACCACACCGCTATCTGTATAAACATGGAAATATCTACACCGCCATCTACATATCCATGGAAATATCTGCGGCGCCATCTGTATAAACATGGAAATATCTACACGGTCACCTGTGTATAGATGGAAATATCAACACCGCCATCTGTACAAACATGGAAATATCTGCACCGCTATCAGTATAAACATGGAAATATCTACACCGCGGTCTGTATAAACATGGAAATATCAACAACGCTATCGGTATAAACATGGAAATATCTACACCGCTATCGCTATAAACATGGAAATATCTACACCGTGATCTGTATAAACATGGAAATATTTACACCGCTATCTGTATAAACATGGAAACTTCTACACCGTTATCTGTATAAATATAGAAATATCTACACCGCTATCTCTATAAACTTGGAAATATCTACACCGCCATCTGTATAAACATGGAAATACCTATACAGTCATCTGTGTAAACATGGAAATATCTACACCACCATCTGTATAAACATGGAAATATCTACAATGCCATCTATATACACGTGGAAATACCTACACGGCAATCAGTGTATAGATGGAAACATCAACACCGCCATCTGTACAAACATGGAAATATCTATACTGCTATCTCTATAAACATGGAAATATCTTCACTGCGGTCTGTATAAACATGGAAATATCTACACCGGTATCTGTATAAACATGGAAATATCTACAGCATGATCTGTATAAACATGGAAATATATACACCGCTATCTGTATAAACATGGAAATATCTGCACCGCTATCTCTATAAACATGGAAATAACTACAAAGATATCTGTATAAACATGGAAATAACTACACAGTCATGTGTAGGAACATTTAAATATCTACACTGGAATCTGTATAAATATAGAAATATCTACACAGCCCTCTGTATAAATATGGAAATATCTGCCTAGGCATCTGTGTAAACATGGAAATATCTTCACCGCTATCTGTATAAACATGGAAATACCTACACCGCTGTCTCTATAAACATGGAAATATGTACACCGCTATGTGTATAAACATGGAAATATCTCCAATGCTCTCTGTATAATCATGGAAATATTTCCACCGTTTTCTGTATAAACATGGAAATATCAACAGTGCCATCTATATAAACATTGAAATATCTACACTGCAATATGTAAAAACATGGAAATATCTACACAGTCATCTGAACAAACATGGAAATATCTACACCGCAATCTGTATAAACATGGATATATCTACACCGCTATCTCTATAAACAAGGAAATATGTACACCACCATCTCTATAAACATGGAAATATCTACACCGCCATCTGTATAAACATGGAAATATCTACACCGCTATCTGTATAAACATGGAAATATCTTCAATGCGATCTGCATAAACATGGAAATATCTACACCTGGATCTGTATAAACATGGAAATATCTACACCGCTATCTGTATAAACATGGAAATATCTACACAGCTATCTCTATAAACATGGTAATATCTACACCGTCATGTGTATAAACATGGAAATACCTACAAAGTCATCTGTATAATCATGGAAATAACTACACAGCCATCTGTATAAACATGGAAATATCTGGAGAACCATCTGTATATACATGGAAATATCTACACCGCTATCTGTATAAACATGGAAATAACTACACTGATATTTCTATAAACAAGGAAATATCTACACCGCCATCTGTTTAAACATGGAAATATATACACAGACATCTGTTTATACATGGAAATACCTACACCGCTCTCTGTATAAACATGATAATAACTACACCGCTATCTGTATAAATGTGGAAATATTTGCACCGCTATCCGTATAAACATGGAAATAACAACACCGCGATCTGTATAAACATGGAAATATCTACACCATGATCTGTATAAACATGGAAATATCTACACCGCGATGTGTACAAACATGCAAATATCTACACCATGATCTATATAAACATGGAAATATCTACATCGCCATTTCTATAAACATGGAAGTATCTACACCCCTATCTGTATAAACATGGAAATATCCACACCGCTCTCTCTATAAACATGGAGAAATCAACACCGCTATCTCTATGAACATGGAAATATCTACACCGCCATCTCTATAACATGGAAATATCTACACAACCCACAGTATAAACAAGGAAATATCTACACTGCTATCTGTATAAAAATGGAAATATCTCCACTGCTATCTCTATATACATCGAAATATCTACACCGCCATCTGTATAAACATGGAAATACTTAAAAAGTTATCTGTATAAACATGGAAATATCTACACCGCCATCTGTATAAACATGGAAATATCTACACAGCCATGTGTATATACATGGAAATATCTCCACCGCTATCTATATAAACATGGAAATAACTACACCACTATCTGTATAAACATGGAAATATCTACACCGCCATCTACATATCCATGGAAATATCTGCGCTGCCATCTGTATAAACATGGAACTATCCACACAGTCATCTGTGTATAGATGGAAATATCAACACCGCCATCTGTACAAACATGGAAATATCTGCACCGCTATCTGTATAAACATGGAAATATCTACACCGCCGTCTCTATAAACATGGAAATATCTACACCGCTATCTGTATAAACATGGAAATATCTACACCGCTCTCTCTATAAACATGGAAATATCTACACCGTGATCTGTATAAACATGGAAATATTTACACCGCTATCTGTATAAACATGGAAACTTCTACACCGTTATCTGTATAAATATGGAAATATCTACACCGCTATCTCTATAAACTTGGAAATATCTACACCGCCATCTGTATAAACATGGAAATACCTATACAGTCATCTGTGTAAACATGGAAATATCTACACCACCATCTGTATAAACATGGAAATATCTACAATGCCATCTGTATACACATGGAAATACCTACACGGCAATCTGTGTATAGATGGAAACATCAACACCGCCATCTGTACAAACATGGAAATATCTACTCTGCTATCTCTATAAACATGGAAATATCTACACTGCGGTCTGTATAAACATGGAAATGTCTACACCGGTATCTGTATAAACATGGAAATATCTACACCACGATCTGTATAAACATGGAAATATATACACCGCTATCTGTATAAACATGGAAGTATCTGCACCGCTATCTCTATAAACATGGAAATATCTACAAAGCCATCTGTATAAACGTGGAAATACCTACACAGACATGTGTAGGAACATGGAAATATCTGCACTGCCATCTGTATAAACGTGGAAATATCTACACCACTCTCTCTACAAACATGGAAATATCTACACCGGTATCTGAATAAACATGGAAATATCTACACCGCAATCTGTATAAACATGGTAATATCTACACCACCATCTATATAAACATGGAAATATCTACACCGCCATCTGTATAAACATGGAAATCTCTACAATGCCATCTGTAGAACGATGGAAATATCTACACCGCAATCTGTGTAAAAATGGAAATATCTACAACTATATCTTTAAAAACATGGAAATATCTACACCGCTATCTGTATAAACATGGAAATATCTACACCGCCATCTGCATGTCCATGGAAATATCTACGCCGCCATCTGTATAAACATGGAAATATCTACACGGCCTTCTGTGTATAGATGGAAATATCAACACCGCCATCAGTACAAACATGGAAATATCTACACCGCTATCTCTATAAACATGGAAATATCTGCACTGCCATCTGTAAAAACATGGAAATACCTATACAGTCATCTGTATAAACATGGAAATATCTACAATGCCATCTGTATACACATGGAAATATCTACACAGCCATCTGTATAAACATGTAAATATCTACACTGCTATCTCTATAAACATGGAAATATCTACACCGCCATCTCTATAAACATGAAAATATCTACACTGCCATCTCCATAAACATGGAACTAACTACTCCGCCATCTGTATAAACATGGAAACATCTACACGGCCATCTGTGTGAATAAGGAACTATCTACAATGCCATCTGTATAAAGATATAAATATCTGCACCGTGATCTGTATAAACATGGAAATATCTACATCGCTATCTGTATAAACATGGAAATATCTCCACCGTTATCTGTTTAAACATGGAAATATCTACACAGACATCTTTATAAATATGGAAATATCTACACCGCCATCTGTATAAACATGGAAATATCTACACTGCCATCTGTAGAAAGATGGAAATATCTACACCGCTATCTCTATAAATATGGAAATATCTACACCGCCATCTCTATAAACATGAAAATATCTACACTGCCATCTCCATAAAGATGGAAGTATCTAATCCGCCATGTGTATAAACACGGAAACATCTACACCACCATCTGTGAGAACATGGAAATATCTACACTGCCATCTGCATGTCCATGGAAATATCTACACCGCTATCTGTATAAACATTTAAATATCTACACGGCCATCTGTGTATAGATGGAAATATCAACACCGCCATCTGTACAAACATGGAAATATCTACACCGCTATCTCTATAAACATGGAAATATCTGCACTGCCATCTGTAAAAACATGGAAATACCTATACAGTCATCTGTATAAACATGGAAATATCTACAATGTCATCAGTATACACATGGAAGTATCTACACAGCCATCTTTATAAACATGTACATATCTACACTGCTATCTCTATAAACATGGAAATATCTACACCGCGATCTCTATAAACATGGAAATATCTACACTGCCATCTCCATAAACATGGAACTAACTAATCCGCCATCTGTAAAAACATGGAAACATCTAGAGCGCCATCAGTGTGAATAAGGAAATATCTACAATGCCATCTGTATAAAGATATAAATATCTGCACCTCGAGCTGTATAAACATGGAAATATCTACATCGCTATCTGTATAAACGTGTAAATAAAAACACCGCTATTGGTAAAAACATGGAAATATCTACAACGCCATCTATATAAACATGGAAATATCTACACCGCTATGTCTATAAACATGGAAATACCTACACCGCTATCTCTATAAACATGGAAATATCCACACCGCTGTCTGTATAAACATGGAAATATCTACACCGCTATCTGTATATACATGGAAATATCGAAACTGCGATCTGTATAAACATGGAAATATCTACACCGCCATCTCTATAAACATGAAAATATCTACACTGCCATCTCCATAAACATGGAACTAACTGCTCCGCCATCTGAATAAACATGGAAACATCTACACCGCCATCAGTGTGAATAAGGAAATATCTACAATGCCATCTGTATAAAGATATAAATATCTGCACCTCGAACTGTATAAACATGGAAATATCTACATCGCTATCTGTATAAACGTGGAAATAACATCACCGCTATGGGTAAAAACGTGGAAATACCTACAACGCCATCTATATAAACATGGAAATATCTACACCGCTATGTTTATAAACATGGAAATACCTACACCGCTATCTCTATAAACATGGAAATATCCACACCGCTGTCTGTATAAACATGGAAATATCTACACCGCTATCTGTATACATGGAAATATCGAAACCGCGATCTGTATAAACATGGAAATATCTACACCCCGATCTGTATAAACATGGAAATATCTTCACCTCGATCTGTATACACTTGGAAATATCTACACCGCTATCTGTATAAACATGGTAATATCTACACCACCATCTATATAAACATGGAAATATCTACACTGCCATCTGTATAAACATGGAAATATCTACAATGCCATCTGTAGAGAGATGGAAATATCTACACCGCAATCTGTGTAAACCTGGAAATATCTACACCAATATCTGTAAAACATGGAAATATCTACACCGCTATCTGTATAAACATGGAAATATCTTCACCGCGATCTGTATAAACATGGAAATATCTACAGCGCCATCTCTATAAACATTGAAATATCTACACTGCCATCTGTAAAAATATGGAAATATCTACACAGTCATCTGAATAAACATGGAAATATCTACACCACCATCTGTATAAACATGGAAATACCTACAATACCATCTGTATACAAATGGAAATATCTACACAGACATCTGTATATATATGGAAATATCTACACCGCCATCTCTATAAACATGAAAATATCTACACTGCCATCTCCATAAAGATGTAAGTATCTATCCCGCCATGTGTATAAATACGGAAATATCTACAACACCATCTGTGTAAACATGGAAATATCTACACCGCTATCTGTATAAACATGGAAATATCTACACGGCCATCTGCATGTCCATGGAAATATCTACGCCGCCATCTGTATAAACATGGAAATATGTAAACGGCCTTCTGTGTATAGATGGAAATATCAACACCGCCATCTGTACAAACATGGAAATATCTACACCGCTATCTCTATAAACATGAAAATATCTACACTGCCATCTCCATAAACATGGAACTAACTACTCCGCCATCTGTATAAACATGGAAACATCTACACCGCCATCTGTGTAAATAAGGAAAAATCTACAATGCCATCTGTATAAAGATATAAATATCTGCACCGTGAGCTGTATAAACATGGAAATATCTACACCGCCATCTGCATGTCCATGGAAATATCTACACCGCCATCTATATAAACATGGAAATATCTACACTGCCATCTGTAGAGAGATGGAAATATCTACACCGCTATCTCTATAAATATGGAAATATCTACACCGCCATGTCTATAAACATGAAAATGTGTACACTGACATCTCCATAAAGATGGAAATATCTACCCCGCCATGTTAATAAACACGGAAATATCTACAACACCATCTGTGTAAACATGGAAATATCTACACCGCTATCTGTTTAAACATGGAAATATCTACACCGCCATCTGCATGTCCATGGAAATATCTACACCGCCATCTGTATAAACATGGAAATATCTACACGGCCTTCTGTGTATAGATGGAAATATCAACACTGCCATCTGTACAAACATGGAAATATCTACACCGCTATCTCTATAAACATGGAAATATCTGCACTGCCATCTGTAAAAACATGGAAATACCTATACAGTCATCTGTATAAACATGGAAATATCCACAATGCCATCTGTATACACATGGAAATATCTACACAGCCATCTGTATAAACAGGTAAATATCTACACTGCTATCTCTATAAACATGGAAATATCTACACCGCCATCTCTATAAACATGAACATATCTACACTGCCATCTCCATAAACATGGAACTAACTACTCCGCCATCTGTATAAACATGGAAACATCTACACCGCCATCTGTGTAAATAAGGAAATATCTACAATGCCATCTGTATAAAGATTTAAATATCTGCACCGTGAGCAGTATAAACATGGAAATATCTACATCGTTATCTGTATAAACGTGGAAATAACAACACCGCTATCGGTATAAACATGGAAATATCTACAACGCCATCTATATAAACATGGAAATATCTACACCGCTATGTCTATAAACATGGAAAAACCTACACCGCTATCTCTTTAAACATGGAAATATCGACACCGCTATCTGTATAAACATGGAAATATCTACACCGCTATCTGTATAAACATGGAAATATCTACACCGCGATCTGTATAAACATGGAAATATCTACACCGCGATCTGTATAAACATGGAAATATCGTCACCACCATCTGTATAAACATGGAAATATCTACACCGCTATCTGTATAAACATGGTAATATCTACACCACAATCAATATAAACATGGAAATATCTTCACCGCCATCTGTATAAACATGGAAATCTCTACAATGCCATCTGTAAAAAGATGGAAATATCTACACCGCAATCTGTGTAGACATGGAAATACCTTCACCACGATCTGTATAAACATGGAAATATCTACACCGCTATGTGTATAAACATGGAAATATCTACACCGCTATCTGTATAAACATGGAAATATCTACACCGCTATCTGTATAAACATGGAAATATCTACACCGCGATCTGTATAAACATGGAAATATCTACACCGCGATCTGTATAAACATGGAAATATCTTCACCACGATCTGCATAAACATGGAAATATCTACACCGCTATCTGAATAAACATGGTAATATCTACACCATCATCTATATAAACATGGAAATATCTACACCGCGATCTGTATAAACATGGAAATATCTACAATGCCATCTGTAGAAAGATGGAAATATCTACACCGCAATCTGTGTAAACATGGAAATATCTACACCGATATCTGTAAAAACATGGAAATATCTTCACCGCTATCTGTATAGACATGGAAATATCTACACCGCGATCTGTATAAACATGGAAATATCTACAGCGCCATCTCTATAAACATTGAAATATCTACACTGCCATCTGTATAAACTTGGAAACATCTACACCGCCATCTGTGTGAATAAGGAAATATCTAAAATGCCATCTATATAAAGATATAAATATCTGCACCGCGAGCTGTATAAACATGGAAATATCTACATCGCTATCTGTATAAACGTGGAAATACCAACACCGCTATCGGTATAAACATCGAAATATCTACAACGCCATCTATATAAACATGGAAATATCTACACCGCTATGTCTATAAACATGGAAATATCTACACCGCTACCTCTATAAACATGGAAATATCTACACCGCTATCTGTATGAACATGGAAATATTTACACCGCTATCTCTATAAACATGGAAATATCTACACCGCGATCTGTATAAACATGGAAATATCTTCACCACGATCTGTATAAACATGGAAATATCTACACCGCTATCTGTATAAACATGGTAATATCTACTCCACCATCTATATAAACATGGTAATATCTACACCACCATCTATATAAACATGGAAATATCTACACTGCCATCTGTATAAACATGGAAATATCTACAATGCCATCTGTAGAAAGATGGAAATATCTACACCGCAATCTGTGTACACATGTATATATTTACACCGATATCTGTAAAAACATGGAAATTTCTACACCGCTATCTGTATAAACATGGAAATATCTACACCACCATCTATATAAACATGGAAATATCTACACCGCCATCTGTATAAACATGGAAATATCTACAATGCCATCTGTAGAAACATGGAAATATCTACACCGCAATCTGTGTAAACATGGAAATATCTACACCGATATCTGTAAAAATATGGAAATATCTACACCGCTATCTGTATAAACATGGAAATATCTACACCGCGAGCTGTATAAACATGGAAATATCTACAGCGCCATCTCTATAAACATTGAAATATCTACACTGCCATCTGTAAAAACATGGAAATATCTACAGGGTCATCTGAACATACATCGAAATATCTACACAGACATCTGTATAAATATGGAAATATCTACACCGCCATCTCTATAAACATGGAAATATCTACACTGCCATCTGTAGAAAGATGGAAATATCTACACCGCTATCTCTATAAATATGGAAATGTCTACACCGCCATCTCTATAAACATGAAAATATCTACACTGACGTCTCCATAAAGATGGAAGTATCTACTCCGCCATGTGTATAAACACGGAAATATCTACACCACCATCTGTGAAAACATGGAAATATCTACACTGCTATCTGTATAAACTTGGAAATATCTACAACACGATCTGCATGTCCATGGAAATATCTACGCTGCCATCTGTATAAACATGGAAATATCTACACGGCCATCTGTGTATAGATGGAAATATCAACACCGCCATCTGTACAAACATGGAAATATCTACACCGCTATCTCTATAAACATGGAAATATCTGTACTGCCATCTGTAAAATCATGGAAATACCTACACAGTCATCTGTATAAACATGGAAATATCTACAATGCCATCTGTATACACATGGAAATATCTACACAGCCATCTGTATAAACAGGTAAATATCTACACTGCTATCTCTATAAACATGGACATATATACACCGCCATCTCTATAAACATGAAAATATCTACACTGCCATCTCCATAAACATGGAACTAACTACTCTGCCATCTGTTTAAACATGGAAACATCTACACCGCCATCTGTGTGAATGAGGAAATATCTACAATGCCATCTGTATAAAGATATAAATATCTGTACAGCGAGCTGTATAAACATGGAAATATCTACACCGCTATCTGTATAAACATGGAAATATCTACACTGCGATCTGTATAAACATGGAAATATCTACAGCGCCATCTCTATAAACATTGAAATATCTACACTGCCATCTGTAAAAACATGCAAATATCTACACAGTCATCTGAATAAACATGGAAATATCTACACCACCATCTGTATAAACATGGAAATACCTACCATACCATCTGTATACACATGGAAATATCTACACAGACATCTGTATAAATGTGGACATACCTACGCCGCCATCTGTATAAACATGAAAATATCTACACTGCCATCTGTAGAAACATGGAAATATCTACACCGCTATCTCTATAAATATGGAAATATCTACACCGCCATCTCTATAAACATGAAAATATCTACACTGCCATCTCCATAAAGATGGAAGTATCTACTCCGCCATGTGTATAAACACGGAAATATCTACACCACCATCTGTGAAAACATCGAAATGTCTACACCGCTATCTGCATAAACATGGAAATATCTACACTGCCATCTGCATGTCCATGGAAATATCTACACCGCCATCTGTATAAACATGGAAATATCTACACGGCCATCTGTGTATAGATGGAAATATCAACACCACCATCGGTACAAACATGGAAATATCTACACCGCTATCTCTATAAACATGGAAATATCTACACTGCCATCTGCATGTCCTTGGAAATATCTACACCGCCATCTGTATAAACATGGAAATATCAACACCACCATCTGTACAAACATGGAAATATCTACACCGCTATGTCTATAAACATGGAAATACCTACACCGCTATCTCTATATACATGGAAATATCCACACCGCTGTCTGTATAAACAAAGAAATATTTACACCGCTATCTGTATAAACATGGAAATATCGAAACCGCGATCTATATAAACATGGAAATATCTACACCCTGATCTGTATAAACATGGAAATATCTTCACCACGATCTGTATAAACATGGAAATATCTACACCGCTATCTGTATGAACATGGTAATATCTACACCACCATCTATATAAACATGGAAATATCGACACCGCCATCTGTATAAACATGGAAATATCTACAATGCCATATGTATACACATGGAAATATCTACGCAGCCATCTGTATAAACATGTAAATATCTACACTGCGATCTCTATAAACATGCAAATATCTACACCGCCATCTCTATAAACTTGAAAATATCTACACTGCCATCTCCATAAACATGGAACTAACTACTCCGCCATCTGTATAAACATGGAAACATCTACACCGCCATCAGTGTGAATAAGGAAATATCTACAATGCCAACTGTATAAAGATATAAATATCTGCATCGCGAGCTGTATAAACATGGAAATATCTACATCGCTATCTGTAAAACGTGGAAATACCAACAACGCTATCGGTATAAACATGGAAATATCTACAACGCCATCTATATAAACATGGAAATATCTACACCGCTATGTCTATAAATATGGAAATACCTACACCGCTATCTCTATATACATGGAAATATCCACACCGCTGTCTGTATAAACATGGAAATATCGAAACCGCGATCTGTATAAACATGGAAATATCTACACCCCGATCTGTATAAACATGGAAATATCTTCACCACGATCTGTATAAACATGGAAATATCTACACCGCTGTCTGTATGAACATGGTAATATCTACACCACCATCTATATAAACATGGAAATATCTACACCGCCATCTGTATAAACATGGAAATATCTACAATGCCATCTGTAGAAAGACGGAAATATCTACACCGCAATCTGTGTAAACATGGAAATATCTACACCAATATCTGTAAAACATGGAAATAACTACACCGCTATCTGTATAAATATGGAAATATCTACACCGCTATCTTTATAAACATGGAAATAGCTTCACCACGATCTGTATAAACATGGAAATATCTACACCGCTATCTGTATAAGCATGGAAATATCTACACAGTCATCTGAATAGACATGGAAATATCTACACCACCATCTGTATAAACATGGAAATACCTACCATACCATCTGTATACACATGGAAATATCTACACAGACATCTGTATAAATATGGACATACCTACACCGCCATCTGTATAAACATGAAAATATCTACACTGCCATCTGTAGAAAGATGGAAATATCTACACCGCTATCTCTATAAATATGGAAATATCTACACCGCCATCTCTATAAACATGAAAATATCTACACTGCCATCTCCATAAAGATGGAAGTATCTACTCCGCCATGTGTATAAACACGGAAATATCTACACCACCATCTGTGAAAACATGGAAATGTCTACACCGCTATCTGCATAAACATGGAAATATCTACACTGCCATCTGCATGTCCATGGAAATATCTACACCGCCATCTGTATAAACATGGAAATATCTACACGGCCATCTGTGTATAGATGGAAATATCAACACCACCATCGGTACAAACATGGAAATATCTTCACCGCTATCTCTATAAACATGGAAATACCTACACTGCCATCTGCATGTCCTTGGAAATATCTACACCGCCGTCTGTATAAACATGGAAATATCAACACCACCATCTTTACAAACATGGAAATATCTACACCGCTATGTCTATAAACATGGAAATACCTACACCGCTCTCTCTATATACATGGAAATACCCACACCGCTATGTCTATAAACATGGAAATACCTACACCGCTATCTCTATATACATGGAAATATCCACACCGCTTTCTGTATAAACGTAGAAATATCTACACCGCTCTCTGTATAAACATGGAAATATCGATACCGCGATCTATATAAACGTGGAAATATCTACACCCCGATCTGTATAAACATGGAAATATCTACACGGCTATCTCTATAAAGATGGAAATATCTACACCGCCATCTGTATAAGCCTGTAAATACCTACACAGTCATCTCTATAAACATTGAAATATCTACCCCTGTATCTGTATAAACATTTAAATATCTACACCGTCATCTGTATAAACCTGGAAATAACTGCACAGTCATTTGTATAAACATGGAAATATCTACATGGTCATCTGTATAAAGATGGAAATATCTACACTGCTATCTGTATAAACATGGAAATATCTACACCACTATCTGTACAAACTTGGAAATATCTACACCACTATCTCTATAAACTTGGAAATATCTACAGCGCTATCTGTATAAACACGGAAATATCTACACTGCCATCTGTATAAACATGGAAATATCTACACCGCCATCTGTATAAACATGGAAATACCTACACAGTCGTCTGTATAAACATGGAAATACCTACACAGTCAGCTGTATAAACGTGGAAATATCTACCCCACCATCTGTATAAACATGAAAATATCTACATCGCCTTCTGTATAAGTATGGAAATAGCTACACCGTTATCTGTATAAACATGGAAATAGCCACACCACTATCTGTATAAACATGGAAATATCTAAACCGCCATTTGTATAAACATGGAAATATCAACACCGCCATCTGTATAAACATGCAAATATCTAAACCGCCATTTGTGTAAACTTGGAAATATCTACACCACTATCTGTGCAAAGATGGAAATATCTACACCGCTATCTCTGTAAATATGGAAATAACTGCACTGCTATCTGTATAAACATGGAAATATCTACACAACTATCTGTATATACATGGAAATATCTACCAAGCTATCTGTATAAATATGGAAATATCTACACCGCTATCTCTATAAACATGGAAATTTCTACACCGCTATCT
This sequence comes from Pan troglodytes, assembly GCF_028858775.2. Classification (NCBI taxonomy): domain Eukaryota; kingdom Metazoa; phylum Chordata; class Mammalia; order Primates; family Hominidae; genus Pan; species Pan troglodytes. The sequence goes on from NC_072406.2 coordinate 5,277,479, forward strand.
ATATAAACATGGAAATATCTACAGCGCTATCTGTATTAACATGGAAATAACTACACCGCCATCTGTATAAACATGCAAATATCTACGAAGTCATCTGTATAAACATGTATATATCTACACCAACATCTCAATAAACATGGAAATATCTAGACAGCCATATCTATACCCATGGAAATATCTACACAGCCATCTGTATAGACATGGAAATATCTACACCGCTATCTTTGTAAACATGGAAATATCTACACCTCTATCTGTAGAATCATGGAAATATCTACATTACTATCTGTATAAACATGTAAATAACTACAGCGCTATCTGTATAAACATGGAAATATGTACACCGCTTTCTGTATAAACATGGAAATACCTACACCGCTGTCTGTATAAACATGGAAATATTTACAATGCTATCTTTGTAAACATGGAAATATCTACAACGCTATCTTTGTAAACATCTACAACTCTATCTGTGTAAACATGGAAATATCTACACAGCTATCTTTGTAAACTTGGAAATATCTACACCGCTGTCTGTGTAAAGATGGAAATATCTACACCGCAATCTGTGCAAAGATTGAAATATCTACATCGCTATCTCTGGAAACATGGAAATATCTACACCGCAATCTGTGCAAAGATTGAAATATCTACACCGCTCTCTCTGTAAACATGGAAATATCGACACCACCATCTGTATAAACATGGAAATATCTACAATGCCATTTGAATAAACATGGAAATATCTACACAGCCGTCTCTATAAACAAGGAAATATCTACACTGGTATCTGTATAAACATGGAAATACCTACACCGCTGTCTGTATAAACATGGAAATACCTACACCGCTATCTTTATAAACCTGGAAATATCAACACCACTATCCGTAAAAACATGGAATATCTACACCGGTATCACTATAAACATGTAAATAACTGCAACGCTATCTGTGCAAACATGGAAATATTTACCCCACTATCTGTGAAAACATGGAAATATCTACAACGCTATCTGTATAAAGATGGAAATATCCACACTTCTATCTGTATAAATATGGAAATATCTACCCCGCTATCCAAATAAACATGGAAATACATACACCGCTATCTGTATAAACATGGAAATATCTACACCGCTATCACTATAAACATGGAAATACCAACACCGCTATCCTTATAAACATGGAAATATCTGCACCGCTATCTGTATAAACATGGAAATATCTACAGCGCTATCAGTATAAACAGGGAAATATCTGCACCGCTATCTCTATAAACATGGAAATATCTACACCGCTATCTGTATAAACATGGAAATGTCTGCATCGCTATCTGCATAAAGATGGAAATATCTCCAACGCTGTCTGCATAAACATGGAAATATCTGCATCGCTATCTGCATAAAGATGGAAATATCTCCACCGCTGTCTCTATAAACATGCAAATATCGACACTGCTATCTGTATAAACATGGAGATATCTACACCGCTATCTGTATAAACATGGAAAATCTACAACAGTATCTCTATAAACATGGAAATATATACACTGCCGTCTGTATACACATGGAAATATCTACACAGCCATCTGTATAAACATGGAAATATCTACACTGCTATCTCTATAAACATGGAAATACCTACACAGCTATCTCTAAAAACATGGAAATATCTACTCCGCAATCTCAATAAACATGGAAATATCTACACCGCCATCTCTATGAACATGAAAATATCTACACCGCCATCTCCATAATCATGGAACTAACTACACTACCATCTGTATAAAAGTGGAAATATCTACACCGTTTTCTGTATAAACATGGAAACATCTACACTGCCATCTGTATAAAGATGGAAATATCTATACCGTGAGCGGTATAAACTTGGAAATATCTAAAACACTATCTGTATAAACATAGAAATATCAACTCCGCTATGGGTATAAACGTGGCAATATCTACACCACTGTCTGTATAAACATGGAAATATCTAAACCACTATCTCTATAAACATGGAAATACCTACACCGCCATCTCTATAAACATGGAAATATCTACACTGCCATCTGTATAAACATGGAAATATCTGCACCGCTATCACTATAAACATGGAAATACCTACATCGCTATCTGTATAACATGGTAAAATCTACACCGCCATCTGTATAAACATGGAAATATCTACACCGTTATCTGTATAAACATGGAAATATCTACAACGCTATCTGTGTAAACATGGAAATATCTACACCGCTATCTGTGTAAACATGGAAATATATACACCGCTATCTCTATAAAGATGGAAATATCTACACCACTAACTGTATAATCGTGGAAATATCTACACCGCTGTCTGTATAAACGTGGAAATATATACACCGGTATCTGAATAAACTTGGAAATATCTACACCGATATCTGTATAAACGTGGAAATATTTTCAACGCTGTCTGTGCAAACGAGGAAGTATCTACACACCTATCTGTGTAAACCTGGAAATATCTACACCGCTATCTGTGTAAAGATGGAAATACATACACCGCAATCTGTGCAAAGATGGAAATGTCTACACCGCTATCTCGGTAAACATGGAAATATCTACACCGCTATCTGTATAAACATGGAAATATCTACACCGCTATATCTATAAACATGGAAATATCTACACCGCTATCTCTATTATCGTCAAAATATCTACACCGACATCTGTATGAACATGTAAATATCTACACAGTCATCTGTATAAACATGTAAATATCTACACAACCATCTTAATAAACATGGAAATCTCTAGACAGCCATATCTATACACATGGAAATATCTACACAGCCATCTCTATAAACATGGAAATATCTACACCTCTATCTCTGTAAACATGAAAATACCTACACCGCTATCTGTAGAAACATGGAAATATCTACACTGCCATCTGTATACACAAGGAAATATCTACGAAGGCATCCCTATAAACATGGAAATATCTACACCGCTATCTGTATGAACATGGAAATATCAACATCGCCATCGCAGTAAACAAGAAAATATCTACACCGCCATCTCTATTAACATGAAAATATCTACACTGCCATCTCTATAAACATGGAAGTATCTATACAGCCATCTTTATAAACATGGAAATACCTACACAGCCATCTGTATAAACATGGAAATATCTACACTGCCATCTGTATTAAGATGGAAATATCTACATCACCATCTGTATAAATATGGAAATATCTACACCGCCGTCTGTATAAACATGGAAATATCGACACAGCCTTCTGTATAAACATGGAAATATCTACACCGGTATCTGTGTAAAGATGGAAATATCTAAACCGCAATCTGTGCAAAGATGCAAATATCTACACCAATATCTCTATAAACATGGAAATATCTACACTGCTATCTGTATAAATATGGAAATATTTACACCGCTATCTCCAAAAACATGGAAATATCTACACCGCTATCTCAATAAAGATGGAAATATCTACAGCGCTCTCTCTATAAACATGGAAATATCTACACTGCCATCTGTATAAACATGGAAATATCCACACAGTCATCTTTATATACATGGAAATATCTACACCGCTATCTGTATAAACATGGAAATATCTACACCGCTATCTCTATAAACATGGAAATATCTGCACCGCCATCTGTATAAACATGGAAATATCTACACCACTATCTTTATAAACATGGAAATATCTACACCGATATCTGTATAAACATTGAAGTATCTGAACCACTATCTCTGTAAACATGGAAGTATCAACACTGCCATCTGTAGAAAGATGGAAATAACTACAACGCGATCTGTATAAACAGGGAAATATCTACACCGCCACCTGTATAAACATGGAAATATCTACACAACTATCTGTATAAACATGGAAATATCTACAAAAACATACGTATAAACATGGAAATATCTACACTGCTATCTGTATAAACATGGAAATATCTACACCGCTATCTCTATAAACATGGAAATAGCTAGAGAGTCATCTGTATAAACATGGAAATATCTACACCGCCATGTGAATAAACATGGAAACATCTACACAGCCATCTGTATAAACATGGAAATATCTACACCGCTATCTGTGTAAAGATGGAAATATCTACAGCGCAATCTGTGCAAAGATGGAAATATCTACTCCGCTATCTCTGTAAACATGGAAATTCCTACAGTGCTATCTGTATAAACATGGAAATATCTACACCGCAATCTGTATAAATATGGAAATATCTACACTGCTATCTCTATAAACATGGAAATATCTACACCGCTATCTGTATAAACATGGAAACATATACACCGCTATGTCTATAAACATGGAAATATCTACAGTGCCATCTGTATAAACATGCAAATATCTACACGGTCATCTGTATAAACATGGAAATATCTACACTACCATCTCTATAAACATGGAAATATGTATAGCACTCACTGTATAAAGATGCAAATATCTACACCGCTACCTGTATAAACATGGAAATATCTACATTGCTATTTGTATAAATATGGAAATATTTACACCGCTATCTCTATAAACATGGAAATATCTACACCGCTATTTCTATAAACAGGGAAATATCTACACCAACATCTGTATAAACATGGAAATATCTACACAGTCATCTTCATAAACATGGAAATATCAACACTGCCATCTGTATAAACATGGAAATACCTACTCAGCCCTCTTTATAAACATGGAAACATCGGCACAGCAATCTATATAAACATGTAAATATCTACACCGCTATCTGTATAAACAGGGAAATATCTACACCGCTATCACTATAAACATGGAAATATCTACACCGCTATGTGAATAAACATGAAAATATTTCCGCTGCTATCTCTGTCAACAGAGAAATAACTACACCGCTCTCTGTATAAACATGGAAATACCTACACTGCCATCTGTATTAACATGGAAATATCCACACCACCATCTGTATAAAAGTGGAAATATCTACATGGCGAGCTCTATAAACATGGAAATATTTACACCGCTATGTGTATAAACATGGAAATACCAACACCGCTATCTCTATAAACGTGGAAATATCTACACCGCTATCTGTATAAACATGGAAACATCTACACCGCGATCTGTATGAAAATGGAAATATCTGCACCTCCATCACTATAAACATGAAAATATCTACACTGCCATCTCCATAAACATGTATACTCACTGTATAAAGATGTAAATATCTACACCACTATCTGTATAAACATGGAAATATCTACATCGCTATTTGTATAAATATGGAAATATTTACACCGCTATCTCTATAAACATGGAAATATCTACACCTCTATTTCTATAAACAGGGAAATATCTACACCAACATCTGTATAAACATGGAAATATCTACACAGTCATCTTCATAAACATGGAAATATCAACACTGCCATCTGTATAAACATGGAAATATCTACACTGTCATCTGTATAAAGATGTAAGTATCTACAATGTGAGCTGTATAAACATGGAAAGATTTATACCGCTATCAGTATAAACATGGAAATACCAACACCGCTATCTTTATATACTTGGAAATATCTACACCGCTATCTGTATAAACATGGAAATATCTACAAAGCTATCTCTATAAACTTGGAAATACCTAAACCGCTATCTCTACAGACACGGAAATATCTACACCGCTGTCTCCATAAACATGGAAATATATACACAGCCATCTCTACAAACATGGAAATGTCTACAATGCCATCTAAATAAACAAGGAAATATCTACACTGCCATCTATATAAACATGGAAATATCTACACCGCCATCTGTATAAACATGGAAATATCTACACTGCCATCTGTAGAAAGATGGAGTTAACTACACTGCGATCTGTATAAACGTGGAAATATCTACACCATGATCTGTATAAACATGGAAATATCTACAACCATATCTGTAAACATGGAAATATCTACACCGCTATCTGTGCAAAGATGGAAATATCTACACCGCTATCTCTGTAAACATGGAAATACCTACACCGCTATCTGTATACACATGGAAATATCTACAACGCTATCTCTATAAACATGGAAATATCTACACTGCTATCTCTATAAACATGGAAATATCTACACCGTTATCTGTATAAACATGGAAATATATACAGCGCTATCAGTATAAACATGGAAACTTCTACACCACGATCTGTATGAACATGAAAGATCTACATCGCTATCTGTATAAACATGTAAATATCTACACTGCTATCTGTATAAACATGGAAACATCTACACCACTAACTGTATAAACATGGAAATATCCACACTGCCATCTGAATAAATATGGAAATATCTACACCGCTATCTCCATTAACATGGAGATACCTACACCGCCATCTGTATAAACATGGAAAAAACTACACAGCTATCTCTATAAACGTGGAAATATATACACTGACATCTCAACAAACATGGAAATATCTACAGCGCCATCTACATAAACAAGGAAATATCTACACTGCCATCTATATAAACATGGAAATATCTACACCGCTATTTGTATAAACATGGAAATATCTAGTGTGTCGTCTGTAAAAAATGGAAATATCTACACAGTCATCTGTATAAACATGGAAATATCTACACCACCATTTGTATAAACTTGGAAGTATCTACACCGCCATCTGTATAAACATGGAAATAGCTACACAGTCATCTGTATAAACATGGAAATATCTACATCACCTTCTTAATAAACATGGAAATATCTACACCGCCATCTCTATAAACATGAAAATATCTACACCTCCATCTCCATAAACATGGAAATATCTACACAGCCATTTGTGTAAACATGGAAATATGTTCACCTCTATCTGTATAAACACGGAAATATCTACACTACCATCTTTATAAACATGGAAATATCTACACCGCTATCTCTATAAACGTGGAAATATCTACAGCGCTGTCTATATAAACATTGAAATATCTAAACCTCTATCTCTATAAACATTGAAATATGTACACCGCCATCTCTGTAAACATGGAAATATTTACACCGCCATCTACATAAACTAGGAAATATCTACACCGCCATCTATATAAACATGAAAATATCTAAACCGCCGTCTGTATAAACATGGAAATATCTACACTGCCGTCTGTAGAAAGATGAAAATACCTACACCACGATCTTTATAAACATGTAAATATCTACACGGCTATCTGTATAAACATGGAAATATCTACAATGCTATCTGTATAAACATGGAAATATCTACACCACGATCTGTGTAAACATGGAAATATGTACACCGCTATCTGCATAAACATGGAAATATCTACACCACTACCTCTATAAATATGGAAATATCTATACCACTATCTCTATAAACATGGAAATATCTACATCGCTATCTGTATAAACATGGAAACATCTCCACCGCTGTCTGTATAAACATGGAAATACCTGCACCGCTATGTGTATAAACATGGAAATACCTACAAAGCTATCTGTATAAACATGGAAATACCTACACCACTATCGGTATAAACATGGATATATCTACAACACTAACTCTATAAACATGGAAATACCTACACCGCCATCTCTGTAGACATGGAAATATCTACACCGCTATCTGTATAAACATGGAATTGTCTACACGGCTATCTGTATAAACATGGAAATATCTACACCGCTATCTGTATAAACATGGAAATATCAACACCGCTATCTGTATAAACATGGAAATGTCTACACCGCTATCTGTATAAAGATGGAAATATCTACATCTCTATCTCTATAAACATGGAAATATCTACACCGCTATCTCTATAAACATGGAAATATCTACACAGTTATCTGTATAAACATGGAAATATCTACACCACCACCTGTATAAACATGGAAATATCTATACTGCCATCTGTATAAACATGGAAATACCTAAACCGCTATCTGTATAAAGATGGAAACATCTACAACACTATCCCTATAAACATGGAAATACCTACACCGCCATCTCTGTAGACATGGAAATATCAACAACGCTATCCAAATAAACATGGAAATATCTACACCGCTATCTGCTTCAACATGGAAATATCTACACCACTACCACTATAAACATGGAAATAACTACACCGCCATCTCTATAAACATGGAAATACCTACACCGCCATCTCTATAAACATGGAAACATCTATACCACCATGTCAATAAACTTGGAAATATCTACACCGCCATCGGCACAACCGTGGAAATATCTACACCGCCGTCTGCATAAACATGGAAAAATCTACACCGACATCTGCATAAACATGGAAATATCTTCAACGCTATCTGTGTAAACATGGAAATGTCTGCACTGCTATCTGTATAAACATGGAAATATTTACACCGCGGTCTGTATAAACATGGAAATATCTACACCGCTATCTGTATAAACATGGAAATATCTACAATGCCATCTCAATAAACATGGAAATATCTACACCGTGATCTGTATAAACATGGAAATATTTACACGGCTATCTGTATGAACACGGAAATATCTACCCCGTTATCTGTATAAATATGGAAATATCTACACCGCAATCTCTATAAACATGGAAATATCTACACCGCCATCTGTATAAACATGGAAATATCTACACTGCTATCTCTATAAATATGGAAATAACTTCAATGCCATCTGTAAAAACATGGAAATACCTATACAGTCATCTGTATAAACATGGAAATATCTTCACAACCATCTGTATAAACATGGAAATACCTACACAGCCATCTGTATAAACATGGAAATATCTACACAGCCATGTGTATATACATGTAAATATCTACACCGCTATCTATATAAACATGGAAATAACTACACCGCTATCTGTATAAACATGGAAATATCTCCACTGCTATCTCTATAAACATCGAAATATCTACACAGCCATCTGTATAAACATTGAAATCCTTACAAAGTTATCGGTATAAACATGGAAATATCTACACCGCCATCTCTATAAACATGGAAATACCTACACCGCCATCTCTATAAACATGGAAATATCTATACCACCATGTCAATAAACTTGGAAATATCTACACCGCCATCGGCACAACCGTGGAAATATCTACCCCGCCGTCTGCATTAACATGGAAAAATCTACACCGACATCTGCATAAACATGGAAATATCTTCAACGCTATCTGTGTAAACATGGAAATATCTGCACTGCTATATGTGGAAACATGGAAATATCTACATCACTATCTGTATAAACATGGAAATATCCACACCGTTATCTCTATAAACATGGAATTATCTACACCGCTATCTCTATAAACATGGACATATCTACACCGCTTTCTGTATAAACATGGAAATATCTACACCGCCTTCTGTACAAACATGGAAATATCTGCAATGCTATCTGTATAAACATGGAAATATTTACACCGCGGTCTGTATAAACATGGAAATATCTACACCGCTATCTGTATAAACATGGAAATATCTACACTGCTATCTCTATAAACATGGAAATATCTACACCGTGATCTGTATAAACATGGAAATATTTACACGGCTATCTGTATAAACACGGAAATATCTACCCCGTTATCTGTATATATATGGAAATATCCACACCGCAATCTCTATAAACATGGAAATATCTACACCGCCATCTGTATAAACATGGAAATATCTACACTGCTATCTCTATAAATATGGAAATAACTTCAATGCCATCTGTAAAAACATGGAAATACCTATACAGTCATCTGTATAAACATGGAAATATCTTCACAACCATCTGTATAAACATGGAAATACCTACACAGCCATCTGTATAAACATGGAAATATCTACACAGCCATGTGTATATACATGTAAATATCTACACCGCTATCTATATAAACATGGAAATAACTACACTGCTATCTGTATAAACATGGAAATATCTCCACTGCTATCTCTATAAACATCGAAATATCTACACCGCCATCTGTATAAACATTGAAATACTTACAAAGTTATCGGTATAAACATGGAAATATCTACACCGCCACCTGTATAAACATGGAAATATCTACACAGCCATGTGTACATACATGGAAATATCTACACCGCTCTCTATATAAACATGGAAATAACTACACTGCTATCTCTATATACATGGAAATATCTACACCGCCATCTACATATCCACAGAATTATCTGCGCCACCAACTGTATAAACATGGAAATATCTACACCGCTATCTGTATAAACATGGAAATGTCTACACCGCTATCTGTATAAAGATGGAAATATCTACATCTCTATCTCTATAAACATGGAAATATCTACACCGCTATCTGTATAAACATGGAAATATGTACACCGCAGTCTGTATAAACATGGAAATATCTACACCGCTATCTGTATAAACATGGAAATATCTACACCGCTATCTCTATAAACATGGAAATATCTACACCGTGATCTGTATAAACATGGAAATATTTACACCGCTATCTGTATAAAGATGGAAATTTCTACACCGTTATCTGTATAAATATGGAAATATCTACACCGCAATCTCTACAAACATGGAAATATCTACACCGACATCTGTATAAACATGGAAATACCTATACAGTCATCTGTGTAAATATGGAAATATCTACAATGCCATCTGTATACACATGGAAATACCTACATGGCCATCTGTGTATAGATGGAAACATCAACACCGCCATCTGTACAAACGTGGAAATGTCTACACTGCTATCACTATAAACATGGAAAAATCTAAACCGGTATTTGTATAAACTTGGAAATATCTACACCACGATCTGTATAAACATGGAAATATCTACACCGCCATCTGCATGTGCATGGAAATATTTATGCCGCCATCTGTATAAACATGGAAATATCTACATTGCCATCTGTGTATAGATGGAAATATCAATACCGCCATCTGTACAAACATGGAAATATCTACACCGCTATCTCTGTAAACATGGAAATATCTGCACTGCCATCTGTAAAAACATGGAAATAACTAAACAGTCATCTGTATAAACATGGAAATATCTACAATTCCATCTGTATACACATGGAAATATCTACACAGCCATCTGTATAAACATGTAAATATCTACACTGCTATCTCTGTAAACATGGAAATATCTACACCGCCATCTCTATAAACATGAAAATATCTACACTGCCATCTCCATAAACATGGAACTAACTACTCCGCCATCTGTATAAACATGGAAACATCTACACCAACATCTGTGTGAATAAGGAAATATCTACAACGCCATCTGTATAAAGATATAAATGTCTGCACCGCGAGCTATATAAACATTTAAATATCCACACCGCTATCTGTATAAACCTGGAAATATCTACAGCGATATCTGTATAAACATGGAAATACCTACACCGCTATCTGTATAAACATGGAAATATTTACAGTGCTATCTGCATAAACATGGAAATACCAACACCGTTAGCTGTATAAACATGGAAATATCTACACCGCTATCTCTATAAACATAAAAATAACTACACCGCCATCTCTATAAATATGGAAATATCTACACCGCCATCTGAATAAACATGGAAATATCTACACAGACATCTGTATAAACATGGAAATATCTACACTGCCATCTGTATAAACTTGGAAATACCTTCACTGACGTCTGTAGAAGAATGGAAATGTATACAAAGCGATCTGTATAAACATGGGAACTTCTACACCGCTACCTGTATAAACATGGAAATATCTACACCGCTATCTGTATCAACATGGAAATAACTACACCGCAATCTGTATAAACACAGAAATATCTACAATGCTATCTCTGTAAACATGAAAATATCTACACAGCTATCTGTGTAAACTTGGAAATAACTTCACCGCTATCTGTGTAAATTTGGCAATACCTTCACCGCAATCTGTGGAAAAATGGAAATACCTACACTGCTATCTCTGTAAAGATGGAACTACCTACACCGATATCTGTATATACATGGAAATATCTACACTGCCATCTGTATAAACATGGAAATATCTACAGCGCCATCTGTATAAACATGGAAATATTTACACCGCAATCTGTACACACATGGAAATATCTACACAGCCATCTGTATAAACATGGAAATATCTACACTGCTATCTCTATAAATATGGAAATATGTACACCACTATCTGTATAAACATGGAAATATCTACATCGCTGTCTGTATAAACAGGGAAATATCTCCACCGCGATCGGTATAAACATGGAAATATCTACACCACTATCTGTATAAACATGGAAATATTTACACCGCTATCTGTACAAACATGGAAATATCTACAACGCTATCTGTGTAAACACGGAAATATCTACACAGATATCTGTGTAAACTTGGAAGTATCTACACAGCTATCTGTGTAAAAATGGAGATACCTCCACAGCAATATGTGCAAAGATGGAAATGTCTACACTGCTATCTCTGTAAACCTGGAAATATCTACACCGCTATCTGTATAAACATGGAAATATCTACACCGCAGTCTCTATAAACATGGAAATATCTCCACCGCTATGTGTATAAGCATGAAAATATCTACAACGCTTTCTGTGTAAACATGGACATATCTACACTGCAATCTGTATAAACATGGAAATATCTACAACGCTATGTGTGTAAACATGGAAATATCTACACAGCTATCTGTGTAAACTCGGAAATGTCTACACAGCTATCTGCGTAAACATGGAAATAACTACAAGGCAATCTGTGCAATGATGGAAATATCTACACCGCTATCTCTGTAAACATGGAAATATCTACACCGCTACCTGTATAAACATGGAAATATCTACACCGCTGTCTGTATAAACAAGGAAACATCTACACCGCCATCTGTAGAAACATGGAAAAGTCTAAATTGCAATCTGTATAAACATGGAAATACCTACACCGCTATCTTTATAAATATGGAAATATCTACACCGCTATCTCTATAAACATGGAAATACCTACACCACTTTCTCTATAAACATGGAAATATCTACACTGCAATCTCTATATACATGGAAATATTTACTCCGCCGTCTCTATAAACGTGAAAATATCTACACCGCCATCTTCCGAAACATGGATGTATCTACACCTCCATCTGTATAAACTTGGAAATATCTAAAGCACTATCTGTATAAACATGGAAATATCTTCACTTCTATCTGTATAAACATGGAAATATCTCCTCTCCCATCTGTATAAAGATGGAAATATCTACACCACGAGCTGTATAAACATGGAAATATCTACACCGCTATCTGTATAAACATGGAAGTAGCATCACCGCTATCTGTATAAACATGGAAATATCTACACCGCTATCTCTATAAACATGAAAATATTTACACCACCATCTCTATAAACATGGAAATATTTACACCGCTCTCTCTATAAACATAGAAATAACTGCACCGCCACCTCTATAAACCTGGAAATATCTACACTGCCATCTGCATAAACATGGAAATATCTACACAGACATCTGTATAAACATGGATATATCTACACAGACATCTGTATATACTTGGAAATATCTACACTGAAATCTGTAGAAAGATGGAAATATCTACAAAGCGATCTGTATAAACATGGAAATCACTACACCGCAATCAGTATAAACATGGAAATATCTACACAGCAATCTGTGCAAAGATGGAAATATCTACACCGCAGTCTCTATAAACATGGAAATATCTACTCCGCTATCTGTATAAACATGGAAATAACTACACCGCTATCCATATAAACATGGAAATATCTACATTGCTATCTTTATAAACATGGAAATTTTTACACCGTTATCTGTATAAACATAGAAATATCTCCACCGCTATCTTTATAAACACGGAAATACCTTCACCGGTATCTTTAAAAACATGGAAATACCTACACCGCTATCTCTATAAACAACGAAATACCTACAACGCTATCTGTGTAAACATGGAAATAACTACACAGCTATCTGTGTAAACTTGGAAATATCTACACCGCAATCTGTGTAAGCATGGAAATATCTACAACGCTATCTGTGTAAACATGGAAATATTTACAACGCTATCTGTGTAAACTGGGAAATATCTACACAGCTATCAGTAAAACATGGAAATATCTACACCAAAATCTGTATAGCCCTGAAAATATCTACACCGCTATCTGTATCAACATGTAAATAACTACACCGCTATCTGTATAAACATGGAAATATCTACAATGATATCTCCGTAAACATGGAAATATCGACACAGGTATCTGTGTTAACTTGGAAATATCTACACCGCTATCTGTGTAAAGTTTGCAATGTCTACACCGCAATCTGTACAAAGATGGAAATATCTTTACCGCTATATCTGTAAACATGGAAATATCTACACCGCTATATGTATAAACATGGAAATATCTACACTGCTATCTCTATAAACATGGGAATATCTACATCGCTATCTGTATAAACATGGAAATATCTACATCGCTATCTGTATAAACAGGGAAATAACTCCACCGCTATCTGTGTAAACATGGAAATATCTACACCGCTATCTGTATATACATGGAAATATCTACACCGCTATCTGTATAAACAAGGAAATATCTACACCGCCATCTTTAGAAACATGGAAATATCTGCACCGCCATCTGTGTAAACTTGGAAATACCTACACCGCTACCTGTATAAATATGGAAATGTCTACACCGCTATCTCTATAAACATGGAAATACCTACACCACTTGCACTATAAACATGGAAATATCTACACCGCAATCTCTGTAAACATAGAAATATCTACACCGCCATCTATGTAAACATGAAAATATCTACACTGCCATATTCAGAAACATGGCTGTATCTACAATGCCATCTGTATAAACATGGAAATATCTACACCGCAATCTCTATAAACATGGAAATATCTACACCGCCATCTGTATTAACATGGAAATATCTACACAGTCATCTGTATAAACCTGGAAATATCTACACTGTCATCTATATAAACATGGAAATATCTACAGAGAACTCTGTATAAACGTGGAAATATCGGCACAGCCATCTGTATAAACATGGAAATATCTACATCGCTCTCTGTATAATCATGGAAATATCTACACCTCTATGTGTATTAACGTGGAAATATCCCCATTGCTATCTGTATAAACATGGACATATCTCCACCGCAATCTGTATAAACATGAAAATATCTACACCGCTATCTCTGTAAACATGGAAATATCTTCAATGCCATCTGTACAAACATAGAAATATCTACACAGTCATCTGTAGAAACATGGAAATATCTACACCGCTATCTCTATAAACATGGAAATGACTACACAACTATCTCTATAAACATGGAAAAATCTACACTGCTATCTCCATCAACATGGAAATATAAACACAGCCATGTCTTTAAACATGGAGGTATCTACAACGACATCTGCATAAACAAGAAAATATCTACACTGCCATCTATATAAACATAGAAATATCTACACCTCCATCTCTATAAACATGGAAATATCTACACTGCCATTTATAGAAAGATGGAAATATCTACACCGCAATCTGTATAAACGTGGAAATATCTACACCTCTATCTCTATAAACATGGAAATATCCACAATGCAATCTGTATAAACATGGAAATTTCTACACCGCTATCTGTATAAATATGAAATATCTAAACCACTATCTCTATAAAATTGGAAATATCTACACTGCTATCTGTATAAACATGGAAATATCCTCACTGGTATCTCTATGAACATGGATATATCTACACCGCTATCTCTATAAACATGGAAATATCTACACCGCCATCTCTATAAACATGAAAACATCTACACCGCCATCTGTATAAACATGGAAATATCTACACCGCTATCTTTATAAACATGGAAATATATACACAGCTATCTCTATAAACATGGAAATATCTACACCGCCATCTGTATAAACATGGAAATACCTACAAAGTCATCTGTATAAACATGGAAATATCCACAAACCATCTGCATAAACATGGAAATATCTACACAGCCATCTGTATGTACATGGAAATATCTACACCGCTATCTGTATAAACATGGAAATAACTACACCGCTATTTTTATAAACAAGGAAAAACCTCCACCGCCATCTGTTTAAACATGGAAATATATACACAGACATCTGTTTATACATGGAAATATCTACACCTCTATCTGTATAAACATGCTAATAACTACACCGCTATCTGTATAAATGTGGAAATATTTGCACCGCTATCCCTATAAACATGCTAATATCAACACCGTGATCTGTATAAACATGGAAATATCTGCACCACGATCAGTATAAACATGGAAATATCTACACCGCGATCTGTATAAACATGGAAATATGTACACCGTGATCTGTATAAACATGGAAATATCTACACTGCCATCTCTATAAACATGGAAATATCTACACCTCTATCTGTATAAACATGGAAATATCCACACAGCTATCTCTATAAACATGGAGAAATCAACACCGCTATCTCTATGAACATGGAAATATCTACACCGCCATCTCTATAAACATGGAAATGTCTACATCGCGATCAGTATAAACATGCAAATATCTACACCGCTATCTGTATAAACATGTAAATATCTCCACTGCTATCTTTATAAACATCGAAATATCTACACCGCCATCTGTATAAACATGGAAATAAAAAGTTATCTGTATAAACATGGAAATATCTACACCGCCATCTGTATAAACATGGAAATATCTACACAGCCATGAGTATATACATGGAAATATCTACAACGCTATCTATATAAAGATGGAAATAACTACACCGCTATCTGCAAAAACATGGAAATATCTCCACTGCTATCTCTTTAAATATCGAAATATCTACACCGCCATCTGTATAAACATGGAAATACCTACAAAGTCATCTGTATAAACATGGAAATATCTACAAACCATCTGTATAAACATGGAAATATCTACACAGCCATCTGTATATACATGGAAATATCTACACCGCTATCTGTATAAACATGGAAATAACTACACCGCTATTTGTATAAACAAGGAAATATCTCCACCGCCATCTGTTTAAACATGGAAATATATACACAGACATCTGTTTATACATGGAAATATCTACACCTCTATCTGTATAAACATGCTAATAAATAAACCACTATCTGTATAAATGTGGAAATATTTGCACCGATATCCCTATAAACATGGTATTATCAACACCGTGATCTGTATAAACATGGAAATATCTGCACCATGATCAGTATAAACATGGAAATATCTACACCGCGATCTGTATAAACATGGAAATATGTACATCGTGATCTGTATAAACATGGAAATATCTACACTGCCATCTCTATAAACATGGAAATATCTACACCCCTATCTGTATAAACATGGAAATATCCACACAGCTATCTCTATAAACATGGAGAAATCAACACCGCTATCTCTATGACCATGGAAATATCTACACCGCCATCTCTATAAACATGGAAATGTCTACATCGCGATCAGTATAAACATGCAAATATCTACACCGCTATCTGTATAAACATGGAAATATCTCCACTGCTATCTTTATAAACATCGAAATATCTACACCGCCATCTGTATAAACATGGAAATAAAAAGTTATCTGTATAAACATGGAAATATCTACACCGCCATCTGTATAAACATGGAAATATCTACACAGCCATGAGTATATACATGGAAATATCTACAACGCTATCTATATAAAGATGGAAATAACTACACCGCTATCTGTAAAAACATGGAAATAACTCCACTGCTATCTCTTTGAATATCGAAATATCTACACCGCCATCTGTACAAACATGGAAATATCTGCACCGCTATCTGTATAAACATGGAAATATCTACACTGTGGTGTGTATAAACATGGAAATATCTACACCGCTATCTGTATAAACAAGGAAATACCTACACCGCCATCTTTAGAAACATGGAAATACCTTCACCGCCATCTGTATAAACATGGAAATACATACACCGCTACCTGTATAAATATGGAAATGTCTACACCGCTATCTCTATAAACCTGGAAATACCTACACCACTTGCACTATAAACATGGAAATGTCTACACCGCAATCTCTGTAAACATGGAAATATCTACACCGCCATCTATGTAAACATGAAAATATCTACACTGCCATATTCAGAAACATGGCTGTAACTACACCGCCATCTGTATAAACATGGAAATATCTACACCAGTATCTGTATAAAGATGGAAATATTTAAACTGCTATCTCTATAAACATGGAAATATCTACACCGCTATCTCTATAGACATGGAAATATCTACACCGCCATCTGTATTAACATGGAAATATCTACACAGTCATCTGTATATACCTGGAAATATCTACACTGTCATCTATATAAGCATGGAAATATCTACAGAGAACTCTGTATAAACATGGAAATATCTACAATGCCATCTGTAGAAAGATGTAAATATCTACACCGCAATGTGTGTAAACATGGAAATATCTACACCGATATCTGTAAAAACATGGAAATATCTACACCGCTATCTGTATAAACATGGAAATATCTACACCGCGATGTGTATAAACATGGAAATATCTACAGCACCATCTCTATAAACATTGAAATATGTACACTGCCATCTGTAAAAACATGGAAATATCTACACAGTCATCTGAATAAACATGGAAATATCTACACCACCATCTGTATAAACATGGAAATACCTACATTACCATCTGTATACACATGGAAATATCTACACAGACATCTGTATAAATAGGGAAATATCTACACCGCCATCTGTATATACATGGAATTATATACACTGCAATCTGTAGAAAGATGGAAATATCTACACCGCTATCTCAATACATATGGAAATATCTACACCGCCATCTCTATAAACATGATATTATCTACACTGCCATCTCCATAAAGATGGAAGTATCTACTCCGCCATGTGTATAAACACGGAAATATCTACACCACCATCTGTGTAAACATGGAAATATCTACACCGCTATCTGTATAAACATGGAAATATCTACACCGCCATCTGCATGTCCATGGAAATATCTACGCCGCCATCTGTATAAACATGAAAATATCTACACGGCCATCTGTGTATAGATAGAAATATCAATACCGCCATCTGTACAAACATGGAAATATCTACACCGCTATCTCTATAAACATTGAAATATCTACACTGCCATCTGTAAAAACATGGAAATATCTACACAGTCATCTGAATAAACATGGAAATATGTACACCGCTATCTGTATAAACATGGAAATATCTACACCGCGATCTGTATAAACATGGAAATATCTACAGCACCATCTCTATAAACATTGAAATATCTACACTGCAATCTGTAAAAACATGGAAATATCTACACAGTCATCTGAATAAACATGGAAATATCTACACCACCATCTGTATAAACATGGAAATACCTACAATACCATCTGTATACACATGGAAATATCTACACAGACATCTGTATAAATAGGGAAATATCTACAACGCCATCTGTATATACATGGAATTATATCACTGCCATCTGTAGAAAGATGGAAATATCTACACCGCTATCTCAATACATATGGAAATATCTACACCGCCATCTCTATAAACATGAAATTATCTACACTGCCATCTCCATAAAGATGGAAGTATCTACTCCGCCATGTGTATAAACACGGAAATACCTACACCACCATCTGTGTAAACATGGAAATATCTACACCGCTATCTGTATAAACATGGAAATATCTGCACCGCCATCTGCATGTACATGGAAATACCTACGCCGCCATCTGTATAAACATGAAAATATCTACACGGCCATCTGTGTATAGATAGAAATATCAACAACGCCATCTGTACAAACATGGAAATATCTACACCGCTATCTCTATAAACATGGAAATATCTGCACTGCCATCTGTAAAAACATGGAAATACCTATACAGTCATCGGTATAAACATGGAAATATCTACAATGCCATCTGTATACACATGGAAATATCTACACAGCCATCTGTATAAACATGTAAATATCTACACTGCAATCTCTATAAACATGGAAATATCTACACCGCCATCTCTATAAACATGAAAATATCTACACTGCCATCTCCATAAACATGGAACTAACTACTCTGCCATCTGTATAAACATGGAAACATCTACACCGCCATCAGTGTGAATAAGGAAATATCTACAATGCCATCTGTATAAAGATATAAATATCTGCACCGCGAGCTGTATAAACATGGAAATATATACATCGCTATCTGTATAAACGTGGAAATAACAACACCGCTATCGGTATAAACATGGAAATATCTACAACGCCATCTATATAAACATGGAAATATCTACACCGCAATGTCTATAAACATGGAAATACCTACACCGCTATCTCTATAAACATGGAAATATCTACACCGCTATCTGTATAAACATGGAAATATCTACACCGCGATCTGTATAAACATGGAAATATCTACACCGCGATCTGTATAAACATGGAAATATCTTCACCACGATCTGTATAAACATGGAAATAACTACACCGCTATCTGTATAAACATGGTAATATCTACACCACCATCTACATAAACATGGAAATATCTACACCGCCATCTGTATAAACATGGAAATATATACAATGCCATCAGTCGAAAGATGTAAATATGTACACGGCAATGTGTGTAAACATGGAAATATCTATACCGATATCTGTACAAACATGGAAATATATACACCGCGATCTGCATAAACATGGAAATATCTACAGCACCATCTCTATAAACATTGAAATATCTACACTGCCATCTGTAAAAACATGGAAATATCTACACAGTCATCGGAATAAACATTGAAATATCTACACAACCATCTGTACAAACATGGAAATACCTACAATACCATCTGTATACACATGGAAATATCTACACAGACATCTGTATAAATAGGGAAATATCTACACCGCCATCTGTATATACATGGAATTATCTACACTGTCATCTGTAGAAAGATGGAAATATCTACAACGCTATCTCAATACATATGGAAATATCTACACTGCCATCTCTATAAACATGAAAATATCTACACTGCCATCTCCATAAAGATGGAAGTATCCTCTCCGCCATGTGTATAAACACGGAAATATCTACATCGCTATCTGTATAAACGTGGAAATATCTACACCGCTATCTGTATAAACATGGAAATATCGACAACGCCATCTGCATGTCCATGGAAATATCTACGCCGCCATCTGTATAAACATGGAAATATCTACACGGCCATCTGTGTATAGATAGAAATATCAACACCGCCATCTGTACAAACATGGAAATGTCTAGACCGCTATCTCTATAAACATGGAAATATCTGCATTGCCATCTGTAAAAACATGGAAATACCTATACAGTCATCTGTATAAACATGAAATATCTACAATGCCATCTGTATACACATGGAAATATCTACACAGCCGTCTGTATAAACATGTAAATATCTACACTGCTATCTCTAAAAACATGGAAATATCTACACCGCCTTCTCTATAAACATGAAAATATCTACACTGCCATCTCCAGAAACATGGAACTAACTGCTCCGCCATCTGTATAAACATGGAAACATCTACACCGCCATCAGTGTGAATAAGGAAATATCTACAATGCCATCTGTATAAAGATATAAATGTCTGCACCGCGAGCTGTATAAACATGGAAATATCTACATCGCTATCTGTACAAACGTGGAAATACCAACACCGCTATCAGTATAAACATGGAAATATCTACAACGCCATCTATATAAACATGGAAATATCTACACCGCTATGTCTATAAACATGGAAATACCTACACCGCTATCTCTATAAACATGGAAATATCTACACCGCTATCTGTATAAACATGGAAATATCTACACCGCGATCTGTATAACCATGGAAATATCTACACCGCGATCTGTATAAACATGGAAATAGCTTCACCACGATCTGTATAAACATGGAAATATCTACACCGCTACCTGTATAAACATGGAAATATCTACACCACCATCAACATAAACATGGAAATATCTACACCGCCATCTGTATAAACATGGAAATATCTACAATGCCATCTGTAGAAAGATGGAAATATCTACACCGCAATCTGTGTAAACATGGAAATATCTACACCGATATCTGTTAAAACATGGAAACATCTACACCGCAATCTGTATAAACATGGAAATATCTACACCTCGATCTGTATAAACATGGAAATATCTACAGCGCTTTCTCTATAAACATTGAAATATCTACACTGCCATCTGTAAAAACATGGAAATATCTACACAGTCATCTGAATAAACATGGAAATATCTACACCACCATCTGTATAAACCTGGAAATACCTGCAATACCATCTGTATACACATGGAAATATCTACACCGCCATCTGTATAAACATGGAAATACCAACACCGTTTTCTGTATAAACATGGAAATATCTACACTGCTATCTCTAAAAGCATAGAAATATCTACACCGCTATCTGTGTAACACGGAAATATCTACATCGCTATCTGTGTAAACAGGGAAATATCTCCACCGCTATCTGTGTAAACATGGAAATATCTACACCGCTATCTGTATATACATGGAAACATCTACACCGCTCTCTGTATAAACAAGGAAATATCTACACCGCCATCTTTAGAAACATGGAAATATCTATACCGCCATCTGTATAAACATGGAAATACCTACACCGCTACCTGTATAAATATGGAAATGTCTACACCGCTATCTCTATAAACATGGAAATACCTGCACCAGTTGCACGATAAACATGGAAATACCTACACCGCAATCTCTGTAAATATGGAAATATCTACACCGCCATCTATGTAAACATGAAAATATCTACACTGCCATATTCAGAAACATGGCTGTATCTACACCGCCATCTGTATAAACATGGAAATATCTACACCACTATCTGTATAAAGATGGAAATATTTAAACTGCAATCTCTATAAACATGGAAATATCTACACCGCTATCTCTATAAACATGGAAATATCTACACCGCGATCTGTATTAACATGGAAATAGCTACACAGTCATCTGTATATACTTGGAAATATCTACACTGTCATCTATATAAACATGGAAATATCTACAGAGAACTCTGTATAAACATGGAAATATCGGCAGAGCCATCTGTATAAACATGGAAATATCTACACCGCTATCTGTATAAACATGGAAATATCTACACCGCTATGTGTATTAACGTGGAAATATCTCTATTGCTATCTGTATAAACATGGACATATCTCCACCGCAATCTGTATAAACATGAAAATATCTACACCGCAATCTCTTTAAACATGGAAATATCTACACTGCCATCTGTGCAAACATGGAAATATCTACACAGTCATCTGTAGAAACATGGAAATATCTACACCACTATCTCTATAAACATGGAAATAACTAAACCATTATCTCTATAAACATGGAAATATCTACACCGCTATCTCCATCAACATGGAAATATACACACCGCCATGTCTTTAAACATGGAGGTATCTACAACGCCATCTACATAAACATGAAAATATCTACACTGCCATCTATATAAACATGGAAATATCTACACAGCTATCTCTATAAACATGGAAATATCTACACTGCCATTTGTAGAAAGATGGAAATATCTACACCGCCATCTGTATAAATATGAAATATCTAAACTGCTATCTCTATAAAAGTGGAAATATCTACATTGCTATCTGTATAAACATGGAAATATTCTCCCTGGTATCTCTATGAACATGGATATATCTATACCGCTATCTCTATAAACCTGGAAATATGTACACCGCCATCTCTATAAACATGGAAACATCTACACCGCCATCTGTATAAACATGGAAATATCTACACCGCTATCTGCATAAACATGGAAATATCTACACCGCAATCTGTATAAACATGGAAATACCTACACCGCGATCTGTATAAACATGGAAGTATCTAGACCGCTATCTGTGTAAACATGGAAATATCTACACCGCTATCTCTATAAATATGGAAATATCTACACCGCCATCTCTATAAACATGAAAATATCTACACTGCCATCTCCATAAAATGGAAGTATCTACTCCGCCATGTGTATAAACACGGAAATATCTACACAACCATCTGTGAAAACATGGAAATATCTACACCACGATCTGTATAAACATGGAAATATCTACACCGCCATCTGCATGTCCATGGAAATATCTACGCCACCATCTGTACAAAGATGGAAATATCTACACCGCTATCTCTATAATCATGGATATATCTGCACTGCCATCTGCAAAAACATGGAAATACCTATACAGTCATCTGTATAAACATGGAAATATATACAATGCCATCTGTATACACATGGAAATATCTACACAGCCATCTTCATAAACATGTAAATATCTACACTGCTATCTCTATAAACATGGAAATATCTACACCGCCATCTCCATAAACATGAAAATATCTACACTGCCATCTCCATAAACGTGGAACTAACTCCTCCGCCATCTGTATAAACATGGAAACATCTACACCGCCATCTGTGTAAATAAGGAAATATCTACAATGCCATCTGTATAATGATATAAATATCTGCACCACGAGCTTTATAAACATGGAAATATCTACATCGCTATCTGTATAAACATGGAAATACCAACACCGCTATCGGTATAAACATGGAAATATCGACAACGCCATCTATATAAACATGGAAATATCTATACCGCTATGTCTATAAACATGGAAATACCTACAGCGCTATCTCTGTAAACATGGAAATATCTACACCGCTATCTGTATAAACATGGAAATATCTACACCGCTATCTGTATAAACATGGAAATATCTACACCGCGATCAGTATAAACATGGAAATATCTACACCGCTATCTGTATAAACATGGAAATATCTCAACTGCTATCTCTATAAAGATCGAAATATCTACACCGCCATCTGTATAAACATGGAAATAACAACACCGTTATGTGTATAAACATGGAAATATCTACACCGCTATCTCTATAAGCATGGAAATATCTACACCGCTATCTGTATAAACATGGAAATATCTACATCGCTATCTGTATAAACAGGGAAATAACTCCAACGCTATCTGTGTAAACATGGAAATATCTACACAGCTATCTCTATATACATGGAAATATCTACATCGCTCTCTGTATAAACAAGGAAATATCTAAACCGCCATCTTTAGAAACATGGAAATATCTACACCGCCATCTGTATAAACATGGAAATACCTACACCGCTACCTGAATAAATATGGAAATGTCTACACCGCTAACTCTATAAACATGGAAATACCTATACCACTTGCACTATAAACATGGAAATACCTTCACCGCAATCTCTGTAAATATGGAAATATCTACACCGCCATCTATGTAAACATGAAAATATCTACAATGCCATATTCAGAAACATGGCTGTATCTACACCGCCATCTGTATAAACATGGAAATATCTACACCACTATCTGTATAAAGATGGAAATATTTAAACTGCTATCTCTATAAACATGGAAATATCTACACCGCTATCTCCATCAACATGGAAATATACACACTGCCATGTCTTTAAACATGGAGGTATCTACAACGCCATCTACATAAACAAGAAAATATCTACACTGCCATCTCTATAAACATGGAAATATCTACACTGCCATTTGTAGAAAGATGGAAATATCTACACCGCCATCTGTATAAACGTGGAAATATCTACACCGCTATCTGTATAAACATGGAAATATCTACACCGCAATCTGTATAAACATGGAAATATCTACACCGCTATCTGTATAAATATGAAATATCTAAACTGCTATCTCTATAAAAGTGGAAATATCTACACTGCTATCTGTATAAACATGGAAATATCCTCACTGGTATCGCTATGAACATGGATATATCTACACCGTTATCTCTATAAACATGGAAATATCTACACCGCCATCTCTATATACATGGAAACATCTACACCGCCATCTGTATAAACATGGAAATATCTACACCGCTATCTGAATAAACATGGAAATATCTATACTGCAATCTGTATAAACATGGAAATATCTACACAGCTATCTGTATAAACATGGAAATATCAAGACCGATAACTGTGTAAACATGGAAATATCTACACAGCTATCTCTATAAACATGGAAATATCTACACAGCCATCTGTATAAACATAGAAATATCTACACAGCCATCTGTATATACATGGAAATATCTACACCGCTATCTGTATAAACATGGAAATATCTACACAGCTATTTGTATAAACAAGGAAATATGTACACCGCCATCTGTTTAAACATGGAAATATATACACAGACATCTGTTTATACATGGAAATATCTACACCGCTCTCTGTATAAACATGCTAATAACTACACCGCTATCTGTATAAATGTGGAAATATTTGCACCGCTATCCCTATAAACATGGTAATATCAACACCATGATCTGTATAAACATGGAAATATCTAAACCATGATCTGTATAAACATGGAAACATCTACACCGCGATCTGTATAAACATGGATATATCTACACCGCTATCTGTATAAACATGGTAATATCTACACCACCATCTATATAAACATGGAAATATCTACACCGCCATCTGTATAAACATGAAAATATCTACAATGCCGTCTGTAGAAGGATGGAAATATCTACACCGCAATCTGTGTAAACATGGAAATATCTACAACGATATCTGTAAAAACATGGAAATATCTACACCGCTATCTGTATAAACATGGAAATATCTACACCGCGATCTGTATAAACATGGAAATATCTACAGCGCCATCTCTATAAACATTGAAATATCTACACTGCCATCTGTAAAAACACGGAAATATCTACACAGTCATCTGAATAAACATGGAAATATCTACACCACCATCTGTATAAACATGGAAATACCTACAATACCATCTGTATACACATGGAAATATCTACACAGACATCTGTATAAATATGGAAATATCTACCCCGCCATCTGTGTAAACATGGAAATATCTACACTGCCATCTGTAGAAAGATGGAAATATCTACACCGCTATCTCTATAAATATGGAAATATCTACACCGCCATCTCTATAAACATGAAAGTATCTGCACTGCCATCTCCATAAAGATGGAAGTATCTACTCCGCAATGTGTATAAACACGGAAATATCTACACCACCCTCTGTGTAAACATGGAAATATCTACACCGCTATCTGTATAAACATGGAAATATCTACACCGCCGTCTGCATGTCCATGGAAATATCTACGCCGCCATCTGTATAAACATGGAAATATCTACACGGCCATCTGTGTATAGATGGAAATATCAACACCGCCATCTGTACAAACATGGAAATATCTACACCGCTATCTCAATAAACATGGAAATATCTGCACTGCCATCTGTAAAAACATGGAAATACCCATACAGTCATCTGCATAAATATGGAAATATCTACAATGACATCTGTATACATATGGAAATATCTACACAGCCATCTGTATAAACATGTAAATATCTACACTGCTATCTCTATAAACATAGAAATATCTACACCGCCATCTCTATTAACATGAAAATATCTACACTGCCATCTCCATAAACATGGAACTAACTACTCCGCCATCTGTATAAACATGGAAACATCTACACCGCCATTTTTGTGAATAAGGAAATATCTACAATGCCATCTGAATGAAGATATAAATATCTGCACCGCGAGCTGTATAAACATGGATATATCTACATCGCTTTCTGTATAAACGTGGAAATACCAACACCGCTATCGGTATAAACATGGAAATAGCTACAACGCCACCTATATAAACATGAAAATATCTACACTGCTATGTCTATAAACATGGAAATACCTACACCGCTAACTCTATAAACATGGAAATATCTACACCGCTATCTGTATAAACATGGAAATATATACACCGCTATCTGTATAAACATGGAAATATCTACACCGCAATCTGTATAAACATTTAAATATCTACACCGCGATCTGTATAAACATGGAAATATCTACACGGCCATCTGTGTATAGATGGAAATATCAACACCGCCATCTGTACAAACATGGAAATATCTACACCGCTATCTCAATAAACATGGAAATATCTGCACTGCCATCTGTAAAAACATGGAAATACCTATACAGTCATCTGCATAAACATGGAAATATCTACAATGACTTCTGTATACACATGGAAATATCTACACAGCCATCTGTATAAACATGAAAATATCTACACTGCTATCTCTATAAACATGGAAATAACTACACCGCCATCTCTATAAACATGAAAATATCTACACTGCCATCTCCATAAACATGGAACTAACTACTATGCCATCTGTATAAACATGGAAACATCTACACCGCCATCTGTGTGAAAAAGGAAATATCTACAATGCCATCTGTATAAAGATATAAATATCTGCACCGCGCGCTGTATAAACATGGAAATATCTCCATCGCTATCTGTATAAACGTGGAAATACCAACACCGCTATCGGTATAAAAATGGAAATATCTACAACGCCATCTATATAAACATGGAAATATCTATACCACTATGTCTATAAACATGGAAATACCTACACCGCTATCTCTATAAACATGGAAATATCTACACCGCTATCTGCATAAACATGGAACTATCTACACCGCTATCTGTATAAACATGGAAATATCTACACAGCGATCTGTATAACCATGGTAATATCTACACCACCATCTATAAAAACATGGAAATATCTACACAGCCATCTGTATCAACATGGAAATATCTACAATGCCATCTGCAGAAAGATAAAAATATCTACACCGCAATCTGTGTAAACATGGAAATATCTACAACGATATCTGTAAAAACATGGAAATATCTACACCGCTATCTGTACAAACATGGAAATATCTACACCGCGATCTGTATAAACATGGAAATATCTACACCGCGATGTGTATAAACATGGAAATATCTACACCGCTAACTGTATAAACATGGAAATATCTACACCGTGATCTGTGTAAACCTGGAAATATCTACAACGCCATCTCTATAAACATTGAAATATCTACACTGCATTTGTAAAACATGGAAATATCTACACAGCCATGCGAATAAACATGGAAATATCTACACCGCCATCTGTATAAACATGGAAATACCTACTATGTCATCTGTATAAACATGGGAATATCTACACAGCCATCTGTATAAACATGGAAATATCTACACAGCCATCTGTATATACATGGAAATATCTACACCGTCATCTACATATCCATAGAAATATCTGCGCTGCCGTCTGTATAAACATGGAAATATCTACACGGTCATCGCTGTATAGATGGAAATATCAACACCGCCATCTGTACAAACATGGAATATCTGCACCGCTATCTGTATAAACATGGAAATATCTACACCGCTATCTGTATAAACATGGAAATATCTACACTGCGATCTGTATAAACATGGAAATACCTACACCACTATCTGTATAAACACGGAAATATTTACACCGCGATCTGTATAATCATGGAAATATCTACACCGCTATCTGTATAAACATGGAATTATCTGCACAGCTATCTCTATAAACATGGAAATATCTACACCGCCATCTGTATAAACATGGAAATACCTACAAAGTCATCTGTATAAACATGGAAATATCTACACAGCCATCTGTATAAACATGGAAATATCTACACATCCATCTGTATATACATGGAAATATCTACGCCGCTATCTCTATAAACATGGAAATAATTACACCGCTATTTGTATAAACAAGGAAATATCTACA
Source organism: Pan troglodytes (assembly GCF_028858775.2). Taxonomy (NCBI): domain Eukaryota; kingdom Metazoa; phylum Chordata; class Mammalia; order Primates; family Hominidae; genus Pan; species Pan troglodytes. Next base: position 5,307,599 of record NC_072406.2, read on the forward strand.
CCATGATCTGTATAAACATGGAAATATCTACACCGCTATTTGTATAAACAAGGAAATATCTACACCGCTATCTGTATAAACATGGAAATAACTACACCGCTATTTGTATAAACAAGGAAATATCTACACCGTGATCTGTATAAACATGCTAATAACTACACAGCTATCTGCATAAATGTGGAAATATTTGCACCGCTATCCCTATAAACATGGTAATATCAACACCGCGATCTGTATAAACATGGAAATATCTACACCGTGATCTGTATAAACATGGAAATATCTACATCGCCATCTCTATAAACATGGAAATATCTACACCCCTATCTGTATAAACATGGAACTATCCACACCGCTATCTCTATTATCATGGAAAAATCAACACCGCTATCTCTATGAACATGGAAATATCTACACCGCCATCTATATAAACATGGAAATATCTACACCGTGATCAGTATAAACGTGGAAATATCTACCCCGCTATCTCTATAAACATGGAAATATCTCCACTGCTATCTCTATAAACATCGAAATACCTACACCACCATCTGTATAAACATGGAAATACTTACAAAGTTTTCGGTATAAACATGGAAATATCTACACCACCATCTGTATAAACATGGAAATATCTACACAGCCATGTGTATATACATGGAAATATCTACACCGCTATCTATATAAACGTGGAAATAACTACACCGCTATCTGTATAAACATGGAAATATCTACTACGCCATCTACATGTCCATGGAAATATCTGCGCCGCCATCTGTATAAACATGGAAATATCTGCACGGTCATCTGTGTGTGGATGGAAATATCAACACCGCCATCTGTACAAACATGGAAATATCTACACCGCTATCTGTATAAACATGGAAATATCTACACCGCGGTCTGTGTAAACATGGAAATATCTAAATCGCTTTCTGTATAAACATGGAAATATCTACACCGCTATATCTATACACATGGAAGTATCTATACCGTGATCTGTATAAACATGGAAATATTTACACTGCTATCTGTATAAACATGGAAGTATCTACACCGCTATCTGTATAAATATGGAAATACGTACACCGCTATCTCTATAAACATGGAAATATCTACACCGCCATCTGTATAAACATGGGAATATCTACACTGCTATCTCTATAAACATGGAAATATCTACAATGCCGTCTGTAAAAACATGGAAATACCCATACAGTCATCTGTATAAACATGGAAATATCTACACCACCATCTGTAAAAACATGGAAATATCTACCATGCCATCCGTATACACATGGAAATAACTACACGGCAATCTGTGTATAGATGGAAACGTCAACACCGCCATCTGTACAAACATGGAAATATCTACACCGCTATCCGTATAAACATGGAAATATCTACACTGCGGTCTGTATAAACATGTAAATTTCTACACCGGTATCTGTATAACCATGGAAATATCTACACCACGATCTGTATAAACATGGAAATATTTACACTGCTATCTGTATAAACATGGAAATATCTACACCGCTATCTCTATAAACATGGAAATATCTACGAAGCCATCTGTATAAACATGGAAATACCAACACAGTCATGTGTAGGAACCTGAAAATATCTACACCGCGATCTGTATAAACATGGAAATATCTGCACCGCGATCTGTATAAACATGGAAATATCTACACAGCTATCTCTATAAACATGGAAATATCTACACCTCAATCTGTATAAACATGGAAATAGCTACAAAGTCATCTGTATAAACATGGAAATATCTACACAGCCATCTGTATATACTTGGAAATATCTACACAGCCGTCTGTATATACATGGAAATATCTACACAGCCCTGTGTATATACATGGAAATATCTACATCGCTATCTATATAAACATGGAAATAACTACACCGCTATCTGTATAAAAATGGAAATAAATACAACGCTATTTGTATAAACAAGGAAATATCTACACCGCAATCTGTTTAAACATGGAAATATATTCACAGATATCTGTTTATACATGGAAATATCTACACCGCTATCTGTATAAACATGCTAATAACTACACTGCTATCTGCATAAATGTGGAAATATTTGCACCGCTATCCCTATAAACTTGGTAATATCAACACCGCGATCTGTATAAACATGGAAATATCAACACCATGATCTCTATAAACATGGAAATATCTACATCGCGATCTGTATAAACATGGAAATATCTACACCGTGATCTGTATAAACATGGAAATATCTACACCGCCATCTCTATAAACATGAAAATATCTACACCCCTAACTGTATAAACATGGAAATATCCACACCGCTATCTCTATTATCATGGAATAATCAACACCGCTATCTCTATGATCATAGAAATATCTACACCGCCATCTTTATAAACATGGAAATATCTACACCGCGATCAGTATAAACGTGGAAATATCTACACCACTATCTCTATAAACATGGAAATATCTCCACTGCTATCTCTATAAACATCAAAATACCTACACCGCCATCTGTATAAACATGGAAATACTTACAAAGTTATCGGTATAAACATGGAAATATCTACACCGCCATCTGTATAAACATGGAAATATCTACACAGCCATGTGTATATACATGGAAATATCTACACCGCTATCTATATAAACATGGAAATAACTACACCGCTATCTGTATAAACATGGAAATATCTACTATGCCATCTACATATCCATGGAAATATCTGCACCGCCATCTGTATAAACATGGAAATATCTACACGGTCATCTGTGTATGGATGGAAATATCAACACCGCCATCTGTACAAACATGGAAATATCTACACCGCTATCTGTATAAACATGGAAATATCTACACCGCGGTCTGTGTAAACATGAAAATATCTAAATCGCTTTCTGTATAAACGTGGAAATATCTACACCGCTATCTGTATAAACATTGAAGTATCTACACCGTGATCTGTATAAACATGGAAATATTTACACTGCTATCTGTATAATCATGGAAATATCTACACCGTTATCTGTATAAATATGGAAATACCTACACAGCTATCTCTATAAACATGGAAATATCTACACCGCCATCTGTATAAACATGGAAATATCTACACTGCTATCTCTATAAACATGGAAATATCTACAATGCCATCTGTAAAAACATGGAAATACCTATACTGTCATCTGTATAAACATGGAAATATCTACACCACCAACTATAAAAACATGGAAATATCTACAATGCCATCCATATACACATGGAAATACCTACACGGCAATCTGTGTAAAGATGGAAACATTAACATCGCCATCTGTACAAACATGGAAATATCTACACCGCCATCTGTATAAACATGGAAATATCTACACTGCGGTCTGTATAAACATGGAAATTTCTACACCGGTATCTGTATAAACATGGAAATATCTACACCACGATCTGTATAAACATGGAAATATTTACACCGCTATCTGTATAAACATGGAAATATCTACACCGATATCTCTATAAACATGGAAATATCTACACCACGATCTGTATAAACATGGAAATATTTACAACGCTATCTGTATAAACATGGAAATATCTACGAAGCCATCTGTATAAACATGGAAATAACATCACAGTCATGTGTAGGAACATGGAAATATCTACACCGCGATCTGTAAAAACATGGAAATATCTACACCGCAATCTGTATAAACATGGAATTATCTACACCGCTATCTGTATAAACATGGAAATATCTACACAGCTATCTCTATAAACATGGAAATATCTACACCTCAATCTGTATAAACATGGAAATAACTACAAAGTCATCTGTATAAACATGGAAATATCTACACAGCCATCTGTATATACTTGGAAATATCTACACAGCCGTCAGTATATACATGGAAATATCTACACAGCCCTGTGTATATACATGGAAATATCTACATCGCTATCTATATAAACATGGAAATAACTACACCGCTATCTGTATAAAAATGGAAATAAATACAACGCTATTTGTATAAACAAGGAAATATCTACACCGCAATCTGTTTAAACATGGAAATATATTCACAGACATCTGTTTATACATGGAAATATCTACACCGCTATCTGTATAAACATGCTAATAACTACACTGCTATCTGCATAAATGTGGAAATATTTGCACCGCTATCCCTATAAACTTGGTAATATCAACACCGCGATCTGTATAAACATGGAAATATCAACACCATGATCTGTATAAACATGGAAATATCTACATCGCGATCTGTATAAACATGGAAATATCTACACCGTGATCTGTATAAACATGGAAATATCTACACCGCCATCTCTATAAACATGAAAATATCTACACCCCTAACTGTATAAACATGGAAATATCCACACCGCTATCTCTATTATCATGGAAAAATCAACACCGCTATCTCTATGATCATAGAAATATCTACACCGCCATCTTTATAAACATGGAAATATCTACACCGCGATCAGTATAAACGTGGAAATATCTACACCACTATCTCTATAAACATGGAAATATCTCCACTGCTATCTCTATAAACATCAAAATACCTACACCGCCATCTGTATAAACATGGAAATACTTACAAAGTTATCGGTATAAACATGGAAATATCTACACCGCCATCTGTATAAACATGGAAATATCTACACAGCCATGTGTATATACATGGAAATATCTACACCGCTATCTATATAAACATGGAAATAACTACACCGCTATCTGTATAAACATGGAAATATCTACTACGCCATCTACATATCCATGGAAATATCTGCGCCGCCATCTGTATAAACATGGAAATATCTACACGGTCATCTGTGTATGGATGGAAATATCAACACCGCCATCTGTATAAACATGGAAATATCTACACAGCTATCTCTATAAACATGGAAATATCTACACCTCAATATGTATAAAAATGGAAATAACTACAAAGTCATCTGTATAAACATGGAAATATCTACACAGCCATGTGTATCAACTTGGAAATATCTACACAGCCGTCTGTATATACATGGAAATATCTACACAGCCCTGTGTATATACATGGAAATATCTACACCGCTATCTATATAAACATGGAAATAACTACACCGCTATCTGTATAAAAATGGAAATAAATACACCGCTAATTGTATAAACAAGGAAATATCTATACCGCAATCTGTTTAAACATGGAAATATATACACAGACATCTGTTTATACATTGAAATATCTACACCGCTATCTGTATAATCATGCTAATAGCTACACCGCTATCTGCATAAATGTGGAAATATTTGCACCGCTATACCTATATACATGGTAATATCAACACCGCGATCTGTATAAACATGGAAATATCTACACCATGATCTGTATAAACATGGAAATATCTACATCGCGATCTGTATAAACATGGAAATATCTACACCGTGATCTGTATAAACATGGAAATATCTACACCGCCATCTCTATAAACATGAAAATATCTACACCCCTATCTGTATAAACATGGAAATATCCACACCGCTATCTCTATTATCATGGAAAAATCAACACCGCTATCTCTATGAACATGGAAATATCTACACCGCCATCTCTATAAACATGGAAATATCTACACCGCGATCAGTATAAACGTGGAAATATCTACACCGCTATCTCTATAAACATGGAAATATCTCCACTGCTATCTCTATAAACATCAAAATACCTACACCGCCATCTGTATAAACATGGAAATACTTACAAAGTTATCGGTATAAACATGGAAATATCTACACCGTTATGTGTATAAATATGGAAATACCTACACCGCTATCTCTATAAACATGGAAATATCTACACCGCCATCTGTATAAACATGGAAATATCTACACTGCTATCTCTATAAACATGGAAATATCTACAATGCCATCTGTAAAAACATGGAAATACCTATACAGTCATCTGTATAAATATGGAAATATCTACACCACCATCGGTAAAAACATGGAAATAACTACAATGCCATCCGTATACACATGGAAATACCTACACGGCAATCTGTGTATAGATGGAAACACCAACACCGCCATCTGTACAAACATGGAAATATCTACAACGCTATCTGTATAAACATGGAAATATCTGCACTGCGGTCTGTATAAACATGGACATTTCTACACCGGTATCTTTATAAACATGGAAATATCTACACAATGATCTGTATAAACATGGAAATATCTACAACGTGATCTGTATAAACATGGAAATGTCTACAACGCCATCTCTATAAACATGGAAATATCTACACGCCTATCTGTATAAACATGGAAATATCCACACCGCTATCTCTATAAACATGGAAAAATCAACACCGATATCTCAATGAACCTGGAAATATCTACACCGCCATCTCTATAAACATGGGAATATCTACACCGCGATCAGTATAAACATGGAAATATCTACACCGCTATCTGTATAAACATGGAAATATCTCCACGGCTATCTCTATAAACATCGAAATATGAACACCGCCATCGGTATAAACATGGAAATATCTACACAGCCATGAGTATATATAGGCAAATATCTACACCGCTATCTATATAAACATGGAAATAACTACACCGCTCTCTGTATAAACATGGAAATATCTACAACGCCATCTACATACCCATGGAAATATCTGCGCCACCATCTGTATAAACATGGAAATATCTACACGGTGTGTGTAGAGATGGAAATATCAACACCGCCATCTGTACAAACATGGAAATATCTGCACCGCTATCTGTATAAACATGGAAATATCTAAAACGCGGTCTGTATAAAAATGGAAATACCTAAACCGCTATCTGTATAAACATGGAAATATCTTCACCGCTATCTCTATAAACATGGAAATAACTACACCGTGATCTGTATAAACATGGAAATATCTACACCGCTATCTGTATAAACATGGAAATATCTACACCGCTATCTGTATAAACATGGAAATATCTACACTATTATCTGTATAAACATGGAAATATCTAGACCGCCATCTGTATAAAGATGGAAATATCTACACCGCAATCGGTGTAAATATGGAAATAACTACACCGCTATCTCTATAGACAAGGAAATATGTACACCGCTATCTGTATAAACATGGAAACATCGACACTGCCATCTGTATAAAGATGGAAATATCTACACCGCGAGCTGTATAAACAAGGAAATATCTACACGTCTATCTGTATATACATGGAAATACCAACACCGCTATCTGTATAAACATGGAGATATCTACACCGCTATCTCTATAAACATGAAAATACTTACACCACCATCTCTATAAACATGGAAATATTTACACCACTATCTCTATAAACTTAGAAAAAACTAGACCACCATCTCTATAAACATGGAAATATCTACACCGCTATCTGCATAAACATGGAATTATCTACACAGACATCTGTATAAACATGGAAATATCTACACCACAATGTGTATAAACATGGAAATATCTGCACCGCTCTCTGCATAGATATGAAATATCAAAACAGCTATCTCTATAAAAATGGAAATAGCTACATTGCTATCTGTATAAACATGGAAATAACCTCACTGCTATCTCTATGAACATGGATATATCTACACCGCTATCTCTATGAACATGGAAATATCTACACCGCCATCTCTATAAACATGGAAATATCTACACCACCATCTGTATAAACATGGAAATACCTACACCGCTATCTGCATAAACATGGAAATACCTACACTGCTATCTGTAAAAACATGGAAATATCTACACTGCGATCTGTATAAACATGGAAATGTCTACAACGCGATCTGTATAAACATGGAAATATCTTCACCACGATCTGTATAAACATGGAAATATCTACACCGCTACCTGTATAAACATGGTAATATCTACACCACCATCTATATAAACATGGAAATATCTACACCGCCATCTGTATAAACATGGAAATATCTACAATGCCATCTGTAGAAAGATGGAAATATCTACACCGCTATCTGCATAAACATGGAAATATCTACACCGCGATCTGCATAAAGATGGAAATATCTACGCCGCAATCTGTATAAACATGGAAATATCTACACCGCCATCTGTATAAACATGGAAATATCTACAAAGCTATCTCTATAAACATGGAAATATCCACACCGCTATCTGTATAAACATGGAAATATCTACACTGTCATCTGTATAAACATGGAAATATCTAAACTGCCATCTGTGGAAAGATGGAAATATCCGCACCATGATCTGTATAAATGTGAAAATATCTACACCGCTATCTGTGTAAAGATGGAAATATCTACAGCGCAATCTGTGCAAAGATGGAAAAATCTACACCGCTATCTCTGTAAACATGGAAATATCTATGCTACTATCTGTATAAACATGGAAATATCTACATCGCTATCTGTATAAACATGGATATATGTACACCGTTATCTGTATAAACATGGAAATATCTCCACCGCTTTATGTATAAATATGGAAATATCTACACGGCTATCTCTATAAAAATGGAAATACCTACACCGCTTTCTCTATAAACATGAAAATATCTACAATGCTATGTCTAAATACATGAAAATATCTACACCTCCATCTCTATAAACATGAAAATATCTACACCGCCATCTTCAGAAACATGGATGTATCTACACCACCATCTGTATAAACATGGAAATATCTACACCAGTATCTGTATAAACTTGGAAATATCTTCACTAGCATCTGTATAAACATGGAAATATCTACACCGCCATCTGTATAAAGATGGAAATATCTACACCGCAATCTGTATAAATATGGAAATAACTACACGGCTATCTCTATAGACAAGGAAATATATACACCGCTATCTGTATAAACATGGAAATATCGACACTGCCATCTGTATAAAGACGGAAATATCTACACCGCGAGCTGTATAAACATGGAAATATCTAAACCTCTATCTGTATAAACATGGAAATACCAACACCGCAATCTGTATAAACATGGAAATATCTACACCGCTATCTCTATAAACATGGAAATACTTACACCACCATCTCTATAAACATGGAAATATTTACACCGCTATCTCTATAAACATAGAAATAACTACACCGCCATCTCTATAAACATGGAAATATCTACACCGCCATCTGCATAAACTTGGAAATATCTACACAGACATCTGTATAAACATGGAAATATCTACACCGCCATCTCTGTAAACATGAAAATATCTACACCGCTATCTGTTTAAACAAGGAAATATCTACACTGCGATCTGTATAAACATGGAAATGTCTACACCGCGATCTGTGTAAACATGGAAATATCTTCACCACGATCTGTATAAACATGGAAATATCTACACCTCTACCTGTATAAACATGGTAATATCTACACCACCATCTATATAAACATGGAAATATCTACACCGCCATCTGTATAAAGATGGAAATATCTACAATGCCATCTGTAGAAAGATGGAAATATCTACACCGCAATCTGTGTAAACATGGAAATAACTACACCGCTATCTGTATATACATGGAAATATCTACACCGCTATCTGTATAAACATGGAAATAGCTACAAAGCCATCTGTATAAACATGGAAATACCTACACAGTCATTTGTAGGAAAATGGAAATATCTACACTGCTATCTCTATAAACAAAGAAATATTTACACAGCCCTCTGTATAAATATGGAAATATCTGCATAGGCATCTGTATAAACATGAAAATATCTGCACCGCTATCTGTATAAACATGGAAATACCTACACCGCTGTCTCTATAAACATGGAAAAATGTACACCGCTATATGTATAAACATGGAAATATCTCCACTGCTGTCTGTATAAAAATGAAAATAACTCCACCGTTATCTGTAAACATGGAAATATTTACACCGCGATGTGTATAAACATGGAAATATCTACACCGTGATCTCTATAAACATGGAAATATCTTCACCACGATCTCTATAAACATGGAAACATCTACACCACTATCTTTATAAACATGGTAATATCTACAACACCATCTATATAAACATGGAAATATCTACACCGCCATCTGTATAAACATGGAAATATCTACAATGCCATCTGTATAAACATAGAAATATCTACACCGCAACCTGTATAAACATGGAAATATCTACACCGCTATCTGTATAAACATGGAAATATCTACACAGCCATCTGTGTATACAGGGAAATATCTACACCGCTATCTGTATAAACATGGAAATAACTACACCGCTATTTGTATAAACAAGGAAATATCTACACCGTGATCTGTATAAACATGGAAATATCTACACTGCCATCTCTATAAACATAGAAATGTCTACACCCCTATCTGTATAAACATGGAAATATCCACACCGCTATATCTATAAACATGGAAAAATCAACACCGCTATCTCTATGAACATGGAAATATCTAAACCGCCATCTCTATAAACATGGAAATATCTACACCATGATCAGTATAATCATGGAAATATCTACACCGCTATCTGTATAAACATGGAAGTATCTCCACTGCTATCTCTATAAACATCGAAATATCTACACCGCCATCTGTATAAACATGGAAATACTAGCAGAGTTATCTGTATAAACAAGGAAATATCTACACCACTATCTGTATAAACATGGAAATATCTACACCGCCATCTATATATCCATGGAAATATCGGCGCCGCCATCTGTATAAACATGGAAATATCTACAAGGTCATCTGTGTATAGATGGAAATATCAACACCGCCATCAGTACAAACATGGAAATATCTGCACCGCTATCTGTATAAACATGGAAATATCTACACCGCTATCTCTATAAACATGGAAATATCTACACCGTGACCTGTATAAACATGGAAATATTTACACCGCTATCTGTATAAACATGGAAACTTCTACACCGTTATCTGTATAAATATGGAAATATCTACAATGCTATCTCTATAAAATTGGAAATATCTACATCGCCATCTGTATAAACATGGAAATACCTATACAGTCATCTGTGTAAACCTGGAAATATCTACACCACCATCTGTATAAACATGGAAATAACTTCAATGCCATCTGTATACACATGGATATACCTACACGGCAATCTGTGTATAGATGGAAACAACACCGCCATCTGTACAAACATGGAAATGTCTACACTGCTATCTCTATAAACATGGAAATATCTACACTGCTGTCTGTATAAACATGGAAATAACTACACCGGTATCTGTTTAAACATGGAAATATCTACAGCGCCATCTCTATAAACATTGAAATATCTACACTGCCATTTGTGAAAACATGGAAATATCTACACATTCATCTGAATAAACATGGAAATATCTACACCACCATCTGTATAAACATGGAAATACCTACAATACCATCTGTATACACATGGAAATATCTACACAGACATCCGTATAAATATGGAAATATCTACACCGCCATCTGTATACACATGGAAATATCTACACTGCCATCTGTAGAAAGATGGAAATACCTACACCGCTATCTCTATAAATATGGAAATATCTACACTTCCATCTCTACAAATATGAAATTATATACACTGCCATCTCCATAAAGATGGAAGTATCTACTCCGCCATGTGTATAAACACGGAAATATCTACACCAACATCTGTGAAAACATGGAAATATCTACACCGCTATCTGCATAAACATTGAAATATCTACACTGCCATCTGCATGTCCATGGAAATATCTACGCCGCCATCTGTATAAACATGTAAATATCTACACAGCCATCTGTGTATAGATGGAAATATCAACACCGCCATCTGTATAAACATGGAAATATCTACAGCGCCATCAGCGTGAATAAGGAAATATCTACAATGCCATCTGTATAAAGTTATAAATATCTGCACCGCGAGCTGTATAAACATGGAAATATCTACATCGCTATCTGTATAAACGTGGAAATACCAATACCGCTATCGGTATAAACATGGAAATATCTACAACGCCATCTATATAAACATGGAAATACCTACAACGCTATCTCTATAAACATGGAAATACCTACACCGCTATCTCCATCAACATGGAAATATACACACCGCCATCTGTATAAACATGGAAATATCTACAATTCCATCTGTAGAAAGATGGAAATATCTACACCGCAATCTGTGTAAACATGGAAATATATACACCGATATCTGTAAAAACATGGAAATATCTACACCACTATCTGTATAAACATGGAAATATCTACACCGCGATCTGTATGAACATGGAAATACCTACAAAGTCATCTGTATAAACATGGAAATATCTACACAGCCTTCTGTATAAACATGGAAATATGTACACAGCCATCTGTATATACATAGAAATATCTACACCGATATCTGTAAAAACATGGAAATAACTACACCGCTATCTGTATAAACATGGAAATATCTACACCGCCTTCTACATATCCATGGAAATATCTGCGCCACCATCTGTATAAACATGGAAATATCTACACAGTCATCTGTGTATAGATGGAAATATCAACACCGCCATCTGTACAAACATGGAAATATCTGCACCGCTATCTGTATAAAAATGGAACTATCTACACCGCGGTCTGTATAAACATGGAAATATCTACACCGCTATCTGTATAAACATGGAAATATCTACACCGCTATCTCTATAAACATGGAAATATCTACACCTTGATCTGTATAAACATGGAAATATTTACACCGCTATCTGTATAAACATGGAAATTTCTACACCTTTATCTGTATAAATATGGAAATATCTTCACCGCTATCTCTATAAACTTGGAAATAACTACACTGCTATCTGTATAAACATGGAAATATCTACACCGCCATCTACATATCCGTGGAAATATCTGCAACGCCATCTGTATAAACATGAAAATATCTACACGGTCATCTGTGTATAGATGGAAATACCAACACCGCTATCTACATAAACATGGAAATTACTACACCGCTATCTGTATCAACATGGAAATATCTACACCGCCATCTACATATCCATGGAAATATCTGCGCCGCCATCTGTATAAACATGGAAATATCTACAAGGTTTTCTGTAAAAACATGGAAATATCTACACAGTGATCTGTATAAACATGGAAATACGTACAGCACTCTCTGAATAAAGACGGAAATATCTACACCGCTATCTGTAAAAACATGGAAATATCTACACCACTATCTGTATAAATATGGAAATATTTACACCGCTATCTCAATAAACATGGAAATATCTACACCGCTATCTCTATAAACATGGAAATATCTACACCGCCATCTGTATTAACATGGAAATATCTACACAGTTATCTGTATAAACCTGGAAATATCTATACTGTCATCTACATAAACATGGAAATATCTGCAGAGAACTCTGTATAAACATGGAAATATCTACACAGCTATCTCTATGAACATGGAAATATCTACACAGCTATCTCTATGAACATGGAAATATCTACTTCGCAATCTGTATAAACATGGAAATAGCTACAAAGTCATCTGTATAAACATGGAAATATCTACAAAGCCATCTGTATAAGCATGGAAATATCTACACAGCTATCTCTATAAACATGGAAATATCTACACCGCTATCTGTATAAACATGGAAATAACTACACCGCTATTTGTATAAAGAAGGAAATATCTACACTGTGATCTGTGTAAACATGGAAATATTTACACCACTAGCTGTATAAACATGGAAATATCTGCACCGTTATCTATATAAATATGGAAATATCTACACCGCTATCTCTATAAACATGGAAATATCTACACCGCCATCTGTATAAACATGGAAATACCTATGCAGTCATCTGTGTAACCATGGAAATATCTACACCACCATCTGTATAAACATGGAAATATCTACAATGCCATCTGTATACACATGGAAATACCTACACGGCAATCTGTGTATAGATGGAAACATCAACACCGCCTTCTGTACAAACTTAGAAATATCTACACTGCTATCTCTATAAACATGGAAATATATACACTGCGGTCTGTATAAACATGGAAATATCTACACCGGTATCTGTATATACAGGGAAATATATACACCACGATCTGTATAAACATGGAAATATATACACCGCTATCTGTATAAACATGGAAATATCTGCACCGCTATCTCTATAGACATGGAAATATCTACAAAGCCATCTGTATGAACATGGAAATACCTACAGAGTCATGTGTAGGAACATGGAAATATCTACACTGCCATGTGTAGAAACATAGAAATATCTACACAGCCCTCTGTATAAATATGGAGATATCTGCATAGGCATATGTATAAACATGGAAATATCTACACCGCAATCTGTATAAACATGGAATTATCTACACAGCTATCTGTATAAATATGAAATATCTAAACCGCTATCTCTATAAAAATGGAAATATCTACACTGCTCTCAGTATAAACATGGAAATATCCTCACTGCTATCTCTATGAACATGGACATATCTACACCGCTATCTCTATAAACATGGTAATATCTACACGGCCATCTCTATAAACATGGAAATATCTACACCGCCATCTGTATAAACATGGAAATATCTACAGCGCTATCTGTATAAACATGGAAATCTCTACACCGCTATCTGTATAAACATGGAAATATCTAAACTGCGATCTGTATAAACATGGAAATATCTACACCGCGATCTGTATAAACATGGAAATATCTACACCGCGATCTGTATAAACATGGAAATACCTACAAAGTCATCTGTATAAACATGGAAATATCTACACAGCCTTCTATATAAACATGGAAATATGTACACAGCCATCTGTATATACATAGAAATATCTACACCGATATCTGTATAAACATGGAAATAACTACACCGCTATCTGTATAAACATGGAAATATCTACACCGCCATCTACATATCCATGGAAATATCTGCGTCGCCATCTGTATAAACATGGAAATATCCACACAGTCAACTGTGCATAGAAGGAAATATCAACACCGCCATCTGTACAAACATGGAAATATCTGCACGGCTATCTGTATAAAAATGGAACTATATACACCGCGATCTATATAAACATGGAAATATCTACACCGCCATCTACATATCCATGGAAATATCTGCACCGCCATCTGAATAAACATGGATATATCTACACGGCCATCTGTGTATAGATGGAAATATCAACACCGCCATCTGTACAAACATGGAAACATCTACACCGCTATCTCTATAAACATGGAAATATCTGCACTGCCATCTGTAAAAACATGGAAATAACTATACAGTCATCTGTATAAACATGGAAATATCTACAATGCCATCTGTAAACACATGGAAATATCTACACAGCCATCTGTATAAACATGTAAATATCTACACTGCTATCTCTATAAACATGGAAATATCTACAGCGCCATCTCTATAAACATGAATATATCTACACTGCCATCTCCATAAACATGGAACTAACTACTCTGCCATCTGTATAAACATGGAAACATCTACACCGCCATCTGTGTGAATAAGGAAATACCTACAATGCCATCTGTAAAAAGATATAAATATCTGCACCGCGAGCTGTATAAACATGGAAATATCTACATCGTTATCTGTATAAACGTGGAAATATCAACATCGCTATCAGTATAAACATGGAAATATCTACAACACCATCTATCTAAACATGGAAATATCTACACCGCTATGTCTATAAACATGGAAATACCTACACCGCTATCTCTATAAACATGGAAATATCTACACCGCTATCTGTATAAACATGGAAATATCTACACCGCTATCTGTATAAACATGGAAATATCTACACCGCGATCTGTATAAACATGGAAATATCTACACCGTGATCTGTATAAACATGGAAATATCTTCACCTCTATCTGTATAAACATGGTAATATCTTCACCACGATCTGTATAAACATGGAAATATCTACACCGATATCTGTAAATACATGGAAATATCTACCCCGCCATCTGTATAAACATGGAAATATCTACACCGCGATCTGTATAAACATGGAAATATCTACAGCGCCATCTCTATAAACATTGAAATATCTACACTGCCATCTGTAAAAACATGGAAATATCTACACAGTCATCTGAATAAACATGGAAATATCTACACCACCATCTGTATAAACACGGAAATACCTACAATACCATCTGTATACACATGGAAATATCTACACAGACATCTGTATAAATATGGAAATATCTACACCGCCATCTGTATAAACATGGAAATATCTACACTGCCATCTGTAGAAAGATCGATATATGTACACCGCTATCTCTATAAATAAGGAAATATCTACACCGAAATCTCTATAAACATGAAAATATCTACACTGCCATCTCCATAAAGATGGAAGTATCTACTCCGCCACGTGTATAAACACGGAAATATCTACACCACCATCTGTGTAAACATGGAAATATCTACACCGCTGTCTGTATAAACATGGAAATATCTACACCGCCATCTGCATGTCCATGGAAATATCTACGCCGCCATCTGTATAAACATGGAAATATCTACACGGCCATCTGTGTATAGATGGAAATATGAACACCGCCATCTGTTCAAACATGGAAATATCTACACCGCTATCTCTATAAACATGGAAATATCTACACCACGATCAGTATAAATATGGAAATATCTACACCGCTAACTGTATAAACATGGAAATATCTCCACTGCTATCTCTATAAACATCGAAATATCTACACCGCCATCTGTATAAACATGGAAATACTTACAAAGTTATCTGTATAAACATGGAAATATCTACACCGCCATCTGTATAAACATGGAAATATCTACACAGCCATGTGTATATACATGGAAATATCTACACCGCTTTCTATATAAACATGGAAATAACTACACCGCTATCTGTGTAAACATGGAAATATCTACACTGCCATCTACATATCCATGGAAATATCTGCGCCACCATCTGTATAAACATGGAAATATCTACACGGTCATCTGTGTATAGATGGAAATATCAACACCGCCATCTGTGCAAACATGGAAATCTCTGCACTGCTCTATGTATAAACATGGAAATATCTACACCGCGGTCTGTATAAACATGGAAATATCTACACCGCTATCTGTATAAACATGGAAATAACTTCACCGCTATTTCTATAAACATGGAAATATCTACACCGTGATCTGTATAAACATGGAAACATCTACACAGCTATCTGTATAAACACGGAAATTTCTACACCGTTATCTGTATAAATATGGAAATATCTACACCGCTATCTCTATAAACATGGAAATATCTACACCTCCATCTGTATAAACATGGAAATACCTATACAGTCATCTGTGTATACATGGAAATATCTACACCACCATATGTATTAACATGAAAATATCTACAATGCCATCTGTATACACATGGAAATACCTACACGGCAATCTGTGTATAGATGGAAACAACAACAACGCCATCTGTACAAACATGGAAATATCTACACTGCTTTCTCTATAAATATGGAAATATCTACACTGCGGTCTGTATAAACATGGAAATATCTACACCGTTATCTGTATAAACATGGAAATATCTACAGCACGATCTCTATAAATATGGAAATATATACACCGCTATCTGTATAAACATGGAAATATCTGCACCGCTATCTCTATAGACATGGAAATATCTACAAAGCCATCCGTATAAACATGGAAATACCTACACAGTCATGTGTAGGAACATGGAATTATCTACACTGCCATCTGTATAAACATAGAGATATCTATACAGCCCTCTGTATAAATATGGAGATAACTGCATTGGCATCTGTATAAACATGGAAATATCTGCACCGCTATCTGTATAAACATGGAAATACCTACACTGCTGTCTCTATAAACATGGAAATATGTACACCGCTATGTGTATAAACATGGAAATATCTCCACTGCTGTCTGTATAAACATGGAAATATCTCCACCGTTATCTGTATAAACATGGAAATATCTACAGCGCCATCTCTATAAACATTGAAATATCTACACTGCCATCTGTAAAAACATGGAAATATCTACACAGTCATCTGAATAAACATGGAAATATCTACACCACCATCTGTATAAACATGGAAATACCTACAATACCATCTGTATACACATGGAAATATCTACACAGACATCTGTATAAATATGCAAATATCTACACGGCCATCTGTATAAACATGGAAATAACTACACTGCCATCTGTAGAAAAATGGAAATATCTACAACGCTATCTCTATAAATATGGAAATATCTGCACCGCCATCTCTATAAACATGAAAATATCTACACTGCCATCCCCATAAAGATGGAAGAATCTAGTCCGCCATGTGTATAAACACGGAAATATCTACACCACCATCTGTGAAAACATGGAAATACCTACACTGCTATCTGTAAAAACATGGAAATATCTACACCGCCATCTGCATGTCCATGGAAATATCTACGCCGCCATCTGTATAAACATGGAAATATCTACACGGCCATCTGTGTATAGATGGATATATCAACACTGCCATCTGTACAAACATGGAAATATCTACACCGCTATCTCTGTAAACATGGAAATATCTGCACTGCCATCTGTAAAAACGTAGATATACCTATAGAGTCATCTGTATACACATGGAAATATCTAGAATGCCATCTGTATACACAAGGAAATATCTACACAGCCATCTGTATAAACATGTAAATATCTACACTGCTATCTCTATAAACTTGGAAATATCTACACCGCCATCTCTATAAACACGAAAATATCTACACTGCCATCTCCATAAACATGGAACTAACTACTCCGCCATCTGTATAAACATGGAAACATCTACACCGCCATCTGTGTGAATAAGGAAATATCTACAATGCGATCTGTATAAAGATATAAATATCTGCACCGCGAGCTGTATAAACATGGAAATATCTACATCGCTATCTGTATAAACGTGGAAATACCAACACCGCAATCGGTATAAACATGGAAAAACTACAACGCCATCTATATAAACATGGAAATATCTACACCGTTATGTCTATAAACATGGAAATACCTACACCGCTATCTCCCTAAACATGGAAATATCTACACCGCTATCTGTATAAACATGGAAATATCTACACCGCCATCGACATATCCATAGAAATATCTGTGCCGCCATCTGTATAAACATGGAAATATCTAGACGGTCATCTGTGTATAGATGGAAATATCACCACCGCCATCTGTACAAACATGGAAATACCTACACCCCTATCTGTATATACATGGAAATATCCACACCGCTATCTCTATAAACATGGAAATATCTACACCGCAATCTCTATGAACATGGAAATATCTACACCGCCATCAATATAAACATGGAAATATCTACACTGCGATCAGTATAAACATGGAAATATCTACACCGCTATCTGTATAAACATGGAAATATCTCCACTGCTATCTCTATAAACATCGAAATATCTACACCGCCATCTGTATAAACATGGAAATACTTACAAATTTATCTGCATAAACATGGAAATATCTACACCGCCATCTGTATAAACATGGAAATATCTACACAGCCATGTGTATATACATGGAAATATCTACACCCCTATCTATATAAACATGGAAATAACTACACTGCTATCTGTATAAACATGGAAACAACTACACCGCCATCTACATATCCATGGAAATATCTGCGCCGCCATCTGTATAAACATGGAAATATCTACATCGCTATCTCTATAAACGTGGAAATACCAACACCGCTATCGGTATAAACATGGTAATATCTACAACGCCATCTATATAAACATGCAAATATCTACACCGCTATGTCTATAAACATGGAAATAACTACACAGCTATCACTATAAACATGGAAATGTCTACACCGCTATCGGTATAAACATGTAAATATCTACACTGCTATCTGTATAAACATGGAAATATCTACACCGCTATCTGTATAAACATGGAAATATCTACACCTCTATCTTTATAAACATGGTAACATCTACACCACCATCTATATAAACATGGAAATATCTACAATGCCATCTGTAGAAAGATGGAAATATCTGCACCGCAATCTGTGTAAACATGGAAATATCTACAAAGATATCTTTAAAAACATGGAAATATCTACACCGCTATCTGTGTAAACATGGAAATATCTACGCAGCTATCTCTATAAACATGGAAATATCTACACCGCCATCTGTATAAACATGGAAATACCTACAAAGTCATCTGTATAAACATGGAAATATCTACACAGCGATCTGTATAAACATGAAAATATCTACACAGCCATCTGTATATACATAGAAATATCTACACCGCTATCTGTATAAACATGGAAATAACTGCACCGCTATTTGTATAAACAAGGAAATAACTACACCGTGATCTGTGTAAACATGGAAATATCTACACCCTTATCTGTATATACATAGAAATATCTACACCTCTATCTCTATAAACATGGAAAAATCAACACCACAATCTCTATGAACATGGAAATATCTACACCGCCATCTGTATAAACATGGAAATACCTACAAAGTCATCTGTATAAACATGGAAATATCTACACAGCGATCTGTATAAACATGAAAATATCTACACAGCCATCTGTATATACATGGAAATATCTACACCGCTATCTGTATGAACATGGAAATAACTGCACCGCTATTTGTATAAACAAGGAAATAACTACACCGTGATCTGTGTAAACATGGAAATATCTACACCCCTATCTGTATATACATGGAAATATCTACACCGCTATCTCTATAAACATGGAAAAATCAACACCACAATCTCTATGAACATGGAAATATCTACACAGCCATCTCTATAAACATGGAAATATCTGCACTGCTATCTCTATAAATATCGGAATATCTACACCGCCATCTGTATAAACAAGAAAAAATTACAAATTTATCTGTATGAACATGGAAATATCTACAATGCTATCTCTATAAACATGGAAATATCTACACAGCCATCTCTATAAACTTGAAAATATCTACACTGCCATCTCCATAAACATGGAACTAACTACTCCGCCATCTGTATAAACATGGAAACATCTACACCGCCATCTGTGTGAATAAGGAAATATCTACAATGCCATCTGTATAAAGATATAAATATCTGTACCGCGAGCTGTATAACCATGGAAATAACTACATCGCTATCTGTATAAACGTGGAAATACCAACACCGCTATCGGTATAAACTTCGAAATATCTACAACGCCATCTATATAAACATGGAAAAATCTACACCGCTATGTCAATAAACATGGAAATACCTACACCGCTATCTTTATAAACATGGAAATATCTACACCGCTATCTGTATAAACATGGAAATATCTACACCGCTATCTGTATAAACATGGAAATATCTACACCGCGATCTGTATAAACATGGAAATATATACACCGCGATCTGTATAAACATGGAAATATCTACACCGCGATCTGTATAAACATGGAAATACCAACACCGTTATCAGTATAAACATGGAAATATCTACACCGCTATCTCTATAAACATGAAAATACTTACACCACCATCTCTATAAACATGGAGATATTTACACCGTTATCTCTATAAACATAGAAAGAACTACACCGACATCTCTATAAACATGGAAATATCTACACCGCCATCTGAATAAACATGGAATTATCTACACAGACATCTGTGTAAACATGGAAATATCTACATCGCGATCTGTATAAACATGGAAATATCTACACCGCGATCTGTATAAACATGGAAATATCTACACCGCTATCAGTATAAACATGGAAATATCTACACAGCTATCTCTATAAAAATGGAAATATCTACACCGCCATCTGTATAAACATGGAAATACCTACAAAGTCATCTGTATAAACATGGAAACATCTACACAGCCATCTGTATAAACATGGAAATATCTACACAGCCATCTGTATATACATGGAAAATCAACACCGCTATCTGTATAAACATGGAAATAACTTCACCGCTATTTGTATAAACAAGGAAATATCTACACCGTGATCTGTATAAAAATGGAAATATCTACACTGCTATTTGTATAAACAAGGAAATATCTACACCGCCATCTGTACAAACATGGAAATATCTACACCGCTATTTGTATAAACAAGGAAATATCTACACCGCCATCTGTATAAACATGGAAATATCTCCCCTCTAAATCTATAAACATCGATATATCTACACCGCCATTTGTATAAACATGGAAATACTTACAAATTTATCTGTATAAACATGGAAATATCTACACCGCCATCTGTATAAACATGGAAATATCTACACAGCCATGTGTATATACATGGAAATATCTACACCCCTATCTATATAAACATGGAAATAACTACACCGCTATCTGTATAAACATGGAAACATCTACACCGCCATCTACATATCCATTTAAATATCTGCGCCGCCATCTGTATAAACATGGAAATATCTACACGGTCATCTGTGTATAGATGGAAATATCAACACCGCCATCTGTAAAAACATCGAAATATCTGCACTGCTATGTCTATAAAAATGGAAAAAACTACACCGCTATCACTATAATCATGGAAATGTCTACACCGCTATCTGTATAAACATGGAAATATCTACAACGCTATCTGTATGAACATGGAAATATCTACACCGCGATCTGTATAAACATGGAAATATCTACACCGCGATCTGTATAAACATGAAAATATCTTCACCACGATCTGTATAAACATGGAAATATCTACAGAGCTATCTCTATAAACATGGAAATATCTACACCGCCATCTGTATAAACATGGAAATACCTACACAGCCATCTGTATAAACATGGAAATATCTACACAGCGATCTTTATATACATGGAAATATCTACACCGCTATCTGTATAAACATGGAAATAACTACACCGCTTTTTGTATAAACAAGGAAATATATACACCGTGATCTGTATAAACACGGAAATATCTACACCGCCATCTGTATAAACATGGAAATATCTACACCCCTATCTGTATAAACATGGATATATCCACAGCGATTTGTCTATAAACATGGAAATATCTACACCGCCATCTACATATCCATGGAAATATTTGCGCCGCCATCTGTATAAACATGGAACTATCTACACGGTCATCTGTGTATAGATGGAAATATCAACAACGCCATCTGTACAAACATGGAAATATCTACACTGCTATCTCTATAAACAGGGAAATATCTACACTGCGGTCTGTATAAACATGGAAATATCTACACCGGTATCTGTATAAACATGGAAATATCTACACCACGATCTGTATAAACATGGAAATATATACACCGCTCTCTGTGTAAACATGGAAATATCTGCACCGCTATCTCTATAAACATGGAAATATCTACAAAGCCATCTGTATAAACATGGAAATACCTACAAAGACATGTGTAGGAACATGGAAATATCTGCACTGCCATCTGTATTAACATAGAAATATCTACACAACCCTCTGTATAAATATGGAAATATCTGCATAGACATCTGTTTAAAAACATGGAAATATCTGCACCGCTATCTGTATAAACATGGAAATACCTACACCGCTGTCTCTATAAACATGGAAATATGTACACCGCTATGTGTATAAACATGGAAATATCTCCACTGCTGTCTGTATAAACATGGAAATATCTCCACCGTTATCTGTATTAACATGGAAATATCTACAGCGCCATGTCTATAAACATTGAAATATCTACACTGCCATCTGTAAAAACATGGAAATATCTACACAGTCATCTGAATAAACATGGAAATATCTACACCGCAGTCTGTATAAACATGGAAATATCTACACCACTATCTGTATAAATATGAAATATCTAAACCGCTATCTCTATAAAAATGGAAATAACTACACTGCTATCTGTATAAACATGGAAATATCCTCACTGCTATCTCTATGAACATGGATATATCTACACCGCTATCTCTATAAACATGGAAATATGTTCACCTCCATCTCCATAAACATGGAAATATCTACACCGCCATCTGTATAAACATGGAAATATCTACACCGCGATCTGTATAAACATGGAAATATCTACACCATGATCTGTATAAACATGGAAATATGTACACCGCGATCTGTATAAACATGCAAATATCTACACCATGATCTATATAAACATGGAAATATCTACACCGCCATTTCTATAAACATGGAAGTATCTACACCCCTATCTGTATAAACATGGAAATATCCACACCGCTATCTCTATAAACATGGAAAAATCAACACCGCTATCTCTATGAACATGGAAATATCTACACCGCCATCTCTATAACATGGAAATATCTACACCACGATCAGTATAAACAAGGAAATATCTACACCGCTATCTGTATAAAAATGGAAATATCTCCACTGCTATCTCTATAAACATGGAAATATCTACACCGCTATCTGTATAAACATGGAAATATCTACACCGATCTCTCTACAAACATGTAAATATCTACACCGTGATCTGTATAAACATGGAAATATTTACACCGCTATCTGTATAAACATGGAAACTTCTACACCGTTATCTGTATAAATATGGAAATATCTACACCGCTATCTCTATAAACTTGGAAATATCTACACCGCCATCTGTATAAACATGGAAATACCTATACAGTCATCAGTGTAAACATGGAAATATCTACACCACCATCTGTATAAACATGGAAATATCTACAATGCCATCTGTATACACATGGAAATACCCACACGGCAATCTGTGTATAGATGGAAACATCAACACCGCCATCTGTACAAACATGGAAATATCTACTCTGCTATCTCTATAAACATGGAAATATATACACTGCGGTCTGTATAAACATGGAAATATCTACACTGGTATCTGTATAAACATGGAAATATCTACACCACGATCTGTATAAACATGGAAATATATACACCGCTATCTGTATAAACATGGTAATATCTGCACCGCTATCTCTATAAACATGGAAATAGCTACAAAGCCATCTGTATAAACATGGAAATACCTACACAGACATGTGTAGGAACATGGAAATATCTGCACTGCCATCTCTATAAACATAGAAATATCTACACAGCCCTCTCTATAAATATGGAAATATCTGCATAGGCATCTGTATAAACATGGAAATATCTGCACCGCTATCTGTATAAACATGGAAATACCTACACCACTGTCTCTATAAACATGGAAATATGTACACTGCTATGTGTATAAACATGGAAATATCTCCACCGTTATCTGTATAAACATGGAAATATCTACAGCGCCATGTCTATAAACATTGAAATATCTACACTGCCATCTGTAAAAACATGGAAATATCTACACAGTCATCTGAAT
Organism: Pan troglodytes; assembly: GCF_028858775.2. Classification (NCBI taxonomy): domain Eukaryota; kingdom Metazoa; phylum Chordata; class Mammalia; order Primates; family Hominidae; genus Pan; species Pan troglodytes. Next base: position 5,333,230 of record NC_072406.2, read on the forward strand.
AAACATGCAAATATCTACACCGCAATCTGTATAAACATGGAAATATCTACACCGCTATCTGTATAAATATGAAATATGTAAACCGCTATCTCTATAAAAATGGAAATAACTACACTGCTATCAGTATAAACATGGAAATATCCTCACTGGTATCTCTATGAACATGGATATATCTACACCGCTATCTCTATAAACATGGAAATATGTACACCACCATCTCTATAAACATGGAAATATCTACACCGCCATCTGTATAAACATGGAAATATCTACACCGCAATCTGTATAAACATGGAAATATCATCAATGTGATCTGTATAAACATGGAAATATCTACACCGGATCTGTACAAACATGGAAATATCTACACCGGGATCTGTATAAACATGGAAATATCTACACCGCTATCTGTATAAACATGGAAATATCTACACATCTATCTCCATAAACATGGAAATATCTACACCGCCATCTGTATAAACATGGAAATACCTACAAAGTCATCTGTATAAACATGGAAATATATACACAGCCATCTGTATAAACAGGGAAATATCTACACAGCCATCTGTATATACATGGAAATATCTACACCGCTATCTGTATAAACATGGAAATAACTACACCGCTATTTGTATAAACAAGGAAATATCTACACCGCCATCTGTTTAAACATGGAAATATATACACAGACATCTGTTTATACATGGAAATACCTACACCGCTATCTGTATAAACATGATAATAACTACACCGCTCTCTGTATAAATGTGGAAATATTTGCACCGCTATCCCTATAACCATGGTAATATCAACACCGCGATCTGTATAAACATGCAAATATCTACACCATGGTCTATATAAACATGGAAATATCTACACCGCCATTTCTATAAACAAGGAAGTATCTACAACCCTATCTGTATAAACATGGAAATATCCACACCGCTATCTCTATAAACATGGAAAAATCAACACCGCTATCTCTATGAACATCGAAAAATCTACACCGCCATCTCTATAACATGGAAATATCTACACCACGGTCAGTATAAACATGGAAATATCTACACCGCTATCTGTATAAAAATGGAAATATCTCCACTGCTATCTCTATAAACATCGAAATATCTACACCGCCATCTGTATAAACATGGAAATACTTACAAAGTTATCTGTATAAACATGGAAATATCTACACCGCCATCTGTATAAACATGGAAATATCTACACAGCCATTTGTATATATGTGGAAATATCTACACCGCTATCTATATAAACATGGAAATAACTACACTGCTATCTGTATAAACATGGAAATATCTACACTGCCATCTACATATCCATGGAAATATTTGCGCCATCATCTGTATAAACATGGAACTATCTACACGGTCATCTGTGTATAGATGGAAATATCAACAACGCCATCTGTCATACATGGAAATATCTACACTGCTATCTCTATAAACAGGGAAATATCTACAATGCGGTCTGTATAAACATGGAAATATCTACACCGGTATCTGTATAAACATGGAAATATCTACACCAGGATCTGTATAAAGATGGAAATATATACACCGCTATCTGTATAAACATGGAAATATCTGCACCGCTATCTCTATAAACATGGAAATATCTACACCGCCATCTGTATAAACATGGAAATATCTACACCGCAATCTGTATAAACATGGAAATATCTTCAATGTGATGTGTATAAACATGGAAATATCTACACCGGATCTGTATAAACATGGAAATATCTACACCGGGATCTGTATAAACATGGAAATATCTACACCGCTATCTGTATAAACATGGAAATATCTACACCGCGGTCTGTATAAACATGGAAATATCTACACCGCTATCTGTATAAACATGGAAATATCTACACCGCTCTCTCTATAAACATGGAAATATCTACACCACGGTCTCTATAAACATGGAAATATCTACACCGCCATCTGTATAAACATGGAAATATCTACACCCCTATCTGTATAAACATGGATATATCCACAGCGATTTGTCTATAAACATGGAAATATCTACACCGCCATCTACATATCCATGGAAATATTTGCGCCGCCATCTGTATAAACATGGAACTATCTACAAGGTCATCTGTGTATAGATGGAAATATCAACAACGCCATCTGTACAAACATGGAAATATCTACACTGCTATCTCTATAAACAGGGAAATATCTACACTGCGGTCTGTATAAACATGGAAATATCTACACCGGTATCTGTATAAACATGGAAATATCTACACCACGATCTGTATAAACATGGAAATATATACACCGATCTCTGTGTAAACATGGAAATATCTGCACTGCTATCTCTATAAACATGGAAATATCTACAAAGCCATCTGTATAAACATGGAAATACCTACAAAGACATGTGTAGGAACATGGAAATATCTGCACTGCCATCTGTATAAACATAGAAATATCTACACAGCCCTCTGTATAAATATGGAAATATCTGCAAAGACATCTGTATAAACATGGAAATATCTGCACCGCTATCTGTATAAACATGGAAATACCTACACCGCTGTCTCTATATACATGGAAATATGTACACCGCTATGTGTATAAACATGGAAATATCTCCACTGCTGTCTGTATAAACATGGAAATATCTCCACCGTAATCTGTATAAACATGGAAATATCTACAGCGCCATGTCTATAAACATTGAAATATCTACACTGCCATCTGTAAAAACATGGAAATATCTACACAGTCATCTGAATAAACATGGAAATATCTACACCGCAGTCTGTATAAACATGGAAATATCTACACCACTATCTGTATAAATATGAAATATCTAAACCGCTATCTCTATAAAAATGGAAATAACTACACTGCTATCTGTATAAACATGGAAATATCCTCACTGCTATCTCTATGAACGTGGATATATCTACACCGCTATCTCTATAAACATGGAAATATGTACCCCTCCATCTCTATAAACATGGAAATATCTACACCGCGATCTGTATAAACATGGAAATATCTACACCATGATCTGTATAAACATGGAAATATGTACACCGCGATCTGTATAAACATGCAAATATCTACACCATGATCTATATAAACATGGAAATATCTACACCGCCATTTCTATAAACATGGAAGTATCTACACCCCTATCTGTATAAACATGGAAATATCCACACCGCTATCTCTATAAACATGGAAAAATCAACACCGCTATCTCTATGAACATGGAAACATCTACACCGCCATCTCTATAACATGGAAATATCTACACCACGATCAGTATAAACAAGGAAATATCTACACCGCTATCTGTATAAAAATGGAAATATCTCCACTGCTATCTCTATAAACATGGAAATATCTACACCGATCTCTCTATAAACATGTAAATATCTACACCGTGATCTGTATAAACATGGAAATATTTACACCGCTATCTGTATAAACATGGAAACTTCTACACCGTTATCTGTATAAATATGGAAATATCTACACCGCTATCTCTATAAACTTGGAAATATCTACACTGCCATCTGTATAAACATGGAAATACCTATACAGTCATCTGTGTAAACATGGAAATATCTACACCACCATCTGTATAAACATGGAAATATCTACAATGCCATCTGTATACACATGGAAATACCCACACGGCAATCTGTGTATAGATGGAAACATCAACACCGCCATCTGTACAAACATGGAAATATCTACTCTGCTATCTCTATAAACATGGAAATATATACACTGCGGTCTGTATAAACATGGAAATATCTACACTGGTATCTGTATAAACATGGAAATATCTACACGACGATCTGTATAAACATGGAAATATATACACCGCTATCTGTATAAACATGGAAATATCTGCACCGCTATCTCTATAAACATGGAAATAGCTACAAAGCCATCTGTATAAACATGGAAATACCTACACAGACATGTGTAGGAACATGGAAATATCTGCACTGCCATCTCTATAAACATAGAAATATCTACACAGCCCTCTCTATAAATATGGAAATATCTGCATAGGCATCTGTATAAACATGGAAATATCTGCACCGCTATCTGTATAAACATGGAAATACCTACACCGCTGTCTCTATAAACATGGAAATATGTACACTGCTATGTGTATAAACATGGAAATATCTCCACCGTTATCTGTATAAACATGGAAATATCTAAAGCGCCATGTCTATAAACATTGAAATATCTACACTGCCATCTGTAAAAACATGGAAATATCTACACAGTCATCTGAATAAACATGGAAATATCTACACCGCAATCTGTATAAACATGGAAATATCCACCGCTATCTGTATAAATATGAAATATCTAAACCGCTATCTCTATAAAAATGGAAATAACTACACTGCTATCAGTATAAACATGGAAATATCCTCACTGGTATCTCTATGAACATGGATATATCTACACCGCTATCTCTATAAACATGGAAATATGTACACCACCATCTCTATAAACATGGAAATATCTACACCGCCATCTGTATAAACATGGAAATATCTATACCGCAATCTGTATAAACATGGAAATATCATCAATGTGATCTGTATAAACATGGAAATACCTACACCGCTGTCTCTAGAAACATGGAAATATGTACACTGCTATGTGTATAAACATGGAAATATCTCCACCGTTATCTGTATAAACATGGAAATATCTACAGCGCCATGTCTATAAACATTGAAATATCTACACTGCCATCTGTAAAAACATGGAAATATCTACACAGTCATCTGAATAAACATGGAAATATCTACACCGCAATCTGTATATACATGGAAATATCCACCGCTATCTGTATAAATATGAAATATCTAAACCGCTATCTCTATAAAAATGGAAATAACTACACTGCTATCAGTATAAACATGGAAATATCCTCACTGGTATCTCTATGAACATGGATATATCTACACCGCTATGTCTATAAACATGGAAATATGTACACCACCATCTCTATAAACATGGAAATATCTACACCGCAATCTGTATAAACATGGAAATATCTATACCGCAATCTGTATAAACATGGAAATATCATCAATGTGATCTGTATAAACATGGAAATATCTACACCGGATCTGTATAAACATGGAAATATCTACACCGGGATCTGTATAAACATGGAAATATCTACACCGCTATCTGTATAAACATGGAAATATCTACACATCTATCTCCATAAACATGGAAATATCTACACCGCCATCTGTATAAACATGGAAATACCTACAAAGTCATCTGTATAAACATGGAAATATATACACAGCCATCTGTATAAACATGGAAATATCTACACAGCCATCTGTATATACATGGAAATATCTACACCGCTATCTGTATAAACATGGAAATAACTACACCGCTATTTGTATAAACAAGGAAATATCTACACCGCCATCTGTTTAAACATGGAAATATATACACAGACATCTGTTTATACATGGAAATACCTACACCGCTATCTGTATAAACATGATAATAACTACACCGCTATCTGTATAAATGTGGAAATATTTGCACCGCTATCGCTACAACCATGGTAATATCAACACCGCGATCTGTATAAACATGCAAATATCTACACCATGGTCTATATAAACATGGAAATATCTACACCGCCATTTCTATAAACAAGGAAGTATCTACACCCCTATCTGTATAAACATGGAAATATCCACACCGCTATCTCTATAAACATGGAAAAATCAACACCGCTATCTCTATGAACATGGAAAAATCTACACCGCCATCTCTATAACATGGAAATATCTACACCACGGTCAGTATAAACATGGAAATATCTACACCGCTATCTGTATAAAAATGGAAATATCTCCACTGCTATCTCTATAAACATCGAAATATCTACACCGCCATCTGTATAAACATGGAAATACTTACAAAGTTATCTGTATAAACATGGAAATATCTACACCGCCATCTGTATAAACATGGAAATATCTACACAGCCATTTGTATATACGTGGAAATATCTACACCGCTATCTATATAAACATGGAAATAACTACACCGCTATCTGTATAAACATGGAAATATCAACACTGCCATCTACATATCCATGGAAATATTTGCGCCATCATCTGTATAAACATGGAACTATCTACACGGTCATCTGTGTATAGATGGAAATATCAACAACGCCATCTGTCATACATGGAAATATCTACACTGCTATCTCTATAAACAGGGAAATATCTACAATGCGGTCTGTATAAACATGGAAATATCTACACCGGTATCTGTATAAACATGGAAATATCTACACCAGGATATGTATAAAGATGGAAATATATACACCGCTATCTGTATAAACATGGAAATATCTGCACCGCTATCTCTATAAACATGGAAATATCTACACCGCCATCTGTATAAACATGGAAATATCTACACCGCAATCTGTATAAACATGGAAATATCTTCAATGTGATGTGTATAAACATGGAAATATCTACACCGGATCTGTATAAACATGGAAATATCTACACCGGGATCTGTATAAACATGGAAATATCTACACCGCTATCTGTATAAACATGGAAATATCTACACCGCGGTCTGTATAAACATGGAAATATCTACACCGCTATCTGTATAAACATGGAAATATCTACACCGCTCTCTCTATAAACATGGAAATATCTACACCGCAGTCTGTATAAACATGGAAATATCTACACCGCTATCTGTATAAACATGGAAATATCTACACCGCTCTCTCTATAAACATGGAAATATCTACACCGTGATCTGTATAAACATGGAAATATTTACACCGCTATCTGTATAAACATGGAAACTTCTACACCGTTATCTGTATAAATATGGAAATATCTACACCGCTATCTCTATAAACTTGGAAATATCTACACCGCCATCTGTATAAACATGGAAATACCTATAAAGTCATCTGTGTAAACATGGAAATATCTACACCACCATCTGTATAAACATGGAAATAACTACAATGCCATCTGTATACACATGGAAATACCTACACGGCAATCTGTGTATAGATGGAAACATCAACACCGCCATCTGTACAAACATGGAAATATCTACTCTTCTATCTCTATAAACATGGAAATATCTACACTGCGGTCTGTATAAACATGGAAATATCTACGCCGGTATCTTTATAAACATGGAAATATCTACACCACGATCTGTATAAACATGGAAATATCTACACAGCTATCTCTATAAACATGGAAATATCTACACCGCCATCTGTACAAACATCGAAATACCTACAAAGTCATCTGTATAAACATGGAAGTATATACACAGCCATCTGTATAAACATGGAAATATCTACACAGCCATCTGTATATACATGGAAATATCTACACCGACATCTCTATAACATTTAAATATCTTCACCACGATCAGTATAAAGATGGAAATAACTACAACGCTATCTGTATAAAAATGGAAATATCTCCAATGCTATCTCTATAAACGTCGAAATATCTACACCGCCATCTGTATAAACATGGAAATATTTACAAAGTTATCTGTATAAACATGGAAATATCTACACCGCCATCTGTATAAACATGGAAATATCTACACAGCCATGTGTATATACGTGGAAATATCTACAACGCTATCTATATAAACATGGAAATAACTACACCGCTATCTGTATAAACATGGAAATATCTACACCGCCATCTACATATCCATGGAAATATTTGCGCCGCCATCTGTATAAACATGGAACTATCTACACGTTCATCTGTGTATAGATGGAAATATCAACACCGCCATCTGTACAAACATGGAAATATCTACACTGCTATCTCTATAAACATGGAAATATCAACACCGACATCTTTACAAACATGGAAATATCTACACTGCTATCTCTATAAACATGGAAATATCTACACTGCGGTCTGTATAAACATGGAAATATCTACACCGGTATCCTTATAAACATGGAAATATCTACACCACGATCTGTATAAACATGGAAATATATACACCGCCATCTGTATAAACATGGAAATATCTGCACCGCTATCTCTATAAACATGGAAATATCTACAAAGCCATCTGTATAAACATGGAAATACCTACACAGACATATGTAGGAACATGGAAATATCTGCACTGCCATCTGTATAAACATAGAAATATCTACACAGCCCTCTGTATTAATATGGAAATATCTGCATAGGCATCTGTATAAACATGGAAATATCTGTACCGTTATCTGTATAAACATGGAAATACCTACACCGCTGTCTGCATAAACATGGAAATATGTACACCTCTATGTGTATAAACATGGAATTATCTCCACTGCTGTCTGTATAAACATGGAAATATCTCCACCGTTATCTGTATAAACATGGAAATATCTACAGCGCCATGTCTATAAACATTGAAATATCTACACTGCCATCTGTAAAAACATGGAAATATCTACACAGTCATCTGAATAAACATGGAAATATCTACACCGCAATCTGTATAAACATGGAAATATCTACACCGCTATCTGTATAAATATGAAATATCTAAACCGCTATCTCTATAAAAATGGAAATAACTACACTGCTATCCGTATAAACATGGAAATATCCTCACTGTTCTCTATGTGAACATGGATATATATACACCGCTATCTCTATAAACATGGAAATATGTACACCACCATCTCTATAAACATGGAAATATCTACACCGCCATCTGTATAAACATGGAAATATCTACACCGCAATCTGTATAAACATGGAAATATCTTCAATGTGATCTGTATAAACATGGAAATATCTACACCGGATCTGTATAAACATGGAAATATCTACACCGGGATCTGTATAAACATGGAAATATCTACACCGCTATCTGTATAAGCATGGAAATATCTACACAGCTATCTCTATAAACATGGAAATATCTACACCACCATCTGTATAAACATGGAAATACCTACAAAGTCATCTGTATAAACATGGAAATATATACACAGCCATCTGTATAAACATGGAAATATCTACACAGCCATCTGTATATACATGGAAATATCTACACCGCTATCTGTATAAACATGGAAATAACTACACCGCTATTTGTATAAACAAGGAAATATCTACACCGCCATCTGTTTAAACATGGAAATATATACACAGACATCTGTTGATACATGGAAATACCTACACCGTTATCTGTGTAAACATGATAATAACTACACCGCTATCTGTATAAATGTGGAAATATTTGCACCGCTCTCCCTATAAACATGGTAATATCAACACCGCGATCTGTATAAACATGGATATATCTACACCATGATCTGTATAAACATGGAAATATCTACACCGCGATCTGTATAAACATGCAAATATCTACACCATGATCTATATAAACATGGAAATATCTACACCGCCATTTCTATAAACAAGGAAGTATCTACACCCCTATCTGTATAAACATGGAAATATCCCACCGCTATCTCTATAAACATGGAAAAATCAACACCGCTATCTCTAGGAACATGGAAATATCTACACCGCCATCTCTATAACATGGAAATATCTACACCACGATCAGTATAAACATGGAAATATCTACACCGCTATCTCTATAAAAATGGAAATATCTCCACTGCTATCTCTATAAACATCGAAATATCTACACTGCCATCTCTATAAACATGGAAATATCAACACCGCCATCTTTACAAACATGGAAATATCTACACTGCTATCTCTATAATCATGGAAATATCTACACTGCGGTCTGTATAAACATGGAAATATCTACACCGGTATCATTATAAACATGGAAATATCTACACCGCTATCTCTATAAACATGGAAATATCTACAAAGCCATCTGTATAAACATGGAAATACCTACACAGACATATGTAGGAACATGGAAATATCTGCACTGCCATCTGTATAAACATAGAAATATCTACACAGCCCTCTGTATAAATATGGAAATATCTGCATAGGCATCTGTATAAACATGGAAATATCTGTACCGTTATCTGTATAAACATGGAAATACCTACACCGCTGTCTGCATAAACATGGAAATATGTACACCGCTATGTGTATAAACATGGAATTATCTCCACTGCTGTCTGTATAAACATGGAAATATCTCCACCGTTATCTGTATAAACATGGAAATATCTACAGCGCCATGTCTATAAACATTGAAATATCTACACTGCCATCTGTAAAAACATGGAAATATCTACACAGTCATCTGAATAAACATGGAAATATCTACACCGCAATCTGTATAAACATGGAAATATCTACACCGCTATCTGTATAAATATGAAATATCTAAACCGCTATCTCTATAAAAATGGAAATAACTACACTGCTATCAGTATAAACATGGAAATATCCTCACTGCTCTCTCTATGAACATGGATATATCTACACCGCTATCTCTATAAACATTGAAATATGTACACCACCATCTCTATAAACATGGAAATATCTACACCGCCATCTGTATAAACATGGAAATATCTACACCGCTATCTGTATAAACATGGAAATATCTTCAATGCGATCTGCATAAACATGGAAATATCTACACCGCGATATGTATAAACATGGAAATATCTACACCGGGATCTGTATAAACATGGAAATATCTACACCGCTATCTGTTTTAACATGGAAATATCTACACAGCTATCTCTATAAACATGGTAATATCTACACCGTCATGTGTATAAACATGGAAATACCTACAAAGTCATCTGTATAAACATGGAAATAACTACACAGCCATCTGTATAAACATGGAAATATCTGGAGAACCATCTGTATATACATGGAAATATCTACACCACTATCTGTATAAACATGGAAATAACTACACTGATATTTCTATAAACAAGGAAATATCTACACCGCCATCTGTTTAAACATGGAAATATATACACAGACATCTGTTTATACATGGAAATACCTACATCGCTCTCTGTATAAACATGATAATAACTACACCGCTATCTGTATAAATGTGGAAATATTTGCACTGCTATCCGTATAAACATGGAAATAACAACACCGCGATCTGTATAAACATGGAAATATCTACACCATGATCTGTATAAACATGGAAATATCTACACCGCGATCTGTATAAACATGCAAATATCTACACCATGATCTATATAAACATGGAAATATCTACATCGCCATTTCTATAAACATGGAAGAATCTACACCCCTATCTGTATAAACATGGAAATATCCACACCGCTCTCTCTATGAACATGGAGACATCAACACCGCTATCTCTATGAACATGGAAATATCTACACCGCCATCTCTATAACATGGAAATATCTACACAACCCACAGTATAAACAAGGAAATATCTACACTGCTATCTGTATAAAAATGGAAATATCTCCACTGCTATCTCTATATACATCGAAATATCTACACCGCCATCTGTATAAACATGGAAATACTTACAAAGTTATCTGTATAAACTTGAAAATATCTACACCGCCATCTGTATAAACATGGACATATCTACACAGCCATGTGTATATACATGGAAATATCTCCACCGCTATCTATATAAACATGGAAATAACTACACCGCTATCTGTATAAACATGGAAATATCTACACCGCCATCTCTATAAACATGAAAATATCTACACTGCCATCTCCATAAAGATGGAAGTATCTACCCTGCCATGTGTATAAACACGGAAATATCTACAACACCATCTGTGTAAACATGGAAATATCTACACCGCTATCTGTATAAACATGGAAATATCTACACCGCCATCTGCATGTCCATGGAAATATCTACGCCGCCATCTGTATAAACATGGAAATATCTACACGGCCTTCTGTGTATAGATGGAAATATCAACACCGCCATCAGTACAAACATGGAAATATCTACACCGCTATCTCTATAAACATGGAAATATCTGCACTGCCATCTGTAAAAACATGGAAATACCTATACAGTCATCTGTATAAACATGGAAATATCTACAATGCCATCTGTATACACATGGAAATATCTACACAGCCATCTGTATAAACATGTAAATATCTACACTGCGATCTCTATAAACATGGAAATATCTACACCGCCATCTCTATAAACATGAAAATATCTACACTGCCATCTCCATAAACATGGAACTAACTACTCCGCCATCTGTATAAACATGGAAACATCTACACGGCCATCTGTGTGAATAAGGAACTATCTACAATGCCATCTGTATAAAGATATAAATATCTGCACCGTGATCTGTATAAACATGGAAATATCTACATCGCTATCTGTATAAACGTGGAAGTACCAACACCGCTATCGGTATAAACATGGAAATATCTACACAGACATCTGTATAAATATGGAAATATCTACACCGCCATCTGTATAAACATGGAAATATCTACACTGCCATCTGTAGAAAGATGGAAATATCTACACCGCTATCTCTATAAATATGGAAATATCTACACCGCCATCTCTATAAACATGAAAATATCTACACTGCCATCTCCATAAAGATGGAAGTATCTAATCCGCCATGTGTATAAACACGGAAACATCTACACCACCATCTGTGAGAACATGGAAATATCTACACTGCCATCTGCATGTCCATGGAAATATCTACACCGCTATCTGTATAAACATGGAAATATCTACACGGCCATCTGTGTATAGATGGAAATATCAACACCGCCATCTGTACAAACATGGAAATATCTACACCGCTATCTGTATAAACATGGAAATATCTACACCGCGGTCTGTATAAACATGGAAATATCTACACCGCTATCTGTATAAACATGGAAATATCTACACCGCTCTCTCTATAAACATGGAAATATCTACACCGCGGTCTGTATAAACATGGAAATATCTACACCGCTATCTGTATAAACATGGAAATATCTACACCGCTCTCTCTATAAACATGGAAATATCTACACCGTGATCTGTATAAACATGGAAATATTTACACCGCTATCTGTATAAACATGGAAACTTCTACACCGTTATCTGTATAAATATGGAAATATCTACACCGCTATCTCTATAAACTTGGAAATATCTACACCGCCATCTGTATAAACATGGAAATACCTATACAGTCATCTGTGTAAACATGGAAATATCTACACCACCATCTGTATAAACATGGAAATAACTACAATGCCATCTGTATACACATGGAAATACCTACACGGCAATCTGTGTATAGATGGAAACATCAACACCGCCATCTGTACAAACATGGAAATATCTACTCTTCTATCTCTATAAACATGGAAATATCTACACTGCGGTCTGTATAAACATGGAAATATCTACGCCGGTATCTTTATAAACATGGAAATATCTACACCACGATCTGTATAAACATGTAAATATATACGCCGCTATCTGTATAAACATGGAAATATCTGCACCGCTATCTCTATAAACATGGAAATATCTACAAAGCCATCTGTATAAACATGGAAATACCTACACAGACATGTGAAGGAACATGGAGATATCTGCACTGCCATCTGTATAAACTTTGAAATATCTACACAGCCCTCTGTATATATATGGAAATATCTGCATAGGCAACTGTATAAACTTGGAAATACCTACACAGACATGTGTAGGAACATGGAAATATCTGCACTGCCATCTGTATAAACATAGAGATATCTACAGAGCCCTCTGTTTAAATATGGAAATATCTGCATAGGCATCTGTATAAACATGGAAATATCTGCACCGCTATCTGTATAAACATGGAAATACCTACACCGCTGTCTCTATAAACATGGAAATATGTACACCGCTATGTGTATAAACATGGAAATATCTCCACTGCTGTCTGTATAAACTTGGAAATATCTCCACTGTTATCTGTATAAACATGGAAATATCTACAGCGCCATGTCTATAAACATGGAAATACCTACACTGCCATCTGTAAAAACATGGAAATATCCACAGAGTCTTCTGAATAAACATGGAAATATCTACACCGCCATCTGTATAAACATGGAAATATCTACACCGCTATCTGTATAAACATGGAAATATCTTCAATGTGATCTGTATAAACATGGAAATATCTACACCGGATCTGTATAAACATGGAAATATCTACACCGGGATCTGTATAAACATGGAAATATCTACACCGCTATCTGTATAAACATGGAAATATCTACACAGCTATCTCTATAAACATGGAAATATCTACACCGCCATCTGTACAAACATCGAAATACCTACAAAGTCATCTGTATAAACATGGAAGTATATACACAGCCATCTGTATAAACATGGAAATATCTACACAGCCATCTGTATATACATGGAAATATCTACACCGACATCTCTATAACATTTAAATATCTTCACCACGATCAGTATAAAGATGGAAATAACTACAACGCTATCTGTATAAAAATGGAAATATCTCCAATGCTATCTCTATAAACGTCGAAATATCTACACCGCCATCTGTATAAACATGGAAATATTTACAAAGTTATCTGTATAAACATGGAAATATCTACACCGCCATCTGTATAAACATGGAAATATCTACACAGCCATGTGTATATACGTGGAAATATCTACAACGCTATCTATATAAACATGGAAATAACTACACCGCTATCTGTATAAACATGGAAATATCTACACCGCCATCTACATATCCATGGAAATATTTGCGCCGCCATCTGTATAAACATGGAACTGTCTACACGTTCATCTGTGTATAGATGGAAATATCAACACCGCCATCTGTACAAACATGGAAATATCTACACTGCTATCTCTATAAACATGGAAATATCAACACCGCCATCTTTACAAACATGGAAATATCTACACGGCTATCTCTATAAACATGGAAATATCTACACTGCGGTCTGTATAAACATGGAAATATCTACACCGGTATCTTTATAAACATGGAAATATCTACACCACGATCTGTATAAACATGGAAATATATACACCGCCATCTGTATAAACATGGAAATATCTGCACCGCTATCTCTATAAACATGGAAATATCTACAAAGCCATCTGTATAAACATGGAAATACCTACACAGACATATGTAGGAACATGGAAATATCTGCACTGCCATCTGTATAAACATAGAAATATCTACACAGCCCTCTGTATAAATATGGAAATATCTGCATAGGCATCTGTATAAACATGGAAATATCTGTACCGTTATCTGTATAAACATGGAAATACCTACACCGCTGTCTGCATAAACATGGAAATATGTACACCGCTATGTGTACAAACATGGAATTATCTCCACTGCTGTCTGTATAAACATGGAAATATCTCCACCGTTATCTGTATAAACATGGAAATATCTACAGCGCCATGTCTATAAACATTGAAATATCTACACTGCCATCTGTAAAAACATGGAAATATCTACACAGTCATCTGAATAAACATGGAAATATCTACACCGCAATCTGTATAAACATGGAAATATCTACACCGCTATCTGTATAAATATGAAATATCTAAACCGCTATCTCTATAAAAATGGAAATAACTACACTGCTATCAGTATAAACATGGAAATATCCTCACTGCTCTCTCTATGAACATGGATATATCTACACCGCTATCTCTATAAACATGGAAATATGTACACCACCATCTCTATAAACATGGAAATATCTACACCGCCATCTGTATAAACATGGAAATATCTACACCGCTATCTGTATAAACATGGAAATATCTTCAATGCGATCTGCATAAACATGGAAATATCTACACCGCGATATGTATAAACATGGAAATATCTACACCGGGATCTGTATAAACATGGAAATATCTACACCGCTATCTGTTTTAACATGGAAATATCTACACAGCTATCTCTATAAACATGTTAATATCTACACCGTCATGTGTATAAACATGGAAATACCTACAAAGTCATCTGTATAAACATGGAAATAACTACACAGCCATCTGTATAAACATGGAAATATCTGGAGAACCATCTGTATATACATGGAAATATCTACACCACTATCTGTATATACATGGAAATAACTACACTGATATTTCTATAAACAAGGAAATATCTATACCGCCATCTGTTTAAACATGGAAATATATACACAGACATCTGTTTATACATGGAAATACCTACATCGCTCTCTGTATAAACATGATAATAACTACACCGCTATCTGTATAAATGTGGAAATATTTGCACTGCTATCCGTATAAACATGGAAATAACAACACCGCGATCTGTATAAACATGGAAATATCTACACCATGATCTGTATAAACATGGAAATATCTACACCGCGATCTGTATAAACATGCAAATATCTACACCATGATCTATATAAACATGGAAATATCTACATCGCCATTTCTATAAACATGGAAGAATCTACACCCCTATCTGTATAAACATGGAAATATCCACACCGCTCTCTCTATGAACATGGAGAAATCAACACCGCTATCTCTATGAACATGGAAATATCTACACCGCCATCTCTATAACATGGAAATATCTACACAACCCACAGTATAAACAAGGAAATATCTACACTGCTATCTGTATAAAAATGGAAATATCTCCACTGCTATCTCTATATACATCGAAATATCTACACCGCCATCTGTATAAACATGGAAATACTTACAAAGTTATCTGTATAAACTTGAAAATATCTACACCGCCATCTGTATAAACATGGACATATCTACACAGCCATGTGTATATACATGGAAATATCTCCACCGCTATCTATATAAACATGGAAATAACTACACCGCTATCTGTATAAACATGGAAATATCTACACCGCCATCTCTATAAACATGAAAATATCTACACTGCCATCTCCATAAAGATGGAAGTATCTACCCTGCCATGTGTATAAACACGGAAATATCTACAACACCATCTGTGTAAACATGGAAATATCTACACCGCTATCTGTATAAACATGGAAATATCTACACCGCCATCTGCATGTCCATGGAAATATCTACGCCGCCATCTGTATAAACATGGAAATATCTACACGGCCTTCTGTGTATAGATGGAAATATCAACACCGCCATCAGTACAAACATGGAAATATCTACACCGCTATCTCTATAAACATGGAAATATCTGCACTGCCATCTGTAAAAACATGGAAATACCTATACAGTCATCTGTATAAACATGGAAATATCTACAATGCCATCTGTATACACATGGAAATATCTACACAGCCATCTGTATAAACATGTAAATATCTACACTGCGATCTCTATAAACATGGAAATATCTACACCGCCATCTCTATAAACATGAAAATATCTACACTGCCATCTCCATAAACATGGAACTAACTACTCCGCCATCTGTATAAACATGGAAACATCTACACGGCCATCTGTGTGAATAAGGAACTATCTACAATGCCATCTGTATAAAGATATAAATATCTGCACCGTGATCTGTATAAACATGGAAATATCTACATCGCTATCTGTATAAACGTGGAAGTACCAACACCGCTATCGGTATAAACATGGAAATATCTACACAGACATCTGTATAAATATGGAAATATCTACACCGCCATCTGTATAAACATGGAAATATCTACACTGCCATCTGTAGAAAGATGGAAATATCTACACCGCTATCTCTATAAATATGGAAATATCTACACCGCCATCTCTATAAACATGAAAATATCTACACTGCCATCTCCATAAAGATGGAAGTATCTAATCCGCCATGTGTATAAACACGGAAACATCTACACCACCATCTGTGAGAACATGGAAATATCTACACTGCCATCTGCATGTCCATGGAAATATCTACACCGCTATCTGTATAAACATGGAAATATCTACACGGCCATCTGTGTATAGATGGAAATATCAACACCGCCATCTGTACAAACATGGAAATATCTACACCGCTATCTGTATAAACATGGAAATATCTACACCGCGGTCTGTATAAACATGGAAATATCTACACCGCTATCTGTATAAACATGGAAATATCTACACCGCTCTCTCTATAAACATGGAAATATCTACACCGCGGTCTGTATAAACATGGAAATATCTACACCGCTATCTGTATAAACATGGAAATATCTACACCGCTCTCTCTATAAACATGGAAATATCTACACCGTGATCTGTATAAACATGGAAATATTTACACCGCTATCTGTATAAACATGGAAACTTCTACACCGTTATCTGTATAAATATGGAAATATCTACACCGCTATCTCTATAAACTTGGAAATATCTACACCGCCATCTGTATAAACATGGAAATACCTATACAGTCATCTGTGTAAACATGGAAATATCTACACCACCATCTGTATAAACATGGAAATAACTACAATGCCATCTGTATACACATGGAAATACCTACACGGCAATCTGTGTATAGATGGAAACATCAACACCGCCATCTGTACAAACATGGAAATATCTACTCTTCTATCTCTATAAACATGGAAATATCTACACTGCGGTCTGTATAAACATGGAAATATCTACGCCGGTATCTTTATAAACATGGAAATATCTACACCACGATCTGTATAAACATGTAAATATATACGCCGCTATCTGTATAAACATGGAAATATCTGCACCGCTATCTCTATAAACATGGAAATATCTACAAAGCCATCTGTATAAACATGGAAATACCTACACAGACATGTGAAGGAACATGGAGATATCTGCACTGCCATCTGTATAAACTTTGAAATATCTACACAGCCCTCTGTATATATATGGAAATATCTGCATAGGCAACTGTATAAACTTGGAAATACCTACACAGACATGTGTAGGAACATGGAAATATCTGCACTGCCATCTGTATAAACATAGAGATATCTACAGAGCCCTCTGTTTAAATATGGAAATATCTGCATAGGCATCTGTATAAACATGGAAATATCTGCACCGCTATCTGTATAAACATGGAAATACCTACACCGCTGTCTCTATAAACATGGAAATATGTACACCGCTATGTGTATAAACATGGAAATATCTCCACTGCTGTCTGTATAAACTTGGAAATATCTCCACTGTTATCTGTATAAACATGGAAATATCTACAGCGCCATGTCTATAAACATGGAAATACCTACACTGCCATCTGTAAAAACATGGAAATATCCACAGAGTCTTCTGAATAAACATGGAAATATCTACACCGCCATCTGTATAAACATGGAAATATCTACACCGCTATCTGTATAAACATGGAAATATCTTCAATGTGATCTGTATAAACATGGAAATATCTACACCGGATCTGTATAAACATGGAAATATCTACACCGGGATCTGTATAAACATGGAAATATCTACACCGCTATCTGTATAAACATGGAAATATCTACACAGCTATCTCTATAAACATGGAAATATCTACACCGCCATCTGTACAAACATCGAAATACCTACAAAGTCATCTGTATAAACATGGAAGTATATACACAGCCATCTGTATAAACATGGAAATATCTACACAGCCATCTGTATATACATGGAAATATCTACACCGACATCTCTATAACATTTAAATATCTTCACCACGATCAGTATAAAGATGGAAATAACTACAACGCTATCTGTATAAAAATGGAAATATCTCCAATGCTATCTCTATAAACGTCGAAATATCTACACCGCCATCTGTATAAACATGGAAATATTTACAAAGTTATCTGTATAAACATGGAAATATCTACACCGCCATCTGTATAAACATGGAAATATCTACATCGCCATTTCTATAAACATGGAAGAATCTACACCCCTATCTGTATAAACATGGAAATATCCACACCGCTCTCTCTATGAACATGGAGAAATCAACACCGCTATCTCTATGAACATGGAAATATCTACACCGCCATCTCTATAACATGGAAATATCTACACAACCCACAGTATAAACAAGGAAATATCTGCACTGCTATCTGTATAAAAATGGAAATATCTCCACTGCTATCTCTATATACATCGAAATATCTACACCGCCATCTGTATAAACATGGAAATACTTACAAAGTTATCTGTATAAACTTGGAAATATCTACACCGCCATCTGTATAAACATGGACATATCTACACAGCCATGTGTATATACATGGAAATATCTCCACCGCTATCTATATAAACATGGAAATAACTACACCGCTATCTGTATAAACATGGAAATATCTACACCGCCATCTCTATAAACATGAAAATATCTACACTGCCATCTCCATAAAGATGGAAGTATCTACCCTGCCATGTGTATAAACACGGAAATATCTACAACACCATCTGTGTAAACATGGAAATATCTACACCGCTATCTGTATAAACATGGAAATATCTACACCGCCATCTGCATGTCCATGGAAATATCTACGCCGCCATCTGTATAAACATGGAAATATCTACACGGCCTTCTGTGTATAGATGGAAATATCAACACCGCCATCAGTACAAACATGGAAATATCTACACCGCTATCTCTATAAACATGGAAATATCTGCACTGCCATCTGTAAAAACATGGAAATACCTATACAGTCATCTGTATAAACATGGAAATATCTACAATGCCATCTGTATACACATGGAAATATCTACACAGCCATCTGTATAAACATGTAAATATCTACACTGCTATCTCTATAAACATGGAAATATCTACACCGCCATCTCTATAAACATGAAAATATCTACACTGCCATCTCCATAAACATGGAACTAACTACTCCGCCATCTGTATAAACATGGAAACATCTACACGGCCATCTGTGTGAATAAGGAACTATCTACAATGCCATCTGTATAAAGATATAAATATCTGCACCGTGATCTGTATAAACATGGAAATATCTACATCGCTATCTGTATAAACGTGGAAGTACCAACACCGCTATCGGTATAAACATGGAAATATCTACACAGACATCTGTATAAATATGGAAATATCTACACCGCCATCTGTATAAACATGGAAATATCTACACTGCCATCTGTAGAAAGATGGAAATATCTACACCGCTATCTCTATAAATATGGAAATATCTACACCGCCATCTCTATAAACATGAAAATATCTACACTGCCATCTGCATAAAGATGGAAGTATCTAATCCGCCATGTGTATAAACACGGAAACATCTACACCACCATCTGTGAGAACATGGAAATATCTACACTGCCATCTGCATGTCCATGGAAATATCTACACCGCTATCTGTATAAACATGGAAATATCTACACGGCCATCTGTGTATAGATGGAAATATCAACACCGCCATCTGTACAAACATGGAAATATCTACACCGCTATCTGTATAAACATGGAAATATCTACACCGCGGTCTGTATAAACATGGAAATATCTACACCGCTATCTGTATAAACATGGAAATATCTACACCGCTCTCTCTATAAACATGGAAATATCTACACCGCGGTCTGTATAAACATGGAAATATCTACACCGCTATCTGTATAAACATGGAAATATCTACACCGCTCTCTCTATAAACATGGAAATATCTACACCGTGATCTGTATAAACATGGAAATATTTACACTGCTATCTGTATAAACATGGAAACTTCTACACCGTTATCTGTATAAATATGGAAATATCTACACCGCTATCTCTATAAACTTGGAAATATCTACACCGCCATCTGTATAAACATGGAAATACCTATACAGTCATCTGTGTAAACATGGAAATATCTACACCACCATCTGTATAAACATGGAAATAACTACAATGCCATCTGTATACACATGGAAATACCTACACGGCAATCTGTGTATAGATGGAAACATCAACACCGCCATCTGTACAAACATGGAAATATCTACTCTTCTATCTCTATAAACATGGAAATATCTACACTGCGGTCTGTATAAACATGGAAATATCTACGCCGGTATCTTTATAAACATGGAAATATCTACACCACGATCTGTATAAACATGTAAATATATACGCCGCTATCTGTATAAACATGGAAATATCTGCACCGCTATCTCTATAAACATGGAAATATCTACAAAGCCATCTGTATAAACATGGAAATACCTACACAGACATGTGAAGGAACATGGAGATATCTGCACTGCCATCTGTATAAACTTTGAAATATCTACACAGCCCTCTGTATATATATGGAAATATCTGCATAGGCAACTGTATAAACTTGGAAATACCTACACAGACATGTGTAGGAACATGGAAATATCTGCACTGCCATCTGTATAAACATAGAGATATCTACAGAGCCCTCTGTTTAAATATGGAAATATCTGCATAGGCATCTGTATAAACATGGAAATATCTGCACCGCTATCTGTATAAACATGGAAATACCTACACCGCTGTCTCTATAAACATGGAAATATGTACACCGCTATGTGTATAAACATGGAAATATCTCCACTGCTGTCTGTATAAACTTGGAAATATCTCCACTGTTATCTGTATAAACATGGAAATATCTACAGCGCCATGTCTATAAACATGGAAATACCTACACTGCCATCTGTAAAAACATGGAAATATCCACAGAGTCTTCTGAATAAACATGGAAATATCTACACCGCCATCTGTATAAACATGGAAATATCTACACCGCTATCTGTATAAACATGGAAATATCTTCAATGTGATCTGTATAAACATGGAAATATCTACACCGGATCTGTATAAACATGGAAATATCTACACCGGGATCTGTATAAACATGGAAATATCTACACCGCTATCTGTATAAACATGGAAATATCTACACAGCTATCTCTATAAACATGGAAATATCTACACCGCCATCTGTACAAACATCGAAATACCTACAAAGTCATCTGTATAAACATGGAAGTATATACACAGCCATCTGTATAAACATGGAAATATCTACACAGCCATCTGTATATACATGGAAATATCTACACCGACATCTCTATAACATTTAAATATCTTCACCACGATCAGTATAAAGATGGAAATAACTACAACGCTATCTGTATAAAAATGGAAATATCTCCAATGCTATCTCTATAAACGTCGAAATATCTACACCGCCATCTGTATAAACATGGAAATATTTACAAAGTTATCTGTATAAACATGGAAATATCTACACCGCCATCTGTATAAACATGGAAATATCTACACAGCCATGTGTATATACGTGGAAATATCTACAACGCTATCTATATAAACATGGAAATAACTACACCGCTATCTGTATAAACATGGAAATATCTACACCGCCATCTACATATCCATGGAAATATTTGCGCCGCCATCTGTATAAACATGGAACTATCTACACGTTCATCTGTGTATAGATGGAAATATCAACACCGCCATCTGTACAAACATGGAAATATCTACACT
Organism: Pan troglodytes; assembly: GCF_028858775.2. Taxonomy (NCBI): domain Eukaryota; kingdom Metazoa; phylum Chordata; class Mammalia; order Primates; family Hominidae; genus Pan; species Pan troglodytes. The sequence goes on from NC_072406.2 coordinate 5,356,834, forward strand.
GCTATCTCTATAAACATGGAAATATCAACACCGCCATCTTTACAAACATGGAAATATCTACACGGCTATCTCTATAAACATGGAAATATCTACACTGCGGTCTGTATAAACATGGAAATATCTACACCGGTATCTTTATAAACATGGAAATATCTACACCACGATCTGTATAAACATGGAAATATATACACCGCCATCTGTATAAACATGGAAATATCTGCACCGCTATCTCTATAAACATGGAAATATCTACAAAGCCATCTGTATAAACATGGAAATACCTACACAGACATATGTAGGAACATGGAAATATCTGCACTGCCATCTGTATAAACATAGAAATATCTACACAGCCCTCTGTATAAATATGGAAATATCTGCATAGGCATCTGTATAAACATGGAAATATCTGTACCGTTATCTGTATAAACATGGAAATACCTACACCGCTGTCTGCATAAACATGGAAATATGTACACCGCTATGTGTACAAACATGGAATTATCTCCACTGCTGTCTGTATAAACATGGAAATATCTCCACCGTTATCTGTATAAACATGGAAATATCTACAGCGCCATGTCTATAAACATTGAAATATCTACACTGCCATCTGTAAAAACATGGAAATATCTACACAGTCATCTGAATAAACATGGAAATATCTACACCGCAATCTGTATAAACATGGAAATATCTACACCGCTATCTGTATAAATATGAAATATCTAAACCGCTATCTCTATAAAAATGGAAATAACTACACTGCTATCAGTATAAACATGGAAATATCCTCACTGCTCTCTCTATGAACATGGATATATCTACACCGCTATCTCTATAAACATGGAAATATGTACACCACCATCTCTATAAACATGGAAATATCTACACCGCCATCTGTATAAACATGGAAATATCTACACCGCTATCTGTATAAACATGGAAATATCTTCAATGCGATCTGCATAAACATGGAAATATCTACACCGCGATATGTATAAACATGGAAATATCTACACCGGGATCTGTATAAACATGGAAATATCTACACCGCTATCTGTTTTAACATGGAAATATCTACACAGCTATCTCTATAAACATGGTAATGTCTACACCGTCATGTGTATAAACATGGAAATACCTACAAAGTCATCTGTATAAACATGGAAATAACTACACAGCCATCTGTATAAACATGGAAATATCTGGAGAACCATCTGTATATACATGGAAATATCTACACCACTATCTGTATAAACATGGAAATAACTACACTGATATTTCTATAAACAAGGAAATATCTATACCGCCATCTGTTTAAACATGGAAATATATACACAGACATCTGTTTATACATGGAAATACCTACATCGCTCTCTGTATAAACATGATAATAACTACACCGCTATCTGTATAAATGTGGAAATATTTGCACTGCTATCCGTATAAACATGGAAATAACAACACCGCGATCTGTATAAACATGGAAATATCTACACCATGATGTGTATAAACATGGAAATATCTACACCGCGATCTGTATAAACATGCAAATATCTACACCATGATCTATATAAACATGGAAATATCTACATCGCCATTTCTATAAACATGGAAGAATCTACACCCCTATCTGTATAAACATGGAAATATCCACACCGCTCTCTCTATGAACATGGAGAAATCAACACCGCTATCTCTATGAACATGGAAATATCTACACCGCCATCTCTATAACATGGAAATATCTACACAACCCACAGTATAAACAAGGAAATATCTACACTGCTATCTGTATAAAAATGGAAATATCTCCACTGCTATCTCTATATACATCGAAATATCTACACCGCCATCTGTATAAACATGGAAATACTTACAAAGTTATCTGTATAAACTTGGAAATATCTACACCGCCATCTGTATAAACATGGACATATCTACACAGCCATGTGTATATACATGGAAATATCTCCACCGCTATCTATATAAACATGGAAATAACTACACCGCTATCTGTATAAACATGGAAATATCTACACCGCCATCTCTATAAACATGAAAATATCTACACTGCCATCTCCATAAAGATGGAAGTATCTACCCTGCCATGTGTATAAACACGGAAATATCTACAACACCATCTGTGTAAACATGGAAATATCTACACCGCTATCTGTATAAACATGGAAATATCTACACCGCCATCTGCATGTCCATGGAAATATCTACGCCGCCATCTGTATAAACATGGAAATATCTACACGGCCTTCTGTGTATAGATGGAAATATCAACACCGCCATCATTACAAACATGGAAATATCTACACCGCTATCTCTATAAACATGGAAATATCTGCACTGCCATCTGTAAAAACATGGAAATAACTATACAGTCATCTGTATAAACATGGAAATATCTACAATGCCATCTGTATACACATGGAAATATCTACACAGCCATCTGTATAAACATGTAAATATCTACACTGCGATCTCTATAAACATGGAAATATCTACACCGCCATCTCTATAAACATGAAAATATCTACACTGCCATCTCCATAAACATGGAACTAACTACTCCGCCATCTGTATAAACATGGAAACATCTACACGGCCATCTGTGTGAATAAGGAACTATCTACAATGCCATCTGTATAAAGATATAAATATCTGCACCGTGATCTGTATAAACATGGAAATATCTACATCGCTATCTGTATAAACGTGGAAGTACCAACACCGCTATCAGTATAAACATGGAAATATCTACACAGACATCTGTATAAATATGGAAATATCTACACCGCCATCTGTATAAACATGGAAATATCTACACTGCCATCTGTAGAAAGATGGAAATATCTACACCGCTATCTCTATAAATATGGAAATATCTACACCGCCATCTCTATAAACATGAAAATATCTACACAGCCATCTCCATAAAGATGGAAGTATCTAATCCGCCATGTGTATAAACACGGAAACATCTACACCACCATCTGTGAGAACATGGAAATATCTACACTGCCATCTGCATGTCCATGGAAATATCTACACCGCTATCTGTATAAACATGGAAATATCTACACGGCCATCTGTGTATAGATGGAAATATCAACACCGCCATCTGTACAAACATGGAAATATCTACACCGCTATCTGTATAAACATGGAAATATCTACACCGCGGTCTGTATAAACATGGAAATATCTACACCGCTATCTGTATAAACATGGAAATATCTACACCGCTCTCTCTATAAACATGGAAATATCTACACCGCGGTCTGTATAAACATGGAAATATCTACACCGCTATCTGTATAAACATGGAAATATCTACACCGCTCTCTCTATAAACATGGAAATATCTACACCGTGATCTGTATAAACATGGAAATATTTACACCGCTATCTGTATAAACATGGAAACTTCTACACCGTTATCTGTATAAATATGGAAATATCTACACCGCTATCTCTATAAACTTGGAAATATCTACACCGCCATCTGTATAAACATGGAAATACCTATACAGTCATCTGTGTAAACATGGAAATATCTACACCACCATCTGTATAAACATGGAAATAACTACAATGCCATCTGTATACACATGGAAATACCTACACGGCAATCTGTGTATACATGGAAACATCAACACTGCCATCTGTACAAACATGGAAATATCTACTCTTCTATCTCTATAAACATGGAAATATCTACACTGCGGTCTGTATAAACATGGAAATATCTACGCCGGTATCTTTATAAACATGGAAATATCTACACCACGATCTGTATAAACATGTAAATATATACGCCGCTATCTGTATAAACATGGAAATATCTGCACCGCTATCTCTATAAACATGGAAATATCTACAAAGCCATCTGTATAAACATGGAAATACCTACACAGACATGTGAAGGAACATGGAGATATCTGCACTGCCATCTGTATAAACTTTGAAATATCTACACAGCCCTCTGTATATATATGGAAATATCTGCATAGGCAACTGTATAAACTTGGAAATACCTACACAGACATGTGTAGGAACATGGAAATATCTGTACTGCCATCTGTATAAACATAGAGATATCTACAGAGCCCTCTGTTTAAATATGGAAATATCTGCATAGGCATCTGTATAAACATGGAAATATCTGCACCGCTATCTGTATAAACATGGAAATACCTACACCGCTGTCTCTATAAACATGGAAATATGTACACCGCTATGTGTATAAACATGGAAATATCTCCACTGCTGTCTGTATAAACTTGGAAATATCTCCACTGTTATCTGTATAAACATGGAAATATCTACAGCGCCATGTCTATAAACATGGAAATACCTACACTGCCATCTGTAAAAACATGGAAATATCCACATAGTCTTCTGAATAAACATGGAAATATCTACACCGCCATCTGTATAAACATGGAAATATCTACACCGCTATCTGTATAAACATGGAAATATCTTCAATGTGATCTGTATAAACATGGAAATATCTACACCGGATCTGTATAAACATGGAAATATCTACACCGGGATCTGTATAAACATGGAAATATCTACACCGCTATCTGTATAAACATGGAAATATCTACACAGCTATCTCTATAAACATGGAAATATCTACACCGCCATCTGTACAAACATCGAAATACCTACAAAGTCATCTGTATAAACATGGAAGTATATACACAGCCATCTGTATAAACATGGAAATATCTACACAGCCATCTGTATATACATGGAAATATCTACACCGACATCTCTATAACATTTAAATATCTTCACCACGATCAGTATAAAGATGGAAATAACTACAACGCTATCTGTATAAAAATGGAAATATCTCCAATGCTATCTCTATAAACGTCGAAATATCTACACCGCCATCTGTATAAACATGGAAATATTTACAAAGTTATCTGTATAAACATGGAAATATCTACACCGCCATCTGTATAAACATGGAAATATCTACATCGCCATTTCTATAAACATGGAAGAATCTACACCCCTATCTGTATAAACATGGAAATATCCACACCGCTCTCTCTATGAACATGGAGAAATCAACACCGCTATCTCTATGAACATGGAAATATCTACACCGCCATCTCTATAACATGGAAATATCTACACAACCCACAGTATAAACAAGGAAATATCTACACTGCTATCTGTATAAAAATGGAAATATCTCCACTGCTATCTCTATATACATCGAAATATCTACACCGCCATCTGTATAAACATGGAAATACTTACAAAGTTATCTGTATAAACTTGGAAATATCTACACCGCCATCTGTATAAACATGGACATATCTACACAGCCATGTGTATATACATGGAAATATCTCCACCGCTATCTATATAAACATGGAAATAACTACACCGCTATCTGTATAAACATGGAAATATCTACACCGCCATCTCTATAAACATGAAAATATCTACACTGCCATCTCCATAAAGATGGAAGTATCTACCCTGCCATGTGTATAAACACGGAAATATCTACAACACCATCTGTGTAAACATGGAAATATCTACACCGCTATCTGTATAAACATGGAAATATCTACACCGCCATCTGCATGTCCATGGAAATATCTACGCCGCCATCTGTATAAACATGGAAATATCTACACGGCCTTCTGTGTATAGATGGAAATATCAACACCGCCATCAGTACAAACATGGAAATATCTACACCGCTATCTCTATAAACATGGAAATATCTGCACTGCCATCTGTAAAAACATGGAAATACCTATACAGTCATCTGTATAAACATGGAAATATCTACAATGCCATCTGTATACACATGGAAATATCTACACAGCCATCTGTATAAACATGTAAATATCTACACTGCTATCTCTATAAACATGGAAATATCTACACCGCCATCTCTATAAACATGAAAATATCTACACTGCCATCTCCATAAACATGGAACTAACTACTCCGCCATCTGTATAAACATGGAAACATCTACACGGCCATCTGTGTGAATAAGGAACTATCTACAATGCCATCTGTATAAAGATATAAATATCTGCACCGTGATCTGTATAAACATGGAAATATCTACATCGCTATCTGTATAAACGTGGAAGTACCAACACCGCTATCGGTATAAACATGGAAATATCTACACAGACATCTGTATAAATATGGAAATATCTACACCGCCATCTGTATAAACATGGAAATATCTACACTGCCATCTGTAGAAAGATGGAAATATCTACACCGCTATCTCTATAAATATGGAAATATCTACACCGCCATCTCTATAAACATGAAAATATCTACACTGCCATCTCCATAAAGATGGAAGTATCTAATCCGCCATGTGTATAAACACGGAAACATCTACACCACCATCTGTGAGAACATGGAAATATCTACACTGCCATCTGCATGTCCATGGAAATATCTACACCGCTATCTGTATAAACATGGAAATATCTACACGGCCATCTGTGTATAGATGGAAATATCAACACCGCCATCTGTACAAACATGGAAATATCTACACCGCTATCTGTATAAACATGGAAATATCTACACCGCGGTCTGTATAAACATGGAAATATCTACACCGCTATCTGTATAAACATGGAAATATCTACACCGCTCTCTCTATAAACATGGAAATATCTACACCGCGGTCTGTATAAACATGGAAATATCTACACCGCTATCTGTATAAACATGGAAATATCTACACCGCTCTCTCTATAAACATGGAAATATCTACACCGTGATCTGTATAAACATGGAAATATTTACACCGCTATCTGTATAAACATGGAAACTTCTACACCGTTATCTGTATAAATATGGAAATATCTACACCGCTATCTCTATAAACTTGGAAATATCTACACCGCCATCTGTATAAACATGGAAATACCTATACAGTCATCTGTGTAAACATGGAAATATCTACACCACCATCTGTATAAACATGGAAATAACTACAATGCCATCTGTATACACATGGAAATACCTACACGGCAATCTGTGTATAGATGGAAACATCAACACCGCCATCTGTACAAACATGGAAATATCTACTCTTCTATCTCTATAAACATGGAAATATCTACACTGCGGTCTGTATAAACATGGAAATATCTACGCCGGTATCTTTATAAACATGGAAATATCTACACCACGATCTGTATAAACATGTAAATATATACGCCGCTATCTGTATAAACATGGAAATATCTGCACCGCTATCTCTATAAACATGGAAATATCTACAAAGCCATCTGTATAAACATGGAAATACCTACACAGACATGTGAAGGAACATGGAGATATCTGCACTGCCATCTGTATAAACTTTGAAATATCTACACAGCCCTCTGTATATATATGGAAATATCTGCATAGGCAACTGTATAAACTTGGAAATACCTACACAGACATGTGTAGGAACATGGAAATATCTGCACTGCCATCTGTATAAACATAGAGATATCTACAGAGCCCTCTGTTTAAATATGGAAATATCTGCATAGGCATCTGTATAAACATGGAAATATCTGCACCGCTATCTGTATAAACATGGAAATACCTACACCGCTGTCTCTATAAACATGGAAATATGTACACCGCTATGTGTATAAACATGGAAATATCTCCACTGCTGTCTGTATAAACTTGGAAATATCTCCACTGTTATCTGTATAAACATGGAAATATCTACAGCGCCATGTCTATAAACATGGAAATACCTACACTGCCATCTGTAAAAACATGGAAATATCCACAGAGTCTTCTGAATAAACATGGAAATATCTACACCGCCATCTGTATAAACATGGAAATATCTACACCGCTATCTGTATAAACATGGAAATATCTTCAATGTGATCTGTATAAACATGGAAATATCTACACCGGATCTGTATAAACATGGAAATATCTACACCGGGATCTGTATAAACATGGAAATATCTACACCGCTATCTGTATAAACATGGAAATATCTACACAGCTATCTCTATAAACATGGAAATATCTACACCGCCATCTGTACAAACATCGAAATACCTACAAAGTCATCTGTATAAACATGGAAGTATATACACAGCCATCTGTATAAACATGGAAATATCTACACAGCCATCTGTATATACATGGAAATATCTACACCGACATCTCTATAACATTTAAATATCTTCACCACGATCAGTATAAAGATGGAAATAACTACAACGCTATCTGTATAACAATGGAAATATCTCCAATGCTATCTCTATAAACGTCGAAATATCTACACCGCCATCTGTATAAACATGGAAATATTTACAAAGTTATCTGTATAAACATGGAAATATCTACACCGCCATCTGTATAAACATGGAAATATCTACACAGCCATGTGTATATACGTGGAAATATCTACAACGCTATCTATATAAACATGGAAATAACTACACCGCTATCTGTATAAACATGGAAATATCTACACCGCCATCTACATATCCATGGAAATATTTGCGCCGCCATCTGTATAAACATGGAACTATCTACACGTTCATCTGTGTATAGATGGAAATATCAACACCGCCATCTGTACAAACATGGAAATATCTACACTGCTATCTCTATAAACATGGAAATATCAACACCGCCATCTTTACAAACATGGAAATATCTACACTGCTATCTCTATAAACATGGAAATATCTACACTGCGGTCTGTATAAACATGGAAATATCTACACCGGTATCTTTATAAACATGGAAATATCTACACCACGATCTGTATAAACATGGAAATATATACACCGCCATCTGTATAAACATGGAAATATCTGCACCGCTATCTCTATAAACATGGAAATATCTACAAAGCCATCTGTATAAACATGGAAATACCTACACAGACATATGTAGGAACATGGAAATATCTGCACTGCCATCTGTATAAACATAGAAATATCTACACAGCCCTCTGTATTAATATGGAAATATCTGCATAGGCATCTGTATAAACATGGAAATATCTGTACCGTTATCTGTATAAACATGGAAATACCTACACCGCTGTCTGCATAAACATGGAAATATATACACCTCTATGTGTATAAACATGGAATTATCTCCACTGCTGTCTGTATAAACATGGAAATATCTCCACCGTTATCTGTATAAACATGGAAATATCTACAGCGCCATGTCTATAAACATTGAAATATCTACACTGCCATCTGTAAAAACATGGAAATATCTACACAGTCATCTGAATAAACATGGAAATATCTACACCGCAATCTGTATAAACATGGAAATATCTACACCGCTATCTGTATAAATATGAAATATCTAAACCGCTATCTCTATAAAAATGGAAATAACTACACTGCTATCCGTATAAACATGGAAATATCCTCACTGTTCTCTATGTGAACATGGATATATATACACCGCTATCTCTATAAACATGGAAATATGTACACCACCATCTCTATAAACATGGAAATATCTACACCGCCATCTGTATAAACATGGAAATATCTACACCGCAATCTGTATAAACATGGAAATATCTTCAATGTGATCTGTATAAACATGGAAATATCTACACCGGATCTGTATAAACATGGAAATATCTACACCGGGATCTGTATAAACATGGAAATATCTACACCGCTATCTGTATAAGCATGGAAATATCTACACAGCTATCTCTATAAACATGGAAATATCTACACCACCATCTGTATAAACATGGAAATACCTACAAAGTCATCTGTATAAACATGGAAATATATACACAGCCATCTGTATAAACATGGAAATATCTACACAGCCATCTGTATATACATGGAAATATCTACACCGCTATCTGTATAAACATGGAAATAACTACACCGCTATTTGTATAAACAAGGAAATATCTACACCGCCATCTGTTTAAACATGGAAATATATACACAGACATCTGTTGATACATGGAAATACCTACACCGTTATCTGTGTAAACATGATAATAACTACACCGCTATCTGTATAAATGTGGAAATATTTGCACCGCTCTCCCTATAAACATGGTAATATCAACACCGCGATCTGTATAAACATGGATATATCTACACCATGATCTGTATAAACATGGAAATATCTACACCGCGATCTGTATAAACATGCAAATATCTACACCATGATCTATATAAACATGGAAATATCTACACCGCCATTTCTATAAACAAGGAAGTATCTACACCCCTATCTGTATAAACATGGAAATATCCCACCGCTATCTCTATAAACATGGAAAAATCAACACCGCTATCTCTAGGAACATGGAAATATCTACACCGCCATCTCTATAACATGGAAATATCTACACCACGATCAGTATAAACATGGAAATATCTACACCGCTATCTCTATAAAAATGGAAATATCTCCACTGCTATCTCTATAAACATCGAAATATCTACACTGCCATCTCTATAAACATGGAAATATCAACACCGCCATCTTTACAAACATGGAAATATCTACACTGCTATCTCTATAATCATGGAAATATCTACACTGCGGTCTGTATAAACATGGAAATATCTACACCGGTATCTTTATAAACATGGAAATATCTACACCGCTATCTCTATAAACATGGAAATATCTACAAAGCCATCTGTATAAACATGGAAATACCTACACAGACATATGTAGGAACATGGAAATATCTGCACTGCCATCTGTATAAACATAGAAATATCTACACAGCCCTCTGTATAAATATGGAAATATCTGCATAGGCATCTGTATAAACATGGAAATATCTGTACCGTTATCTGTATAAACATGGAAATACCTACACCGCTGTCTGTATAAACATGGAAATATGTACACCGCTATGTGTATAAACATGGAATTATCTCCACTGCTGTCTGTATAAACATGGAAATATCTCCACCGTTATCTGTATAAACATGGAAATATCTACAGCGCCATGTCTATAAACATTGAAATATCTACACTGCCATCTGTAAAAACATGGAAATATCTACACAGTCATCTGAATAAACATGGAAATATCTACACCGCAATCTGTATAAACATGGAAATATCTACACCGCTATCTGTATAAATATGAAATATCTAAACCGCTATCTCTATAAAAATGGAAATAACTACACTGCTATCAGTATAAACATGGAAATATCCTCACTGCTCTCTCTATGAACATGGATATATCTACACCGCTATCTCTATAAACATGGAAATATGTACACCACCATCTCTATAAACATGGAAATATCTACACCGCCATCTGTATAAACATGGAAATATCTACACCGCTATCTGTATAAACATGGAAATATCTTCAATGCGATCTGCATAAACATGGAAATATCTACACCGTGATATGTATAAACATGGAAATATCTACACCGGGATCTGTATAAACATGGAAATATCTACACCGCTATCTGTTTTAACATGGAAATATCTACACAGCTATCTCTATAAACATGGTAATATCTACACCGTCATGTGTGTAAACATGGAAATACCTACAAAGTCATCTGTATAAACATGGAAATAACTACACAGCCATCTGTATAAACATGGAAATATCTGGAGAACCATCTGTATATACATGGAAATATCTACACCACTATCTGTATAAACATGGAAATAACTACACTGATATTTCTATAAACAAGGAAATATCTACACCGCCATCTGTTTAAACATGGAAATATATACACAGACATCTGTTTATACATGGAAATACCTACATCGCTCTCTGTATAAACATGATAATAACTACACCGCTATCTGTATAAATGTGGAAATATTTGCACTGCTATCCGTATAAACATGGAAATAACAACACCGCGATCTGTATAAACATGGAAATATCTACACCATGATCTGTATAAACATGGAAATATCTACACCGCGATCTGTATAAACATGCAAATATCTACACCATGATCTATATAAACATGGAAATATCTACATCGCCATTTCTATAAACATGGAAGAATCTACACCCCTATCTGTATAAACATGGAAATATCCACACCGCTCTCTCTATGAACATGGAGAAATCAACACCGCTATCTCTATGAACATGGAAATATCTACACTGCCATCTCTATAACATGGAAATATCTACACAACCCACAGTATAAACAAGGAAATATCTACACTGCTATCTGTATAAAAATGGAAATATCTCCACTGCTATCTCTATATACATCGAAATATCTACACCGCCATCTGTATAAACATGGAAATACTTACAAAGTTATCTGTATAAACTTGGAAATATCTACACCGCCATCTGTATAAACATGGACATATCTACACAGCCATGTGTATATACATGGAAATATCTCCACCGCTATCTATATAAACATGGAAATAACTACACAGCTATCTGTATAAACATGGAAATATCTACACCGCCATCTCTATAAACATGAAAAAATCTACACTGCCATCTCCATAAAGATGGAAGTATCTACCCTGACATGTGTATAAACACGGAAATATCTACAACACCATCTGTGTAAACATGGAAATATCTACACCGCTATCTGTATAAACATGGAAATATCTACACCGCCATCTGCATGTCCATGGAAATATCTACGCCGCCATCTGTATAAACATGGAAATATCTACACGGCCTTCTGTGTATAGATGGAAATATCAACACCGCCATCAGTACAAACATGGAAATATCTACACCGCTATCTCTATAAACATGGAAATATCTGCACTGCCATCTGTAAAAACATGGAAATACCTATACAGTCATCTGTATAAACATGGAAATATCTACAATGCCATCTGTATACACATGGAAATATCTACACAGCCATCTGTATAAACATGTAAATATCTACACTGCGATCTCTATAAACATGGAAATATCTACACCGCCATCTCTATAAACATGAAAATATCTACACTGCCATCTCCATAAACATGGAACTAACTACTCCGCCATCTGTATAAACATGGAAACATCTACACGGCCATCTGTGTGAATAAGGAACTATCTACAATGCCATCTGTATAAAGATATAAATATCTGCACCGTGATCTGTATAAACATGGAAATATCTACATCGCTATCTGTATAAACGTGGAAGTACCAACACCGCTATCGGTATAAACATGGAAATATCTACACAGACATCTGTATAAATATGGAAATATCTACACCGCCATCTGTATAAACATGGAAATATCTACACTGCCATCTGTAGAAAGATGGAAATATCTACACCGCTATCTCTATAAATATGGAAATATCTACACCGCCATCTCTATAAACATGAAAATATCTACACTGCCATCTCCATAAAGATGGAAGTATCTAATCCGCCATGTGTATAAACACGGAAACATCTACACCACCATCTGTGAGAACATGGAAATATCTACACTGCCATCTGCATGTCCATGGAAATATCTACACCGCTATCTGTATAAAGATGGAAATATCTACACGGCCATCTGTGTATAGATGGAAATATCAACACCGCCATCTGTACAAACATGGAAATATCTACACCGCTATCTCTATAAACATGGAAATATCTGCACTGCCATCTGTAAAAACATGGAAATACCTATACAGTCATCTGTATAAACATGGAAATATCTACAATGTCATCAGTATACACATGGAAATATCTACACAGCCATCTTTATAAACATGTACATATCTACACTGCTATCTCTATAAACATGGAAATATCTACACCGCCATCTCTATAAACATGGAAATATCTACACTGCCATCTCCATAAACATGGAACTAACTAATCCGCCATCTGTAAAAACATGGAAACATCTAGAGCACCATCAGTGTGAATAAGGAAATATCTACAATGCCATCTGTATAAAGATATAAATATCTGCACCTCGAGCTGTATAAACATGGAAATATCTACATCGCTATCTGTATAAATGTGTAAATAACAACACCGCTATTGGTAAAAACATGGAAATATCTACAAAGCCATCTATATAAACATGGAAATATCTACACCGCTATGTCTATAAACATGGAAATACCTACACCGCTATCTCTATAAACATGGAAATATCCACACCGCTGTCTGTATAAACATGGAAATATCTACACCGCTATCTGTATATACATGGAAATATCGAAACTGTGATCTGTATAAACATGGAAATATCTACACCGCCATCTCTATAAACATGAAAATATCTACACTGCCATCTCCATTAACATGGAACTAACTGCTCCGCCATCTGTATAAACATGGAAACATCTACACAACCATCAGTGTGAATAAGGAAATATCTACAATGCCATCTGTATAAAGATATAAATATCTGCACCTCGAACTGTATAAACATGGAAATATCTACATCGCTATCTGTATAAACGTGGAAATAACATCACCGCTATGGGTAAAAACGTGGAAATACCTACAACGCCATCTATATAAACATGGAAATATCTACACCGCTATGTTTATAAACATGGAAATACCTACACCGCTATCTCTTTAAACATGGAAATATCCACACCGCTGTCTGTATAAACATGGAAATATCTACACCGCTATCTGTATACATGGAAATATCGAAACCGCGATCTGTATAAACATGGAAATATCTACACCCCGATCTGTATAAACATGGAAATATCTTCACCACGATCTGTATACACATGGAAATATCTACACCGCTATCTGTATAAACATGGTAATATCTACACCACCATCTATATAAACATGGAAATATCTACACTGCCATCTGTATAAACATGGAAATATCTACAATGCCATCTGTAGAGAGATGGAAATATCTACACCGCAATCTGTGTAAACCTGGAAATATCTACACCAATATCTTTAAAACATGGAAATATCTACACCGCTATCTGTATAAACATGGAAATATCTGCACCGCGATCTGTATAAACATGGAAATATCTACAGCGCCATCTCTATAAACATTGAAATATCTACACTGCCATCTGTAAAAATATGGAAATATCTACACAGTCATCTGAATAAACATGGAAATATCTACACCACCATCTGTATAAATATGGAAATACCTACAATACCGTCTGTATACACATGGAAATATCTACACAGACATCTGTATAAATATGGAAATATCTACACAGCCATGTGTATAAACATGGAAATATCTACAACGCCATCTGTATAAACATGGAAATATGTACACCGCTATGTCTATAAACATGGAAATACCTACACCACTATCTCTATAAACATGGAAATATCTACACCGCTATCTGTATAAACATGGAAATATGTACACCGCTATCTGTATAAACATGGAAATATCTACACCGCGATCTGTATAAACATGGAAATATCTACACCGCAATCTGTATAAACATGGAAATATCTTCACCGCGATCTGTATAAACATGGAAATATCTACACCGCTATCTGTATAAACATGGTAATATCTACACCACCATCTATATAAACATGGAAATATCTACACCGCCATGTGTATAAACATGGAAATCTCTACAATGCCATCTGTAGAACGATGGAAATATCTACACCGCAATCTGTGTAAAAATGGAAATATCTACAACGATATCTTTAAAAACATGGAAATATCTACACCACTATCTGTATAAACATGGAAATATCTACACCGTGATCTGTATAAACATGGAAATGTCTACAGCGCCATCTCTATAAACATTGAAATATCTACACCGCCCTCTGTAAAAACATGGAAATATCTACACAGTCATCTGAATAAACATGGAAATATCTACACCACCATCTGTATAAACATGGAAATACCTACCATACCATCTGTATACACTTGGAAATATCTACACAGACATCTGTATAAATATGGAAATATATACACCGCCATCTGTATAAACATGAAAGTATCTACACTGCCATCTGTAGAAAGATGGAAATATCTACACCGCTATCTCTATAAATATGGAAATATCTACACCGCCATCTCTATAAACATGAAAATATCTACACTGCCATCTCCATAAAGATGGAAGTATCTACTCCGCCATGTGTATAAACACGGAAATATCTACACCACCATCTGTGAAAACATGGAAATGCATACACCGCTATCTGCATAAATATGGAAATATCTACACTGCCATCTGCATGTCCATGGAAATATCTACACCGCCATCTGTATAAACATGGAAATATCTACACGGCCATCTGTGTATACATGGAAATATCAACACCACCATCTGTACAAACATGGAAATATCTACACCGCTATCTCTATAAACATGGAAATATCTGCACTGCCATCTGTAAAAATATGGAAATACCTATACAGTCATCTGTATAAACATGGAAATATATACAATGTCATCTGTAGAAAGATGGAAATATTTACACCGCAATCTGTGTAAACATGGAAATATCTACACCAATATCTGTAAAACATGGAAATATCTACACCGCTATCTGCATAAACATGGAAATATCTGCACCGCGATCTGTATAAACATCTAAATATCTACAGCGCCATCTCTATAAACATTGAAATATCTACACTGCCATCTGTAAAAATATGGAAATATCTACACAGTCATCTGAATAAACATGGAAATATCTACACCGCCATCTCTATAAACATGAAAATATCTACACTGCCATCTCCATAAACATGGAACTTACTGCTCCGCCATCTGTATAAACATGGAAACATCTACACCGCCATCAGTGTGAATAATGAAATATCTACAATGCCATCTGTATAAAGATATAAATATCGGCACCTCGAGCTGTATAAACATGGAAATATCTACACCGCGATCTGTATAAACATGGAAATATCTACACCGCAATCTGTATAAACATGGAAATATCTTCACCACGATCTGTATAAACATGGAAATATCTACACCGCTATCTGTATAAACATGGAAATATCTACACAGTCATCTGAATAAACATGGAAATATCTACACCACAATCTGTATAAACATGGAAATACCAACCATACCATCTGTATACACATGGAAATATCTACACAGACATCTGTATAAACATGGAAATATCTACACCGCCATCTGTATAAACATGGAAATATCTACACTGCCATCTGTAGAAAGATGGAAATATCTACACCGCTATCTCTATAAATATGGAAATATCTACACCGCCATCTCTATAAACATGAAAATATCTACACTGCCATCTCCATAAAGATGGAAGTATCTACCCTGCCATGTGTATAAACACGGAAATATCTACAACACCATCTGTGTAAACATGGAAATATCTACACCGCTATCTGTATAAACATGGAAATATCTACACCGCCATCTGCATGTCCATGGAAATATCTACGCCGCCATCTGTATAAACATGGAAATATCTACACGGCCTTCTGTGTATAGATGGAAATATCAACACCGCCATCAGTACAAACATGGAAATATCTACACCGCTATCTCTATAAACATGGAAATATCTGCACTGCCATCTGTAAAAACATGGAAATACCTATACAGTCATCTGTATAAACATGGAAATATCTACAATGCCATCTGTATACACATGGAAATATCTACACAGCCATCTGTATAAACATGTAAATATCTACACTGCTATCTCTATAAACATGGAAATATCTACACCGCCATCTCTATAAACATGAAAATATCTACACTGCCATCTCCATAAACATGGAACTAACTACTCCGCCATCTGTATAAACATGGAAACATCTACACGGCCATCTGTGTGAATAAGGAACTATCTACAATGCCATCTGTATAAAGATATAAATATCTGCACCGTGATCTGTATAAACATGGAAATATCTACATCGCTATCTGTATAAACGTGGAAGTACCAACACCGCTATCGGTATAAACATGGAAATATCTACACAGACATCTGTATAAATATGGAAATATCTACACCGCCATCTGTATAAACATGGAAATATCTACACTGCCATCTGTAGAAAGATGGAAATATCTACACCGCTATCTCTATAAATATGGAAATATCTACACCGCCATCTCTATAAACATGAAAATATCTACACTGCCATCTCCATAAAGATGGAAGTATCTAATCCGCCATGTGTATAAACACGGAAACATCTACACCACCATCTGTGAGAACATGGAAATATCTACACTGCCATCTGCATGTCCATGGAAATATCTACACCGCTATCTGTATAAACATGGAAATATCTACACGGCCATCTGTGTATAGATGGAAATATCAACACCGCCATCTGTACAAACATGGAAATATCTACACCGCTATCTCTATAAACATGGAAATATCTGCACTGCCATCTGTAAAAACATGGAAATACCTATACAGTCATCTGTATAAACATGGAAATATCTACAATGTCATCAGTATACACATGGAAATATCTACACAGCCATCTTTATAAACATGTACATATCTACACTGCTATCTCTATAAACATGGAAATATCTACACCGCCATCTCTATAAACATGGAAATATCTACACTGCCATCTCCATAAACATGGAACTAACTAATCCGCCATCTGTAAAAACATGGAAACATCTAGAGCACCATCAGTGTGAATAAGGAAATATCTACAATGCCATCTGTATAAAGATATAAATATCTGCACCTCGAGCTGTATAAACATGGAAATATCTACATCGCTATCTGTATAAATGTGTAAATAACAACACCGCTATTGGTAAAAACATGGAAATATCTACAAAGCCATCTATATAAACATGGAAATATCTACACCGCTATGTCTATAAACATGGAAATACCTACACCGCTATCTCTATAAACATGGAAATATCCACACCGCTGTCTGTATAAACATGGAAATATCTACACCGCTATCTGTATATACATGGAAATATCGAAACTGTGATCTGTATAAACATGGAAATATCTACACCGCCATCTCTATAAACATGAAAATATCTACACTGCCATCTCCATTAACATGGAACTAACTGCTCCGCCATCTGTATAAACATGGAAACATCTACACCACCATCAGTGTGAATAAGGAAATATCTACAATGCCATCTGTATAAAGATATAAATATCTGCACCTCGAACTGTATAAACATGGAAATATCTACATCGCTATCTGTATAAACGTGGAAATAACATCACCGCTATGGGTAAAAACGTGGAAATACCTACAACGCCATCTATATAAACATGGAAATATCTACACCGCTATGTTTATAAACATGGAAATACCTACACCGCTATCTCTTTAAACATGGAAATATCCACACCGCTGTCTGTATAAACATGGAAATATCTACACCGCTATCTGTATACATGGAAATATCGAAACCGCGATCTGTATAAACATGGAAATATCTACACCCCGATCTGTATAAACATGGAAATATCTTCACCACGATCTGTATACACATGGAAATATCTACACCGCTATCTGTATAAACATGGTAATATCTACACCACCATCTATATAAACATGGAAATATCTACACTGCCATCTGTATAAACATGGAAATATCTACAATGCCATCTGTAGAGAGATGGAAATATCTACACCGCAATCTGTGTAAACCTGGAAATATCTACACCAATATCTTTAAAACATGGAAATATCTACACCGCTATCTGTATAAACATGGAAATATCTGCACCGCGATCTGTATAAACATGGAAATATCTACAGCACCATCTCTATAAACATTGAAATATCTACACTTCCATCTGTAAAAATATGGAAATATCTACACAGTCATCTGAATAAACATGGAAATATCTACACCACCATCTGTATAAATATGGAAATACCTACAATACCGTCTGTATACACATGGAAATATCTACACAGACATCTGTATAAATATGGAAATATCTACACAGCCATGTGTATAAACATGGAAATATCTACAACGCCATCTGTATAAACATGGAAATATGTACACCGCTATGTCTATAAACATGGAAATACCTACACCACTATCTCTATAAACATGGAAATATCTACACCGCTATCTGTATAAACATGGAAATATGTACACCGCTATCTGTATAAACATGGAAATATCTACACCGCGATCTGTATAAACATGGAAATATCTACACCGCAATCTGTATAAACATGGAAATATCTTCACCGCGATCTGTATAAACATGGAAATATCTACACCGCTATCTGTATAAACATGGTAATATCTACACCACCATCTATATAAACATGGAAATATCTACACCGCCATGTGTATAAACATGGAAATCTCTACAATGCCATCTGTAGAACGATGGAAATATCTACACCGCAATCTGTGTAAAAATGGAAATATCTACAACGATATCTTTAAAAACATGGAAATATCTACACCACTATCTGTATAAACATGGAAATATCTACACCGTGATCTGTATAAACATGGAAATGTCTACAGCGCCATCTCTATAAACATTGAAATATCTACACCGCCCTCTGTAAAAACATGGAAATATCTACACAGTCATCTGAATAAACATGGAAATATCTACACCACCATCTGTATAAACATGGAAATACCTACCATACCATCTGTATACACTTGGAAATATCTACACAGACATCTGTATAAATATGGAAATATATACACCGCCATCTGTATAAACATGAAAGTATCTACACTGCCATCTGTAGAAAGATGGAAATATCTACACCGCTATCTCTATAAATATGGAAATATCTACACCGCCATCTCTATAAACATGAAAATATCTACACTGCCATCTCCATAAAGATGGAAGTATCTACTCCGCCATGTGTATAAACACGGAAATATCTACACCACCATCTGTGAAAACATGGAAATGCATACACCGCTATCTGCATAAATATGGAAATATCTACACTGCCATCTGCATGTCCATGGAAATATCTACACCGCCATCTGTATAAACATGGAAATATCTACACGGCCATCTGTGTATACATGGAAATATCAACACCACCATCTGTACAAACATGGAAATATCTACACCGCTATCTCTATAAACATGGAAATATCTGCACTGCCATCTGTAAAAATATGGAAATACCTATACAGTCATCTGTATAAACATGGAAATATATACAATGTCATCTGTAGAAAGATGGAAATATTTACACCGCAATCTGTGTAAACATGGAAATATCTACACCAATATCTGTAAAACATGGAAATATCTACACCGCTATCTGCATAAACATGGAAATATCTGCACCGCGATCTGTATAAACATCTAAATATCTACAGCGCCATCTCTATAAACATTGAAATATCTACACTGCCATCTGTAAAAATATGGAAATATCTACACAGTCATCTGAATAAACATGTAAATATCTACACTGCGATCTCTATAAACATGGAAATATCTACACCGCCATCTCTATAAACATGAAAATATCTACACTGCCATCTCCATAAACATGGAACTAACTACTCCGCCATCTGTATAAACATGGAAACATCTACACGGCCATCTGTGTGAATAAGGAACTATCTACAATGCCATCTGTATAAAGATATAAATATCTGCACCGTGATCTGTATAAACATGGAAATATCTACATCGCTATCTGTATAAACGTGGAAGTACCAACACCGCTATCGGTATAAACATGGAAATATCTACACAGACATCTGTATAAATATGGAAATATCTACACCGCCATCTGTATAAACATGGAAATATCTACACTGCCATCTGTAGAAAGATGGAAATATCTACACCGCTATCTCTATAAATATGGAAATATCTACACCGCCATCTCTATAAACATGAAAATATCTACACTGCCATCTCCATAAAGATGGAAGTATCTAATCCGCCATGTGTATAAACACGGAAACATCTACACCACCATCTGTGAGAACATGGAAATATCTACACTGCCATCTGCATGTCCATGGAAATATCTACACTGCTATCTGTATAAACATGGAAATATCTACACGGCCATCTGTGTATAGATGGAAATATCAACACCGCCATCTGTACAAACATGGAAATATCTACACCGCTATCTGTATAAACATGGAAATATCTACACCGCGGTCTGTATAAACATGGAAATATCTACACCGCTATCTGTATAAACATGGAAATATCTACACCGCTCTCTCTATAAACATGGAAATATCTACACCGCGTTCTGTATAAACATGGAAATATCTACACCGCTATCTGTATAAACATGGAAATATCTACACCGCTCTCTCTATAAACATGGAAATATCTACACCGTGATCTGTATAAACATGGAAATATTTACACCGCTATCTGTATAAACATGGAAACTTCTACACCGTTATCTGTATAAATATGGAAATATCTACACCGCTATCTCTATAAACTTGGAAATATCTACACCGCCATCTGTATAAACATGGAAATACCTATACAGTCATCTGTGTAAACATGGAAATATCTACACCACCATCTGTATAAACATGGAAATAACTACAATGCCATCTGTATACACATGGAAATACCTACACGGCAATCTGTGTATAGATGGAAACATCAACACCGCCATCTGTACAAACATGGAAATATCTACTCTTCTATCTCTATAAACATGGAAATATCTACACTGCGGTCTGTATAAACATGGAAATATCTACGCCGGTATCTTTATAAACATGGAAATATCTACACCACGATCTGTATAAACATGTAAATATATACGCCGCTATCTGTATAAACATGGAAATATCTGCACCGCTATCTCTATAAACATGGAAATATCTACAAAGCCATCTGTATAAACATGGAAATACCTACACAGACATGTGAAGGAACATGGAGATATCTGCACTGCCATCTGTATAAACTTTGAAATATCTACACAGCCCTCTGTATATATATGGAAATATCTGCATAGGCAACTGTATAAACTTGGAAATACCTACACAGACATGTGTAGGAACATGGAAATATCTGCACTGCCATCTGTATAAACATAGAGATATCTACAGAGCCCTCTGTTTAAATATGGAAATATCTGCATAGGCATCTGTATAAACATGGAAATATCTGCACCGCTATCTGTATAAACATGGAAATACCTACACCGCTGTCTCTATAAACATGGAAATATGTACACCGCTATGTGTATAAACATGGAAATATCTCCACTGCTGTCTGTATAAACTTGGAAATATCTCCACTGTTATCTGTATAAACATGGAAATATCTACAGCGCCATGTCTATAAACATGGAAATACCTACACTGCCATCTGTAAAAACATGGAAATATCCACATAGTCTTCTGAATAAACATGGAAATATCTACACCGCCATCTGTATAAACATGGAAATATCTACACCGCTATCTGTATAAACATGGAAATATCTTCAATGTGATCTGTATAAACATGGAAATATCTACACCGGATCTGTATAAACATGGAAATATCTACACCGGGATCTGTATAAACATGGAAATATCTACACCGCTATCTGTATAAACATGGAAATATCTACACAGCTATCTCTATAAACATGGAAATATCTACACCGCCATCTGTACAAACATCGAAATACCTACAAAGTCATCTGTATAAACATGGAAGTATATACACAGCCATCTGTATAAACATGGAAATATCTACACAGCCATCTGTATATACATGGAAATATCTACACCGACATCTCTATAACATTTAAATATCTTCACCACGATCAGTATAAAGATGGAAATAACTACAACGCTATCTGTATAAAAAT
This sequence comes from Pan troglodytes, assembly GCF_028858775.2. NCBI lineage: Eukaryota > Metazoa > Chordata > Mammalia > Primates > Hominidae > Pan > Pan troglodytes. The sequence continues at coordinate 5,380,636 of NC_072406.2, forward strand.
GGAAATATCTCCAATGCTATCTCTATAAACGTCGAAATATCTACACCGCCATCTGTATAAACATGGAAATATTTACAAAGTTATCTGTATAAACATGGAAATATCTACACCGCCATCTGTATAAACATGGAAATATCTACATCGCCATTTCTATAAACATGGAAGAATCTACACCCCTATCTGTATAAACATGGAAATATCCACACCGCTCTCTCTATGAACATGGAGAAATCAACACCGCTATCTCTATGAACATGGAAATATCTACACCGCCATCTCTATAACATGGAAATATCTACACAACCCACAGTATAAACAAGGAAATATCTACACTGCTATCTGTATAAAAATGGAAATATCTCCACTGCTATCTCTATATACATCGAAATATCTACACCGCCATCTGTATAAACATGGAAATACTTACAAAGTTATCTGTATAAACTTGAAAATATCTACACCGCCATCTGTATAAACATGGACATATCTACACAGCCATGTGTATATACATGGAAATATCTCCACCGCTATCTATATAAACATGGAAATAACTACACCGCTATCTGTATAAACATGGAAATATCTACACCGCCATCTCTATAAACATGAAAATATCTACACTGCCATCTCCATAAAGATGGAAGTATCTACCCTGCCATGTGTATAAACACGGAAATATCTACAACACCATCTGTGTAAACATGGAAATATCTACACCGCTATCTGTATAAACATGGAAATATCTACACCGCCATCTGCATGTCCATGGAAATATCTACGCCGCCATCTGTATAAACATGGAAATATCTACACGGCCTTCTGTGTATAGATGGAAATATCAACACCGCCATCAGTACAAACATGGAAATATCTACACCGCTATCTCTATAAACATGGAAATATCTGCACTGCCATCTGTAAAAACATGGAAATACCTATACAGTCATCTGTATAAACATGGAAATATCTACAATGCCATCTGTATACACATGGAAATATCTACACAGCCATCTGTATAAACATGTAAATATCTACACTGCGATCTCTATAAACATGGAAATATCTACACCGCCATCTCTATAAACATGAAAATATCTACACTGCCATCTCCATAAACATGGAATTAACTACTCCGCCATCTGTATAAACATGGAAACATCTACACGGCCATCTGTGTGAATAAGGAACTATCTACAATGCCATCTGTATAAAGATATAAATATCTGCACCGTGATCTGTATAAACATGGAAATATCTACATCGCTATCTGTATAAACGTGGAAGTACCAACACCGCTATCGGTATAAACATGGAAATATCTACACAGACATCTGTATAAATATGGAAATATCTACACCGCCATCTGTATAAACATGGAAATATCTACACTGCCATCTGTAGAAAGATGGAAATATCTACACCGCTATCTCTATAAATATGGAAATATCTACACCGCCATCTCTATAAACATGAAAATATCTGCACTGCCATCTCCATAAAGATGGAAGTATCTAATCCGCCATGTGTATAAACACGGAAACATCTACACCACCATCTGTGAGAACATGGAAATATCTACACTGCCATCTGCATGTCCATGGAAATATCTACACCGCTATCTGTATAAACATGGAAATATCTACACGGCCATCTGTGTATAGATGGAAATATCAACACCGCCATCTGTACAAACATGGAAATATCTACACCGCTATCTGTATAAACATGGAAATATCTACACCGCGGTCTGTATAAACATGGAAATATCTACACCGCTATCTGTATAAACATGGAAATATCTACACCGCTCTCTCTATAAACATGGAAATATCTACACCGCGGTCTGTATAAACATGGAAATATCTACACCGCTATCTGTATAAACATGGAAATATCTACACCGCTCTCTCTATAAACATGGAAATATCTACACCGTGATCTGTATAAACATGGAAATATTTACACCGCTATCTGTATAAACATGGAAACTTCTACACCGTTATCTGTATAAATATGGAAATATCTACACCGCTATCTCTATAAACTTGGAAATATCTACACCGCCATCTGTATAAACATGGAAATACCTATACAGTCATCTGTGTAAACATGGAAATATCTACACCACCATCTGTATAAACATGGAAATAACTACAATGCCATCTGTATACACATGGAAATACCTACACGGCAATCTGTGTATAGATGGAAACATCAACACCGCCATCTGTACAAACATGGAAATATCTACTCTTCTATCTCTATAAACATGGAAATATCTACACTGCGGTCTGTATAAACATGGAAATATCTACGCCGGTATCTTTATAAACATGGAAATATCTACACCACGATCTGTATAAACATGTAAATATATACGCCGCTATCTGTATAAACATGGAAATATCTGCACCGCTATCTCTATAAACATGGAAATATCTACAAAGCCATCTGTATAAACATGGAAATACCTACACAGACATGTGAAGGAACATGGAGATATCTGCACTGCCATCTGTATAAACTTTGAAATATCTACACAGCCCTCTGTATATATATGGAAATATCTGCATAGGCAACTGTATAAACTTGGAAATACCTACACAGACATGTGTAGGAACATGGAAATATCTGCACTGCCATCTGTATAAACATAGAGATATCTACAGAGCCCTCTGTTTAAATATGGAAATATCTGCATAGGCATCTGTATAAACATGGAAATATCTGCACCGCTATCTGTATAAACATGGAAATACCTACACCGCTGTCTCTATAAACATGGAAATATGTACACCGCTATGTGTATAAACATGGAAATATCTCCACTGCTGTCTGTATAAACTTGGAAATATCTCCACTGTTATCTGTATAAACATGGAAATATCTACAGCGCCATGTCTATAAACATGGAAATACCTACACTGCCATCTGTAAAAACATGGAAATATCCACATAGTCTTCTGAATAAACATGGAAATATCTACACCGCCATCTGTATAAACATGGAAATATCTACACCGCTATCTGTATAAACATGGAAATATCTTCAATGTGATCTGTATAAACATGGAAATATCTACACCGGATCTGTATAAACATGGAAATATCTACACCGCGATCTGTATAAACATGGAAATATCTACACCGCTATCTGTATAAACATGGAAATATCTACACAGCTATCTCTATAAACATGGAAATATCTACACCGCCATCTGTACAAACATCGAAATACCTACAAAGTCATCTGTATAAACATGGAAGTATATACACAGCCATCTGTATAAACATGGAAATATCTACACAGCCATCTGTATATACATGGAAATATCTACACCGACATCTCTATAACATTTAAATATCTTCACCACGATCAGTATAAAGATGGAAATAACTACAACGCTATCTGTATAAAAATGGAAATATCTCCAATGCTATCTCTATAAACGTCGAAATATCTACACCGCCATCTGTATAAACATGGAAATATTTACAAAGTTATCTGTATAAACATGGAAATATCTACACCGCCATCTGTATAAACATGGAAATATCTACATCGCCATTTCTATAAACATGGAAGAATCTACACCCCTATCTGTATAAACATGGAAATATCCACACCGCTCTCTCTATGAACATGGAGAAATCAACACCGCTATCTCTATGAACATGGAAATATCTACACCGCCATCTCTATAACATGCAAATATCTACACAACCCACAGTATAAACAAGGAAATATCTACACTGCTATCTGTATAAAAATGGAAATATCTCCACTGCTATCTCTATATACATCGAAATATCTACACCGCCATCTGTATAAACATGGAAATACTTACAAAGTTATCTGTATAAACTTGGAAATATCTACACCGCCATCTGTATAAACATGGACATATCTACACAGCCATGTGTATATACATGGAAATATCTCCACCGCTATCTATATAAACATGGAAATAACTACACCGCTATCTGTATAAACATGGAAATATCTACACCGCCATCTCTATAAACATGAAAATATCTACACTGCCATCTCCATAAAGATGGAAGTATCTACCCTGCCATGTGTATAAACACGGAAATATCTACAACACCATCTGTGTAAACATGGAAATATCTACACCGCTATCTGTATAAACATGGAAATATCTACACCGCCATCTGCATGTCCATGGAAATATCTACGCCGCCATCTGTATAAACATGGAAATATCTACACGGCCTTCTGTGTATAGATGGAAATATCAACACCGCCATCAGTACAAACATGGAAATATCTACACCGCTATCTCTATAAACATGGAAATATCTGCACTGCCATCTGTAAAAACATGGAAATACCTATACAGTCATCTGTATAAACATGGAAATATCTACAATGCCATCTGTATACACATGGAAATATCTACACAGCCATCTGTATAAACATGTAAATATCTACACTGCTATCTCTATAAACATGGAAATATCTACACCGCCATCTCTATAAACATGAAAATATCTACACTGCCATCTCCATAAACATGGAACTAACTACTCCGCCATCTGTATAAACATGGAAACATCTACACGGCCATCTGTGTGAATAAGGAACTATCTACAATGCCATCTGTATAAAGATATAAATATCTGCACCGTGATCTGTATAAACATGGAAATATCTACATCGCTATCTGTATAAACGTGGAAGTACCAACACCGCTATCGGTATAAACATGGAAATATCTACACAGACATCTGTATAAATATGGAAATATCTACACCGCCATCTGTATAAACATGGAAATATCTACACTGCCATCTGTAGAAAGATGGAAATATCTACACCGCTATCTCTATAAATATGGAAATATCTACACCGCCATCTCTATAAACATGAAAATATCTACACTGCCATCTCCATAAAGATGGAAGTATCTAATCCGCCATGTGTATAAACACGGAAACATCTACACCACCATCTGTGAGAACATGGAAATATCTACACTGCCATCTGCATGTCCATGGAAATATCTACACCGCTATCTGTATAAACATGGAAATATCTACACGGCCATCTGTGTATAGATGGAAATATCAACACCGCCATCTGTACAAACATGGAAATATCTACACCGCTATCTGTATAAACATGGAAATATCTACACCGCGGTCTGTATAAACATGGAAATATCTACACCGCTATCTGTATAAACATGGAAATATCTACACCGCTCTCTCTATAAACATGGAAATATCTACACCGCGGTCTGTATAAACATGGAAATATCTACACCGCTATCTGTATAAACATGGAAATATCTACACCGCTCTCTCTATAAACATGGAAATATCTACACCGTGATCTGTATAAACATGGAAATATTTACACCGCTATCTGTATAAACATGGAAACTTCTACACCGTTATCTGTATAAATATGGAAATATCTACACCGCTATCTCTATAAACTTGGAAATATCTACACCGCCATCTGTATAAACATGGAAATACCTATACAGTCATCTGTGTAAACATGGAAATATCTACACCACCATCTGTATAAACATGGAAATAACTACAATGCCATCTGTATACACATGGAAATACCTACACGGCAATCTGTGTATAGATGGAAACATCAACACCGCCATCTGTACAAACATGGAAATATCTACTCTTCTATCTCTATAAACATGGAAATATCTACACTGCGGTCTGTATAAACATGGAAATATCTACGCCGGTATCTTTATAAACATGGAAATATCTACACCACGATCTGTATAAACATGTAAATATATACGCCGCTATCTGTATAAACATGGAAATATCTGCACCGCTATCTCTATAAACATGGAAATATCTACAAAGCCATCTGTATAAACATGGAAATACCTACACAGACATGTGAAGGAACATGGAGATATCTGCACTGCCATCTGTATAAACTTTGAAATATCTACACAGCCCTCTGTATATATATGGAAATATCTGCATAGGCAACTGTATAAACTTGGAAATACCTACACAGACATGTGTAGGAACATGGAAATATCTGCACTGCCATCTGTATAAACATAGAGATATCTACAGAGCCCTCTGTTTAAATATGGAAATATCTGCATAGGCATCTGTATAAACATGGAAATATCTGCACCGCTATCTGTATAAACATGGAAATACCTACACCGCTGTCTCTATAAACATGGAAATATGTACACCGCTATGTGTATAAACATGGAAATATCTCCACTGCTGTCTGTATAAACTTGGAAATATCTCCACTGTTATCTGTATAAACATGGAAATATCTACAGCGCCATGTCTATAAACATGGAAATACCTACACTGCCATCTGTAAAAACATGGAAATATCCACAGAGTCTTCTGAATAAACATGGAAATATCTACACCGCCATCTGTATAAACATGGAAATATCTACACCGCTATCTGTATAAACATGGAAATATCTTCAATGTGATCTGTATAAACATGGAAATATCTACACCGGATCTGTATAAACATGGAAATATCTACACCGGGATCTGTATAAACATGGAAATATCTACACCGCTATCTGTATAAACATGGAAATATCTACACAGCTATCTCTATAAACATGGAAATATCTACACCGCCATCTGTACAAACATCGAAATACCTACAAAGTCATCTGTATAAACATGGAAGTATATACACAGCCATCTGTATAAACATGGAAATATCTACACAGCCATCTGTATATACATGGAAATATCTACACCGACATCTCTATAACATTTAAATATCTTCACCACGATCAGTATAAAGATGGAAATAACTACAACGCTATCTGTATAAAAATGGAAATATCTCCAATGCTATCTCTATAAACGTCGAAATATCTACACCGCCATCTGTATAAACATGGAAATATTTACAAAGTTATCTGTATAAACATGGAAATATCTACACCGCCATCTGTATAAACATGGAAATATCTACACAGCCATGTGTATATACGTGGAAATATCTACAACGCTATCTATATAAACATGGAAATAACTACACCGCTATCTGTATAAACATGGAAATATCTACACCGCCATCTACATATCCATGGAAATATTTGCGCCGCCATCTGTATAAACATGGAACTATCTACACGTTCATCTGTGTATAGATGGAAATATCAACACCGCCATCTGTACAAACATGGAAATATCTACACTGCTATCTCTATAAACATGGAAATATCAACACCGCCATCTTTACAAACATGGAAATATCTACACTGCTATCTCTATAAACATGGAAATATCTACACTGCGGTCTGTATAAACATGGAAATATCTACACCGGTATCTTTATAAACATGGAAATATCTACACCACGATCTGTATAAACATGGAAATATATACACCGCCATCTGTATAAACATGGAAATATCTGCACCGCTATCTCTATAAACATGGAAATATGTACAAAGCCATCTGTATAAACATGGAAATACCTACACAGACATATGTAGGAACATGGAAATATCTGCACTGCCATCTGTATAAACATAGAAATATCTACACAGCCCTCTCTATAAATATGGAAATATCTGCATAGGCATCTGTATAAACATGGAAATATCTGTACCGTTATCTGTATAAACATGGAAATACCTACACCGCTGTCTGCATAAACATGGAAATATGTACACCGCTATGTGTATAAACATGGAATTATCTCCACTGCTGTCTGTATAAACATGGAAATATCTCCACCGTTATCTGTATAAACATGGAAATATCTACAGCGCCATGTCTATAAACATTGAAATATCTACACTGCCATCTGTAAAAACATGGAAATATCTACACAGTCATCTGAATAAACATGGAAATATCTACACCGCAATCTGTATAAACATGGAAATATCTACACCGCTATCTGTATAAATATGAAATATCTAAACCACTATCTCTATAAAAATGGAAATAACTACACTGCTATCAGTATAAACATGGAAATATCCTCACTGCTCTCTCTATGAACATGGATATATCTACACCGCTATCTCTATAAACATGGAAATATGTACACCACCATCTCTATAAACATGGAAATATCTACACCGCCATCTGTATAAACATGGAAATATCTACACCGCTATCTGTATAAACATGGAAATATCTTCAATGCGATCTGCATAAACATGGAAATATCTACACCGCGATATGTATAAACATGGAAATATCTACACCGGGATCTGTATAAACATGGAAATATCTACACCGCTATCTGTTTTAACATGGAAATATCTACACAGCTATCTCTATAAACATGGTAATATCTACACCGTCATGTGTATAAACATGGAAATACCTACAAAGTCATCTGTATAAACATGGAAATAACTACACAGCCATCTGTATAAACATGGAAATATCTGGAGAACCATCTGTATATACATGGAAATATCTACACCACTATCTGTATAAACATGGAAATAACTACACTGATATTTCTATAAACAAGGAAATATCTACACCGCCATCTGTTTAAACATGGAAATATATACACAGACATCTGTTTATACATGGAAATACCTACATCGCTCTCTGTATAAACATGATAATAACTACACCGCTATCTGTATAAATGTGGAAATATTTGCACTGCTATCCGTATAAACATGGAAATAACAACACCGCGATCTGTATAAACATGGAAATATCTACACCATGATCTGTATAAACATGGAAATATCTACACCGCGATCTGTATAAACATGCAAATATCTACACCATGATCTATATAAACATGGAAATATCTACATCGCCATTTCTATAAACATGGAAGAATCTACACCCCTATCTGTATAAACATGGAAATATCCACACCGCTCTCTCTATGAACATGGAGAAATCAACACCGCTATCTCTATGAACATGGAAATATCTACACCGCCATCTCTATAACATGGAAATATCTACACAACCCACAGTATAAACAAGGAAATATCTACACTGCTATCTGTATAAAAATGGAAATATCTCCACTGCTATCTCTATATACATCGAAATATCTACACCGCCATCTGTATAAACATGGAAATACTTACAAAGTTATCTGTATAAACTTGGAAATATCTACACCGCCATCTGTATAAACATGGACATATCTACACAGCCATGTGTATATACATGGAAATATCTCCACCGCTATCTATATAAACATGGAAATAACTACACCGCTATCTGTATAAACATGGAAATATCTACACCGCCATCTCTATAAACATGAAAATATCTACACTGCCATCTCCATAAAGATGGAAGTATCTACCCTGCCATGTGTATAAACACGGAAATATCTACAACACCATCTGTGTAAACATGGAAATATCTACACCGCTATCTGTATAAACATGGAAATATCTACACCGCCATCTGCATGTCCATGGAAATATCTACGCCGCCATCTGTATAAACATGGAAATATCTACACGGCCTTCTGTGTATAGATGGAAATATCAACACCGCCATCAGTACAAACATGGAAATATCTACACCGCTATCTCTATAAACATGGAAGTATCTGCACTGCCATCTGTAAAAACATGGAAATACCTATACAGTCATCTGTATAAACATGGAAATATCTACAATGCCATCTGTATACACATGGAAATATCTACACAGCCATCTGTATAAACATGTAAATATCTACACTGCTATCTCTATAAACATGGAAATATCTACACCGCCATCTCTATAAACATGAAAATATCTACACTGCCATCTCCATAAACATGGAACTAACTACTCCGCCATCTGTATAAACATGGAAACATCTACACGGCCATCTGTGTGAATAAGGAGCTATCTACAATGCCATCTGTATAAAGATATAAATATCTGCACCGTGATCTGTATAAACATGGAAATATCTACATCGCTATCTGTATAAACGTGGAAGTACCAACACCGCTATCGGTATAAACATGGAAATATCTACACAGACATCTGTATAAATATGGAAATATCTACACCGCCATCTGTATAAACATGGAAATATCTACACTGCCATCTGTAGAAAGATGGAAATATCTACACCGCTATCTCTATAAATATGGAAATATCTACACCGCCATCTCTATAAACATGAAAATATCTACACTGCCATCTCCATAAAGATGGAAGTATCTAATCCGCCATGTGTATAAACACGGAAACATCTACACCACCATCTGTGAGAACATGGAAATATCTACACTGCCATCTGCATGTCCATGGAAATATCTACACCGCTATCTGTATAAACATGGAAATATCTACACGGCCATCTGTGTATAGATGGAAATATCAACACCGCCATCTGTACAAACATGGAAATATCTACACCGCTATCTGTATAAACATGGAAATATCTACACCGCGGTCTGTATAAACATGGAAATATCTACACCGCTATCTGTATAAACATGGAAATATCTACACCGCTCTCTCTATAAACATGGAAATATCTACACCGCGGTCTGTATAAACATGGAAATATCTACACCGCTATCTGTATAAACATGGAAATATCTACACCGCTCTCTCTATAAACATGGAAATATCTACACCGTGATCTGTATAAACATGGAAATATTTACACCGCTATCTGTATAAACATGGAAACTTCTACACCGTTATCTGTATAAATATGGAAATATCTACACCGCTATCTCTATAAACTTGGAAATATCTACACCGCCATCTGTATAAACATGGAAATACCTATACAGTCATCTGTGTAAACATGGAAATATCTACACCACCATCTGTATAAACATGGAAATAACTACAATGCCATCTGTATACACATGGAAATACCTACACGGCAATCTGTGTATAGATGGAAACATCAACACCGCCATCTGTACAAACATGGAAATATCTACTCTTCTATCTCTATAAACATGGAAATATCTACACTGCGGTCTGTATAAACATGGAAATATCTACGCCGGTATCTTTATAAACATGGAAATATCTACACCACGATCTGTATAAACATGTAAATATATACGCCGCTATCTGTATAAACATGGAAATATCTGCACCGCTATCTCTATAAACATGGAAATATCTACAAAGCCATCTGTATAAACATGGAAATACCTACACAGACATGTGAAGGAACATGGAGATATCTGCACTGCCATCTGTATAAACTTTGAAATATCTACACAGCCCTCTGTATATATATGGAAATATCTGCATAGGCAACTGTATAAACTTGGAAATACCTACACAGACATGTGTAGGAACATGGAAATATCTGCACTGCCATCTGTATAAACATAGAGATATCTACAGAGCCCTCTGTTTAAATATGGAAATATCTGCATAGGCATCTGTATAAACATGGAAATATCTGCACCGCTATCTGTATAAACATGGAAATACCTACACCGCTGTCTCTATAAACATGGAAATATGTACACCGCTATGTGTATAAACATGGAAATATCTCCACTGCTGTCTGTATAAACTTGGAAATATCTCCACTGTTATCTGTATAAACATGGAAATATCTACAGCGCCATGTCTATAAACATGGAAATACCTACACTGCCATCTGTAAAAACATGGAAATATCCACATAGTCTTCTGAATAAACATGGAAATATCTACACCGCCATCTGTATAAACATGGAAATATCTACACCGCTATCTGTATAAACATGGAAATATCTTCAATGTGATCTGTATAAACATGGAAATATCTACACCGGATCTGTATAAACATGGAAATATCTACACCGGGATCTGTATAAACATGGAAATATCTACACCGCTATCTGTATAAACATGGAAATATCTACACAGCTATCTCTATAAACATGGAAATATCTACACCGCCATCTGTACAAACATCGAAATACCTACAAAGTCATCTGTATAAACATGGAAGTATATACACAGCCATCTGTATAAACATGGAAATATCTACACAGCCATCTGTATATACATGGAAATATCTACACCGACATCTCTATAACATTTAAATATCTTCACCACGATCAGTATAAAGATGGAAATAACTACAACGCTATCTGTATAAAAATGGAAATATCTCCAATGCTATCTCTATAAACGTCGAAATATCTACACCGCCATCTGTATAAACATGGAAATATTTACAAAGTTATCTGTATAAACATGGAAATATCTACACCGCTCTCTCTATGAACATGGAGAAATCAACACCGCTATCTCTATGAACATGGAAATATCTACACCGCCATCTCTATAACATGGAAATATCTACACAACCCACAGTATAAACAAGGAAATATCTACACTGCTATCTGTATAAAAATGGAAATATCTCCACTGCTATCTCTATATACATCGAAATATCTACACCGCCATCTGTATAAACATGGAAATACTTACAAAGTTATCTGTATAAACTTGGAAATATCTACACCGCCATCTGTATAAACATGGACATATCTACACAGCCATGTGTATATACATGGAAATATCTCCACCGCTATCTATATAAACATGGAAATAACTACACCGCTATCTGTATAAACATGGAAATATCTACACCGCCATCTCTATAAACATGAAAATATCTACACTGCCATCTCCATAAAGATGGAAGTATCTACCCTGCCATGTGTATAAACACGGAAATATCTACAACACCATCTGTGTAAACATGGAAATATCTACACCGCTATCTGTATAAACATGGAAATATCTACACCGCCATCTGCATGTCCATGGAAATATCTACGCCGCCATCTGTATAAACATGGAAATATCTACACGGCCTTCTGTGTATAGATGGAAATATCAACACCGCCATCAGTACAAACATGGAAATATCTACACCGCTATCTCTATAAACATGGAAATATCTGCACTGCCATCTGTAAAAACATGGAAATACCTATACAGTCATCTGTATAAACATGGAAATATCTACAATGCCATCTGTATACACATGGAAATATCTACACAGCCATCTGTATAAACATGTAAATATCTACACTGCTATCTCTATAAACATGGAAATATCTACACCGCCATCTCTATAAACATGAAAATATCTACACTGCCATCTCCATAAACATGGAACTAACTACTCCGCCATCTGTATAAACATGGAAACATCTACACGGCCATCTGTGTGAATAAGGAACTATCTACAATGCCATCTGTATAAAGATATAAATATCTGCACCGTGATCTGTATAAACATGGAAATATCTACATCGCTATCTGTATAAACGTGGAAGTACCAACACCGCTATCGGTATAAACATGGAAATATCTACACAGACATCTGTATAAATATGGAAATATCTACACCGCCATCTGTATAAACATGGAAATATCTACACTGCCATCTGTAGAAAGATGGAAATATCTACACCGCTATCTCTATAAATATGGAAATATCTACACCGCCATCTCTATAAACATGAAAATATCTACACTGCCATCTCCATAAAGATGGAAGTATCTAATCCGCCATGTGTATAAACACGGAAACATCTACACCACCATCTGTGAGAACATGGAAATATCTACACTGCCATCTGCATGTCCATGGAAATATCTACACCGCTATCTGTATAAACATGGAAATATCTACACGGCCATCTGTGTATAGATGGAAATATCAACACCGCCATCTGTACAAACATGGAAATATCTACACCGCTATCTGTATAAACATGGAAATATCTACACCGCGGTCTGTATAAACATGGAAATATCTACACCGCTATCTGTATAAACATGGAAATATCTACACCGCTCTCTCTATAAACATGGAAATATCTACACCGCGGTCTGTATAAACATGGAAATATCTACACCGCTATCTGTATAAACATGGAAATATCTACACCGCTCTCTCTATAAACATGGAAATATCTACACCGTGATCTGTATAAACATGGAAATATTTACACCGCTATCTGTATAAACATGGAAACTTCTACACCGTTATCTGTATAAATATGGAAATATCTACACCGCTATCTCTATAAACTTGGAAATATCTACACCGCCATCTGTATAAACATGGAAATACCTATACAGTCATCTGTGTAAACATGGAAATATCTACACCACCATCTGTATAAACATGGAAATAACTACAATGCCATCTGTATACACATGGAAATACCTACACGGCAATCTGTGTATAGATGGAAACATCAACACCGCCATCTGTACAAACATGGAAATATCTACTCTTCTATCTCTATAAACATGGAAATATCTACACTGCGGTCTGTATAAACATGGAAATATCTACGCCGGTATCTTTATAAACATGGAAATATCTACACCACGATCTGTATAAACATGTAAATACATACGCCGCTATCTGTATAAACATGGAAATATCTGCACCGCTATCTCTATAAACATGGAAATATCTACAAAGCCATCTGTATAAACATGGAAATACCTACACAGACATGTGAAGGAACATGGAGATATCTGCACTGCCATCTGTATAAACTTTGAAATATCTACACAGCCCTCTGTATATATATGGAAATATCTGCATAGGCAACTGTATAAACTTGGAAATACCTACACAGACATGTGTAGGAACATGGAAATATCTGCACGGCCATCTGTATAAACATAGAGATATCTACAGAGCCCTCTGTTTAAATATGGAAATATCTGCATAGGCATCTGTATAAACATGGAAATATCTGCACCGCTATCTGTATAAACATGGAAATACCTACACCGCTGTCTCTATAAACATGGAAATATGTACACCGCTATGTGTATAAACATGGAAATATCTCCACTGCTGTCTGTATAAACTTGGAAATATCTCCACTGTTATCTGTATAAACATGGAAATATCTACAGCGCCATGTCTATAAACATGGAAATACCTACACTGCCATCTGTAAAAACATGGAAATATCCACAGAGTCTTCTGAATAAACATGGAAATATCTACACCGCCATCTGTATAAACATGGAAATATCTACACCGCTATCTGTATAACATGGAAATATCTTCAATGTGATCTGTATAAACATGGAAATATCTACACCGGATCTGTATAAACATGGAAATATCTACACCGGGATCTGTATAAACATGGAAATATCTACACCGCTATCTGTATAAACATGGAAATATCTACACAGCTATCTCTATAAACATGGAAATATCTACACCGCCATCTGTACAAACATCGAAATACCTACAAAGTCATCTGTATAAACATGGAAGTATATACACAGCCATCTGTATAAACATGGAAATATCTACACAGCCATCTGTATATACATGGAAATATCTACACCGACATCTCTATAACATTTAAATATCTTCACCACGATCAGTATAAAGATGGAAATAACTACAACGCTATCTGTATAAAAATGGAAATATCTCCAATGCTATCTCTATAAACGTCGAAATATCTACACCGCCATCTGTATAAACATGGAAATATTTACAAAGTTATCTGTATAAACATGGAAATATCTACACCGCCATCTGTATAAACATGGAAATATCTACACAGCCATGTGTATATACGTGGAAATATCTACAACGCTATCTATATAAACATGGAAATAACTACACCGCTATCTGTATAAACATGGAAATATCTACACCGCCATCTACATATCCATGGAAATATTTGCGCCGCCATCTGTATAAACATGGAACTATCTACACGTTCATCTGTGTATAGATGGAAATATCAACACCGCCATCTGTACAAACATGGAAATATCTACACTGCTATCTCTATAAACATGGAAATATCAACACCGCCATCTTTACAAACATGGAAATATCTACACTGCTATCTCTATAAACATGGAAATATCTACACTGCGGTCTGTATAAACATGGAAATATCTACACCGGTATCTTTATAAACATGGAAATATCTACACCACGATCTGTATAAACATGGAAATATATACACCGCCATCTGTATAAACATGGAAATATCTGCACCGCTATCTCTATAAACATGGAAATATGTACAAAGCCATCTGTATAAACATGGAAATACCTACACAGACATATGTAGGAACATGGAAATATCTGCACTGCCATCTGTATAAACATAGAAATATCTACACAGCCCTCTCTATAAATATGGAAATATCTGCATAGGCATCTGTATAAACATGGAAATATCTGTACCGTTATCTGTATAAACATGGAAATACCTACACCGCTGTCTGCATAAACATGGAAATATGTACACCGCTATGTGTATAAACATGGAATTATCTCCACTGCTGTCTGTATAAACATGGAAATATCTCCACCGTTATCTGTATAAACATGGAAATATCTACAGCGCCATGTCTATAAACATTGAAATATCTACACTGCCATCTGTAAAAACATGGAAATATCTACACAGTCATCTGAATAAACATGGAAATATCTACACCGCAATCTGTATAAACATGGAAATATCTACACCGCTATCTGTATAAATATGAAATATCTAAACCACTATCTCTATAAAAATGGAAATAACTACACTGCTATCAGTATAAACATGGAAATATCCTCACTGCTCTCTCTATGAACATGGATATATCTACACCGCTATCTCTATAAACATGGAAATATGTACACCACCATCTCTATAAACATGGAAATATCTACACCGCCATCTGTATAAACATGGAAATATCTACACCGCTATCTGTATAAACATGGAAATATCTTCAATGCGATCTGCATAAACATGGAAATATCTACACCGCGATATGTATAAACATGGAAATATCTACACCGGGATCTGTATAAACATGGAAATATCTACACCGCTATCTGTTTTAACATGGAAATATCTACACAGCTATCTCTATAAACATGGTAATATCTACACCGTCATGTGTATAAACATGGAAATACCTACAAAGTCATCTGTATAAACATGGAAATAACTACACAGCCATCTGTATAAACATGGAAATATCTGGAGAACCATCTGTATATACATGGAAATATCTACACCACTATCTGTATAAACATGGAAATAACTACACTGATATTTCTATAAACAAGGAAATATCTACACCGCCATCTGTTTAAACATGGAAATATATACACAGACATCTGTTTATACATGGAAATACCTACATCGCTCTCTGTATAAACATGATAATAACTACACCGCTATCTGTATAAATGTGGAAATATTTGCACTGCTATCCGTATAAACATGGAAATAACAACACCGCGATCTGTATAAACATGGAAATATCTACACCATGATCTGTATAAACATGGAAATATCTACACCGCGATCTGTATAAACATGCAAATATCTACACCATGATCTATATAAACATGGAAATATCTACATCGCCATTTCTATAAACATGGAAGAATCTACACCCCTATCTGTATAAACATGGAAATATCCACACCGCTCTCTCTATGAACATGGAGAAATCAACACCGCTATCTCTATGAACATGGAAATATCTACACCGCCATCTCTATAACATGGAAATATCTACACAACCCACAGTATAAACAAGGAAATATCTACACTGCTATCTGTATAAAAATGGAAATATCTCCACTGCTATCTCTATATACATCGAAATATCTACACCGCCATCTGTATAAACATGGAAATACTTACAAAGTTATCTGTATAAACTTGGAAATATCTACACCGCCATCTGTATAAACATGGACATATCTACACAGCCATGTGTATATACATGGAAATATCTCCACCGCTATCTATATAAACATGGAAATAACTACACCGCTATCTGTATAAACATGGAAATATCTACACCGCCATCTCTATAAACATGAAAATATCTACACTGCCATCTCCATAAAGATGGAAGTATCTACCCTGCCATGTGTATAAACACGGAAATATCTACAACACCATCTGTGTAAACATGGAAATATCTACACCGCTATCTGTATAAACATGGAAATATCTACACCGCCATCTGCATGTCCATGGAAATATCTACGCCGCCATCTGTATAAACATGGAAATATCTACACGGCCTTCTGTGTATAGATGGAAATATCAACACCGCCATCAGTACAAACATGGAAATATCTACACCGCTATCTCTATAAACATGGAAGTATCTGCACTGCCATCTGTAAAAACATGGAAATACCTATACAGTCATCTGTATAAACATGGAAATATCTACAATGCCATCTGTATACACATGGAAATATCTACACAGCCATCTGTATAAACATGTAAATATCTACACTGCTATCTCTATAAACATGGAAATATCTACACCGCCATCTCTATAAACATGAAAATATCTACACTGCCATCTCCATAAACATGGAACTAACTACTCCGCCATCTGTATAAACATGGAAACATCTACACGGCCATCTGTGTGAATAAGGAGCTATCTACAATGCCATCTGTATAAAGATATAAATATCTGCACCGTGATCTGTATAAACATGGAAATATCTACATCGCTATCTGTATAAACGTGGAAGTACCAACACCGCTATCGGTATAAACATGGAAATATCTACACAGACATCTGTATAAATATGGAAATATCTACACCGCCATCTGTATAAACATGGAAATATCTACACTGCCATCTGTAGAAAGATGGAAATATCTACACCGCTATCTCTATAAATATGGAAATATCTACACCGCCATCTCTATAAACATGAAAATATCTACACTGCCATCTCCATAAAGATGGAAGTATCTAATCCGCCATGTGTATAAACACGGAAACATCTACACCACCATCTGTGAGAACATGGAAATATCTACACTGCCATCTGCATGTCCATGGAAATATCTACACCGCTATCTGTATAAACATGGAAATATCTACACGGCCATCTGTGTATAGATGGAAATATCAACACCGCCATCTGTACAAACATGGAAATATCTACACCGCTATCTGTATAAACATGGAAATATCTACACCGCGGTCTGTATAAACATGGAAATATCTACACCGCTATCTGTATAAACATGGAAATATCTACACCGCTCTCTCTATAAACATGGAAATATCTACACCGCGGTCTGTATAAACATGGAAATATCTACACCGCTATCTGTATAAACATGGAAATATCTACACCGCTCTCTCTATAAACATGGAAATATCTACACCGTGATCTGTATAAACATGGAAATATTTACACCGCTATCTGTATAAACATGGAAACTTCTACACCGTTATCTGTATAAATATGGAAATATCTACACCGCTATCTCTATAAACTTGGAAATATCTACACCGCCATCTGTATAAACATGGAAATACCTATACAGTCATCTGTGTAAACATGGAAATATCTACACCACCATCTGTATAAACATGGAAATAACTACAATGCCATCTGTATACACATGGAAATACCTACACGGCAATCTGTGTATAGATGGAAACATCAACACCGCCATCTGTACAAACATGGAAATATCTACTCTTCTATCTCTATAAACATGGAAATATCTACACTGCGGTCTGTATAAACATGGAAATATCTACGCCGGTATCTTTATAAACATGGAAATATCTACACCACGATCTGTATAAACATGTAAATATATACGCCGCTATCTGTATAAACATGGAAATATCTGCACCGCTATCTCTATAAACATGGAAATATCTACAAAGCCATCTGTATAAACATGGAAATACCTACACAGACATGTGAAGGAACATGGAGATATCTGCACTGCCATCTGTATAAACTTTGAAATATCTACACAGCCCTCTGTATATATATGGAAATATCTGCATAGGCAACTGTATAAACTTGGAAATACCTACACAGACATGTGTAGGAACATGGAAATATCTGCACTGCCATCTGTATAAACATAGAGATATCTACAGAGCCCTCTGTTTAAATATGGAAATATCTGCATAGGCATCTGTATAAACATGGAAATATCTGCACCGCTATCTGTATAAACATGGAAATACCTACACCGCTGTCTCTATAAACATGGAAATATGTACACCGCTATGTGTATAAACATGGAAATATCTCCACTGCTGTCTGTATAAACTTGGAAATATCTCCACTGTTATCTGTATAAACATGGAAATATCTACAGCGCCATGTCTATAAACATGGAAATACCTACACTGCCATCTGTAAAAACATGGAAATATCCACATAGTCTTCTGAATAAACATGGAAATATCTACACCGCCATCTGTATAAACATGGAAATATCTACACCGCTATCTGTATAAACATGGAAATATCTTCAATGTGATCTGTATAAACATGGAAATATCTACACCGGATCTGTATAAACATGGAAATATCTACACCGGGATCTGTATAAACATGGAAATATCTACACCGCTATCTGTATAAACATGGAAATATCTACACAGCTATCTCTATAAACATGGAAATATCTACACCGCCATCTGTACAAACATCGAAATACCTACAAAGTCATCTGTATAAACATGGAAGTATATACACAGCCATCTGTATAAACATGGAAATATCTACACAGCCATCTGTATATACATGGAAATATCTACACCGACATCTCTATAACATTTAAATATCTTCACCACGATCAGTATAAAGATGGAAATAACTACAACGCTATCTGTATAAAAATGGAAATATCTCCAATGCTATCTCTATAAACGTCGAAATATCTACACCGCCATCTGTATAAACATGGAAATATTTACAAAGTTATATGTATAAACATGGAAATATCTACACCGCTCTCTCTATGAACATGGAGAAATCAACACCGCTATCTCTATGAACATGGAAATATCTACACCGCCATCTCTATAACATGGAAATATCTACACAACCCACAGTATAAACAAGGAAATATCTACACTGCTATCTGTATAAAAATGGAAATATCTCCACTGCTATCTCTATATACATCGAAATATCTACACCGCCATCTGTATAAACATGGAAATACTTACAAAGTTATCTGTATAAACTTGGAAATATCTACACCGCCATCTGTATAAACATGGACATATCTACACAGCCATGTGTATATACATGGAAATATCTCCACCGCTATCTATATAAACATGGAAATAACTACACCGCTATCTGTATAAACATGGAAATATCTACACCGCCATCTCTATAAACATGAAAATATCTACACTGCCATCTCCATAAAGATGGAAGTATCTACCCTGCCATGTGTATAAACACGGAAATATCTACAACACCATCTGTGTAAACATGGAAATATCTACACCGCTATCTGTATAAACATGGAAATATCTACACCGCCATCTGCATGTCCATGGAAATATCTACGCCGCCATCTGTATAAACATGGAAATATCTACACGGCCTTCTGTGTATAGATGGAAATATCAACACCGCCATCAGTACAAACATGGAAATATCTACACCGCTATCTCTATAAACATGGAAATATCTGCACTGCCATCTGTAAAAACATGGAAATACCTATACAGTCATCTGTATAAACATGGAAATATCTACAATGCCATCTGTATACACATGGAAATATCTACACAGCCATCTGTATAAACATGTAAATATCTACACTGCTATCTCTATAAACATGGAAATATCTACACCGCCATCTCTATAAACATGAAAATATCTACACTGCCATCTCCATAAACATGGAACTAACTACTCCGCCATCTGTATAAACATGGAAACATCTACACGGCCATCTGTGTGAATAAGGAACTATCTACAATGCCATCTGTATAAAGATATAAATATCTGCACCGTGATCTGTATAAACATGGAAATATCTACATCGCTATCTGTATAAACGTGGAAGTACCAACACCGCTATCGGTATAAACATGGAAATATCTACACAGACATCTGTATAAATATGGAAATATCTACACCGCCATCTGTATAAACATGGAAATATCTACACTGCCATCTGTAGAAAGATGGAAATATCTACACCGCTATCTCTATAAATATGGAAATATCTACACCGCCATCTCTATAAACATGAAAATATCTACACTGCCATCTCCATAAAGATGGAAGTATCTAATCCGCCATGTGTATAAACACGGAAACATCTACACCACCATCTGTGAGAACATGGAAATATCTACACTGCCATCTGCATGTCCATGGAAATATCTACACCGCTATCTGTATAAACATGGAAATATCTACACGGCCATCTGTGTATAGATGGAAATATCAACACCGCCATCTGTACAAACATGGAAATATCTACACCGCTATCTGTATAAACATGGAAATATCTACACCGCGGTCTGTATAAACATGGAAATATCTACACCGCTATCTGTATAAACATGGAAATATCTACACCGCTCTCTCTATAAACATGGAAATATCTACACCGCGGTCTGTATAAACATGGAAATATCTACACCGCTATCTGTATAAACATGGAAATATCTACACCGCTCTCTCTATAAACATGGAAATATCTACACCGTGATCTGTATAAACATGGAAATATTTACACCGCTATCTGTATAAACATGGAAACTTCTACACCGTTATCTGTATAAATATGGAAATATCTACACCGCTATCTCTATAAACTTGGAAATATCTACACCGCCATCTGTATAAACATGGAAATACCTATACAGTCATCTGTGTAAACATGGAAATATCTACACCACCATCTGTATAAACATGGAAATAACTACAATGCCATCTGTATACACATGGAAATACCTACACGGCAATCTGTGTATAGATGGAAACATCAACACCGCCATCTGTACAAACATGGAAATATCTACTCTTCTATCTCTATAAACATGGAAATATCTACACTGCGGTCTGTATAAACATGGAAATATCTACGCCGGTATCTTTATAAACATGGAAATATCTACACCACGATCTGTATAAACATGTAAATACATACGCCGCTATCTGTATAAACATGGAAATATCTGCACCGCTATCTCTATAAACATGGAAATATCTACAAAGCCATCTGTATAAACATGGAAATACCTACACAGACATGTGAAGGAACATGGAGATATCTGCACTGCCATCTGTATAAACTTTGAAATATCTACACAGCCCTCTGTATATATATGGAAATATCTGCATAGGCAACTGTATAAACTTGGAAATACCTACACAGACATGTGTAGGAACATGGAAATATCTGCACTGCCATCTGTATAAACATAGAGATATCTACAGAGCCCTCTGTTTAAATATGGAAATATCTGCATAGGCATCTGTATAAACATGGAAATATCTGCACCGCTATCTGTATAAACATGGAAATACCTACACCGCTGTCTCTATAAACATGGAAATATGTACACCGCTATGTGTATAAACATGGAAATATCTCCACTGCTGTCTGTATAAACTTGGAAATATCTCCACTGTTATCTGTATAAACATGGAAATATCTACAGCGCCATGTCTATAAACATGGAAATACCTACACTGCCATCTGTAAAAACATGGAAATATCCACAGAGTCTTCTGAATAAACATGGAAATATCTACACCGCCATCTGTATAAACATGGAAATATCTACACCGCTATCTGTATAACATGGAAATATCTTCAATGTGATCTGTATAAACATGGAAATATCTACACCGGATCTGTATAAACATGGAAATATCTACACCGGGATCTGTATAAACATGGAAATATCTACACCGCTATCTGTATAAACATGGAAATATCTACACAGCTATCTCTATAAACATGGAAATATCTACACCGCCATCTGTACAAACATCGAAATACCTACAAAGTCATCTGTATAAACATGGAAGTATATACACAGCCATCTGTATAAACATGGAAATATCTACACAGCCATCTGTATATACATGGAAATATCTACACCGACATCTCTATAACATTTAAATATCTTCACCACGATCAGTATAAAGATGGAAATAACTACAACGCTATCTGTATAAAAATGGAAATATCTCCAATGCTATCTCTATAAACGTCGAAATATCTACACCGCCATCTGTATAAACATGGAAATATTTACAAAGTTATCTGTATAAACATGGAAATATCTACACCGCCATCTGTATAAACATGGAAATATCTACACAGCCATGTGTATATACGTGGAAATATCTACAACGCTATCTATATAAACATGGAAATAACTACACCGCTATCTGTATAAACATGGAAATATCTACACCGCCATCTACATATCCATGGAAATATTTGCGCCGCCATCTGTATAAACATGGAACTATCTACACGTTCATCTGTGTATAGATGGAAATATCAACACCGCCATCTGTACAAACATGGAAATATCTACACTGCTATCTCTATAAACATGGAAATATCAACACCGCCATCTTTACAAACATGGAAATATCTACACTGCTATCTCTATAAACATGGAAATATCTACACTGCGGTCTGTATAAACATGGAAATATCTACACCGGTATCTTTATAAACATGGAAATATCTACACCACGATCTGTATAAACATGGAAATATATACACCGCCATCTGTATAAACATGGAAATATCTGCACCGCTATCTCTATAAACATGGAAATATCTACAAAGCCATCTGTATAAACATGGAAATACCTACACAGACATATGTAGGAACATGGAAATATCTGCACTGCCATCTGTATAAACATAGAAATATCTACACAGCCCTCTGTATTAATATGGAAATATCTGCATAGGCATCTGTATAAACATGGAAATATCTGTACCGTTATCTGTATAAACATGGAAATACCTACACCGCTGTCTGCATAAACATGGAAATATGTACACCTCTATGTGTATAAACATGGAATTATCTCCACTGCTGTCTGTATAAACATGGAAATATCTCCACCGTTATCTGTATAAACATGGAAATATCTACAGCGCCATGTCTATAAACATTGAAATATCTACACTGCCATCTGTAAAAACATGGAAATATCTACACAGTCATCTGAATAAACATGGAAATATCTACACCGCAATCTGTATAAACATGGAAATATCTACACCGCTATCTGTATAAATATGAAATATCTAAACCGCTATCTCTATAAAAATGGAAATAACTACACTGCTATCCGTATAAACATGGAAATATCCTCACTGTTCTCTATGTGAACATGGATATATATACACCGCTATCTCTATAAACATGGAAATATGTACACCACCATCTCTATAAACATGGAAATATCTACACCGCCATCTGTATAAACATGGAAATATCTACACCGCAATCTGTATAAACATGGAAATATCTTCAATGTGATCTGTATAAACATGGAAATATCTACACCGGATCTGTATAAACATGGAAATATCTACACCGGGATCTGTATAAACATGGAAATATCTACACCGCTATCTGTATAAGCATGGAAATATCTACACAGCTATCTCTATAAACATGGAAATATCTACACCACCATCTGTATAAACATGGAAATACCTACAAAGTCATCTGTATAAACATGGAAATATATACACAGCCATCTGTATAAACATGGAAATATCTACACAGCCATCTGTATATACATGGAAATATCTACACCGCTATCTGTATAAACATGGAAATAACTACACCGCTATTTGTATAAACAAGGAAATATCTACACCGCCATCTGTTTAAACATGGAAATATATACACAGACATCTGTTGATACATGGAAATACCTACACCGTTATCTGTGTAAACATGATAATAACTACACCGCTATCTGTATAAATGTGGAAATATTTGCACCGCTCTCCCTATAAACATGGTAATATCAACACCGCGATCTGTATAAACATGGATATATCTACACCATGATCTGTATAAACATGGAAATATCTACACCGCGATCTGTATAAACATGCAAATATCTACACCATGATCTATATAAACATGGAAATATCTACACCGCCATTTCTATAAACAAGGAAGTATCTACACCCCTATCTGTATAAACATGGAAATATCCCACCGCTATCTCTATAAACATGGAAAAATCAACACCGCTATCTCTAGGAACATGGAAATATCTACACCGCCATCTCTATAACATGGAAATATCTACACCACGATCAGTATAAACATGGAAATATCTACACCGCTATCTCTATAAAAATGGAAATATCTCCACTGCTATCTCTATAAACATCGAAATATCTACACTGCCATCTCTATAAACATGGAAATATCAACACCGCCATCTTTACAAACATGGAAATATCTACACTGCTATCTCTATAATCATGGAAATATCTACACTGCGGTCTGTATAAACATGGAAATATCTACACCGGTATCTTTATAAACATGGAAATATCTACACCGCTATCTCTATAAACATGGAAATATCTACAAAGCCATCTGTATAAACATGGAAATACCTACACAGACATATGTAGGAACATGGAAATATCTGCACTGCCATCTGTATAAACATAGAAATATCTACACAGCCCTCTGTATAAATATGGAAATATCTGCATAGGCATCTGTATAAACATGGAAATATCTGTACCGTTATCTGTATAAACATGGAAATACCTACACCGCTGTCTGCATAAACATGGAAATATGTACACCGCTATGTGTATAAACATGGAATTATCTCCACTGCTGTCTGTATAAACATGGAAATATCTCCACCGTTATCTGTATAAACATGGAAATATCTACAGCGCCATGTCTATAAACATTGAAATATCTACACTGCCATCTGTAAAAACATGGAAATATCTACACAGTCATCTGAATAAACATGGAAATATCTACACCGCAATCTGTATAAACATGGAAATATCTACACCGCTATCTGTATAAATATGAAATATCTAAACCGCTATCTCTATAAAAATGGAAATAACTACACTGCTATCAGTATAAACATGGAAATATCCTCACTGCTCTCTCTATGAACATGGATATATCTACACCGCTATCTCTATAAACATGGAAATATGTACACCACCATCTCTATAAACATGGAAATATCTACACCGCCATCTGTATAAACATGGAAATATCTACACCGCTATCTGTATAAACATGGAAATATCTTCAATGCGATCTGCATAAACATGGAAATATCTACACCGCGATATGTATAAACATGGAAATATCTACACCGGGATCTGTATAAACATGGAAATATCTACACCGCTATCTGTTTTAACATGGAAATATCTACACAGCTATCTCTATAAACATGGTAATATCTACACCGTCATGTGTGTAAACATGGAAATACCTACAAATCATCTGTATAAACATGGAAATAACTACACAGCCATCTGTATAAACATGGAAATATCTGGAGAACCATCTGTATATACATGGAAATATCTACACCACTATCTGTATAAACATGGAAATAACTACACTGATATTTCTATAAACAAGGAAATATCTACACCGCCATCTGTTTAAACATGGAAATATATACACAGACATCTGTTTATACATGGAAATACCTACATCGCTCTCTGTATAAACATGATAATAACTACACCGCTATCTGTATAAATGTGGAAATATTTGCACTGCTATCCGTATAAACATGGAAATAACAACACCGCGATCTGTATAAACATGGAAATATCTACACCATGATCTGTATAAACATGGAAATATCTACACCGCGATCTGTATAAACATGCAAATATCTACACCATGATCTATATAAACATGGAAATATCTACATCGCCATTTCTATAAACATGGAAGAATCTACACCCCTATCTGTATAAACATGGAAATATCCACACCGCTCTCTCTATGAACATGGAGAAATCAACACCGCTATCTCTATGAACATGGAAATATCTACACTGCCATCTCTATAACATGGAAATATCTACACAACCCACAGTATAAACAAGGAAATATCTACACTGCTATCTGTATAAAAATGGAAATATCTCCACTGCTATCTCTATATACATCGAAATATCTACACCGCCATCTGTATAAACATGGAAATACTTACAAAGTTATCTGTATAAACTTGGAAATATCTACACCGCCATCTGTATAAACATGGACATATCTACACAGCCATGTGTATATACATGGAAATATCTCCACCGCTATCTATATAAACATGGAAATAACTACACCGCTATCTGTATAAACATGGAAATATCTACACCGCCATCTCTATAAACATGAAAATATCTACACTGCCATCTCCATAAAGATGGAAGTATCTACCCTGCCATGTGTATAAACACGGAAATATCTACAACACCATCTGTGTAAACATGGAAATATCTACACCGCTATCTGTATAAACATGGAAATATCTACACCGCCATCTGCATGTCCATGGAAATATCTACGCCGCCATCTGTATAAACATGGAAATATCTACACGGCCTTCTGTGTATAGATGGAAATATCAACACCGCCATCAGTACAAACATGGAAATATCTACACCGCTATCTCTATAAACATGGAAATATCTGCACTGCCATCTGTAAAAACATGGAAATACCTATACAGTCATCTGTATAAACATGGAAATATCTACAATGCCATCTGTATACACATGGAAATATCTACACAGCCATCTGTATAAACATGTAAATATCTACACTGCTATCTCTATAAACATGGAAATATCTACACCGCCATCTCTATAAACATGAAAATATCTACACTGCCATCTCCATAAACATGGAACTAACTACTCCGCCATCTGTATAAACATGGAAACATCTACACGGCCATCTGTGTGAATAAGGAACTATCTACAATGCCATCTGTATAAAGATATAAATATCTGCACCGTGATCTGTATAAACATGGAAATATCTACATCGCTATCTGTATAAACGTGGAAGTACCAACACCGCTATCGGTATAAACATGGAAATATCTACACAGACATCTGTATAAATATGGAAATATCTACACCGCCATCTGTATAAACATGGAAATATCTACACTGCCATCTGTAGAAAGATGGAAATATCTACACCGCTATCTCTATAAATATGGAAATATCTACACCGCCATCTCTATAAACATGAAAATATCTACACTGCCATCTCCATAAAGATGGAAGTATCTAATCCGCCATGTGTATAAACACGGAAACATCTACACCACCATCTGTGAGAACATGGAAATATCTACACTGCCATCTGCATGTCCATGGAAATATCTACACCGCTATCTGTATAAACATGGAAATATCTACACGGCCATCTGTGTATAGATGGAAATATCAACACCGCCATCTGTACAAACATGCAAATATCTACACCGCTATCTCTATAAACATGGAAATATCTGCACTGCCATCTGTAAAAACATGGAAATACCTATACAGTCATCTGTATAAACATGGAAATATCTACAATGTCATCAGTATACACATGGAAATATCTACACAGCCATCTTTATAAACATGTACATATCTACACTGCTATCTCTATAAACATGGAAATATCTACACCGCCATCTCTATAAACATGGAAATATCTACACTGCCATCTCCATAAACATGGAACTAACTAATCCGCCATCTGTAAAAACATGGAAACATCTAGAGCACCATCAGTGTGAATAAGGAAATATCTACAATGCCATCTGTATAAAGATATAAATATCTGCACCTCGAGCTGTATAAACATGGAAATATCTACATCGCTATCTGTATAAATGTGTAAATAACAACACCGCTATTGGTAAAAACATGGAAATATCTACAAAGCCATCTATATAAACATGGAAATATCTACACCGCTATGTCTATAAACATGGAAATACCTACACCGCTATCTCTATAAACATGGAAATATCCACACCGCTGTCTGTATAAACATGGAAATATCTACACCGCTATCTGTATATACATGGAAATATCGAAACTGTGATCTGTATAAACATGGAAATATCTACACCGCCATCTCTATAAACATGAAAATATCTACACTGCCATCTCCATTAACATGGAACTAACTGCTCCGCCATCTGTATAAACATGGAAACATCTACACAACCATCAGTGTGAATAAGGAAATATCTACAATGCCATCTGTATAAAGATATAAATATCTGCACCTCGAACTGTATAAACATGGAAATATCTACATCGCTATCTGTATAAACGTGGAAATAACATCACCGCTATGGGTAAAAACGTGGAAATACCTACAACGCCATCTATATAAACATGGAAATATCTACACCGCTATGTTTATAAACATGGAAATACCTACACCGCTATCTCTTTAAACATGGAAATATCCACACCGCTGTCTGTATAAACATGGAAATATCTACACCGCTATCTGTATACATGGAAATATCGAAACCGCGATCTGTATAAACATGGAAATATCTACACCCCGATCTGTATAAACATGGAAATATCTTCACCACGATCTGTATACACATGGAAATATCTACACCGCTATCTGTATAAACATGGTAATATCTACACCACCATCTATATAAACATGGAAATATCTACACTGCCATCTGTATAAACATGGAAATATCTACAATGCCATCTGTAGAGAGATGGAAATATCTACACCGCAATCTGTGTAAACCTGGAAATATCTACACCAATATCTTTAAAACATGGAAATATCTACACCGCTATCTGTATAAACATGGAAATATCTGCACCGCGATCTGTATAAACATGGAAATATCTACAGCGCCATCTCTATAAACATTGAAATATCTACACTTCCATCGGTAAAAATATGGAAATATCTACACAGTCATCTGAATAAACATGGAAATATCTACACCACCATCTGTATAAATATGGAAATACCTACAATACCGTCTGTATACACATGGAAATATCTACACAGACATCTGTATAAATATGGAAATATCTACACAGCCATGTGTATAAACATGGAAATATCTACAACGCCATCTGTATAAACATGGAAATATGTACACCGCTATGTCTATAAACATGGAAATACCTACACCACTATCTCTATAAACATGGAAATATCTACACCGCTATCTGTATAAACATGGAAATATGTACACCGCTATCTGTATAAACATGGAAATATCTACACCGCGATCTGTATAAACATGGAAATATCTACACCGCAATCTGTATAAACATGGAAATATCTTCACCGCGATCTGTATAAACATGGAAATATCTACACCGCTATCTGTATAAACATGGTAATATCTACACCACCATCTATATAAACATGGAAATATCTACACCGCCATGTGTATAAACATGGAAATCTCTACAATGCCATCTGTAGAACGATGGAAATATCTACACCGCAATCTGTGTAAAAATGGAAATATCTACAACGATATCTTTAAAAACATGGAAATATCTACACCACTATCTGTATAAACATGGAAATATCTACACCGTGATCTGTATAAACATGGAAATGTCTACAGCGCCATCTCTATAAACATTGAAATATCTACACCGCCCTCTGTAAAAACATGGAAATATCTACACAGTCATCTGAATAAACATGGAAATATCTACACCACCATCTGTATAAACATGGAAATACCTACCATACCATCTGTATACACTTGGAAATATCTACACAGACATCTGTATAAATATGGAAATATATACACCGCCATCTGTATAAACATGAAAGTATCTACACTGCCATCTGTAGAAAGATGGAAATATCTACACCGCTATCTCTATAAATATGGAAATATCTACACCGCCATCTCTATAAACATGAAAATATCTACACTGCCATCTCCATAAAGATGGAAGTATCTACTCCGCCATGTGTATAAACACGGAAATATCTACACCACCATCTGTGAAAACATGGAAATGCATACACCGCTATCTGCATAAATATGGAAATATCTACACTGCCATCTGCATGTCCATGGAAATATCTACACCGCCATCTGTATAAACATGGAAATATCTACACGGCCATCTGTGTATACATGGAAATATCAACACCACCATCTGTACAAACATGGAAATATCTACACCGCTATCTCTATAAACATGGAAATATCTGCACTGCCATCTGTAAAAATATGGAAATACCTATACAGTCATCTGTATAAACATGGAAATATATACAATGTCATCTGTAGAAAGATGGAAATATTTACACCGCAATCTGTGTAAACATGGAAATATCTACACCAATATCTGTAAAACATGGAAATATCTACACCGCTATCTGCATAAACATGGAAATATCTGCACCGCGATCTGTATAAACATCTAAATATCTACAGCGCCATCTCTATAAACATTGAAATATCTACACTGCCATCTGTAAAAATATGGAAATATCTACACAGTCATCTGAATAAACATGGAAATATCTACACCGCCATCTCTATAAACATGAAAATATCTACACTGCCATCTCCATAAACATGGAACTTACTGCTCCGCCATCTGTATAAACATGGAAACATCTACACCGCCATCAGTGTGAATAATGAAATATCTACAATGCCATCTGTATAAAGATATAAATATCGGCACCTCGAGCTGTATAAACATGGAAATATCTACACCGCGATCTGTATAAACATGGAAATATCTACACCGCAATCTGTATAAACATGGAAATATCTTCACCACGATCTGTATAAACATGGAAATATCTACACCGCTATCTGTATAAACATGGAAATATCTACACAGTCATCTGAATAAACATGGAAATATCTACACCACAATCTGTATAAACATGGAAATACCAACCATACCATCTGTATACACATGGAAATATCTACACAGACATCTGTATAAACATGGAAATATCTACACCGCCATCTGTATAAACATGGAAATATCTACACTGCCATCTGTAGAAAGATGGAAATATCTACACCGCTATCTCTATAAATATGGAAATATCTACACCGCCATCTCTATAAACATGAAAATATCTACACTGCCATCTCCATAAAGATGGAAGTATCTACCCTGCCATGTGTATAAACACGGAAATATCTACAACACCATCTGTGTAAACATGGAAATATCTACACCGCTATCTGTATAAACATGGAAATATCTACACCGCCATCTGCATGTCCATGGAAATATCTACGCCGCCATCTGTATAAACATGGAAATATCTACACGGCCTTCTGTGTATAGATGGAAATATCAACACCGCCATCTGTACAAACATGGAAATATCTACACCGCTATCTCTATAAACATGGAAATATCTGCACTGCCATCTGTAAAAACATGGAAATACCTATACAGTCATCTGTATAAACATGGAAATATCTACAATGCCATCTGTATACACATGGAAATATCTACACAGCCATCTGTATAAACATGTAAATATCTACACTGCTATCTCTATAAACATGGAAATATCTACACCGCCATCTCTATAAACATGAAAATATCTACACTGCCATCTCCATAAACATGGAACTAACTACTCCGCCATCTGTATAAACATGGAAACATCTACACGGCCATCTGTGTGAATAAGGAACTATCTACAATGCCATCTGTATAAAGATATAAATATCTGCACCGTGATCTGTATAAACATGGAAATATCTACATCGCTATCTGTATAAACGTGGAAGTACCAACACCGCTATCGGTATAAACATGGAAATATCTACACAGACATCTGTATAAATATGGAAATATCTACACCGCCATCTGTATAAACATGGAAATATCTACACTGCCATCTGTAGAAAGATGGAAATATCTACACCGCTATCTCTATAAATATGGAAATATCTACACCGCCATCTCTATAAACATGAAAATATCTACACTGCCATCTCCATAAAGATGGAAGTATCTAATCCGCCATGTGTATAAACACGGAAACATCTACACCACCATCTGTGAGAACATGGAAATATCTACACTGCCATCTGCATGTCCATGGAAATATCTACACCGCTATCTGTATAAACATGGAAATATCTACACGGCCATCTGTGTATAGATGGAAATATCAACACCGCCATCTGTACAAACATGGAAATATCTACACCGCTATCTCTATAAACATGGAAATATCTGCACTGCCATCTGTAAAAACATGGAAATACCTATACAGTCATCTGTATAAACATGGAAATATCTACAATGTCATCAGTATACACATGGAAATATCTACACAGCCATCTTTATAAACATGTACATATCTACACTGCTATCTCTATAAACATGGAAATATCTACACCGCCATCTCTATAAACATGGAAATATCTACACTGCCATCTCCATAAACATGGAACTAACTAATCCGCCATCTGTAAAAACATGGAAACATCTAGAGCACCATCAGTGTGAATAAGGAAATATCTACAATGCCATCTGTATAAAGATATAAATATCTGCACCTCGAGCTGTATAAACATGGAAATATCTACATCGCTATCTGTATAAATGTGTAAATAACAACACCGCTATTGGTAAAAACATGGAAATATCTACAACGCCATCTATATAAACATGGAAATATCTACACCGCTATGTCTATAAACATGGAAATACCTACACCGCTATCTCTATAAACATGGAAATATCCACACCGCTGTCTGTATAAACATGGAAATATCTACACCGCTATCTGTATATACATGGAAATATCGAAACTGTGATCTGTATAAACATGGAAATATCTACACCGCCATCTCTATAAACATGAAAATATCTACACTGCCATCTCCATTAACATGGAACTAACTGCTCCGCCATCTGTATAAACATGGAAACATCTACACCACCATCAGTGTGAATAAGGAAATATCTACAATGCCATCTGTATAAAGATATAAATATCTGCACCTCGAACTGTATAAACATGGAAATATCTACATCGCTATCTGTATAAACGTGGAAATAACATCACCGCTATGGGTAAAAACGTGGAAATACCTACAACGCCATCTATATAAACATGGAAATATCTACACCGCTATGTTTATAAACATGGAAATACCTACACCGCTATCTCTTTAAACATGGAAATATCCACACCGCTGTCTGTATAAACATGGAAATATCTACACCGCTATCTGTATACATGGAAATATCGAAACCGCGATCTGTATAAACATGGAAATATCTACACCCCGATCTGTATAAACATGGAAATATCTTCACCACGATCTGTATACACATGGAAATATCTACACCGCTATCTGTATAAACATGGTAATATCTACACCACCATCTATACAAACATGGAAATATCTACACTGCCATCTGTATAAACATGGAAATATCTACAATGCCATCTGTAGAGAGATGGAAATATCTACACCGCAATCTGTGTAAACCTGGAAATATCTACACCAATATCTTTAAAACATGGAAATATCTACACCGCTATCTGTATAAACATGGAAATATCTGCACCGCGATCTGTATAAACATGGAAATATCTACAGCGCCATCTCTATAAACATTGAAATATCTACACTGCCATCTGTAAAAATATGGAAATATCTACACAGTCATCTGAATAAACATGGAAATATCTACACCACCATCTCTATAAATATGGAAATACCTACAATACCGTCTGTATACACATGGAAATATCTACACAGACATCTGTATAAATATGGAAATATCTACACAGCCATGTGTATAAACATGGAAATATCTACAATGCCATCTGTATAAACATGGAAATATGTACACCGCTATGTCTATAAACATGGAAATACCTACACCACTATCTCTATAAACATGGAAATATCTACACCGCTATCTGTATAAACATGGAAATATGTACACCGCTATCTGTATAAACATGGAAATATCTACACCGCGATCTGTATAAACATGGAAATATCTACACCGCAATCTGTATAAACATGGAAATATCTTCACCGCGATCTGTATAAACATGGAAATATCTACACCGCTATCTGTATAAACATGGTAATATCTACACCACCATCTATATAAACATGGAAATATCTACACCGCCATGTGTATAAACATGGAAATCTCTACAATGCCATCTGTAGAACGATGGAAATATCTACACCGCAATCTGTGTAAAAATGGAAATATCTACAACGATATCTTTAAAAACATGGAAATATCTACACCACTATCTGTATAAACATGGAAATATCTACACCGTGATCTGTATAAACATGGAAATGTCTACAGCGCCATCTCTATAAACATTGAAATATCTACACCGCCCTCTGTAAAAACATGGAAATATCTACACAGTCATCTGAATAAACATGGAAATATCTACACCACCATCTGTATAAACATGGAAATACCTACCATACCATCTGTATACACTTGCAAATATCTACACAGACATCTGTATAAATATGGAAATATATACACCGCCATCTGTATAAACATGAAAGTATCTACACTGCCATCTGTAGAAAGATGGAAATATCTACACCGCTATCTCTATAAATATGGAAATATCTACACCGCCATCTCTATAAACATGAAAATATCTACACTGCCATCTCCATAAAGATGGAAGTATCTACTCCGCCATGTGTATAAACACGGAAATATCTACACCACCATCTGTGAAAACATGGAAATGCATACACCGCTATCTGCATAAATATGGAAATATCTACACTGCCATCTGCATGTCCATGGAAATATCTACACCGCCATCTGTATAAACATGGAAATATCTACACGGCCATCTGTGTATACATGGAAATATCAACACCACCATCTGTACAAACATGGAAATATCTACACCGCTATCTCTATAAACATGGAAATATCTGCACTGCCATCTGTAAAAATATGGAAATACCTATACAGTCATCTGTATAAACATGGAAATATATACAATGTCATCTGTAGAAAGATGGAAATATTTACACCGCAATCTGTGTAAACATGGAAATATCTACACCAATATCTGTAAAACATGGAAATATCTACACCGCTATCTGCATAAACATGGAAATATCTGCACCGCGATCTGTATAAACATCTAAATATCTACAGCGCCATCTCTATAAACATTGAAATATCTACACTGCCATCTGTAAAAATATGGAAATATCTACACAGTCATCTGAATAAACATGGAAATATCTACACCGCCATCTCTATAAACATGAAAATATCTACACTGCCATCTCCATAAACATGGAACTTACTGCTCCGCCATCTGTATAAACATGGAAACATCTACACCGCCATCAGTGTGAATAATGAAATATCTACAATGCCATCTGTATAAAGATATAAATATCGGCACCTCGAGCTGTATAAACATGGAAATATCTACACCGTGATCTGTATAAACATGGAAATATCTACACCGCAATCTGTATAAACATGGAAATATCTTCACCACGATCTGTATAAACATGGAAATATCTACACCGCTATCTGTATAAACATGGAAATATCTACACAGTCATCTGAATAAACATGGAAATATCTACACCACAATCTGTATAAACATGGAAATACCAACCATACCATCTGTATACACATGGAAATATCTACACAGACATCTGTATAAACATGGAAATATCTACACCGCCATCTGTATAAACATGGAAATATCTACACTGCCATCTGTAGAAAGATGGAAATATCTACACCGCTATCTCTATAAATATGGAAATATCTACACCGCCATCTCTATAAACATGAAAATATCTACACTGCCATCTCCATAAAGATGGAAGTATCTACCCTGCCATGTGTATAAACACGGAAATATCTACAACACCATCTGTGTAAACATGGAAATATCTACACCGCTATCTGTATAAACATGGAAATATCTACACCGCCATCTGCATGTCCATGGAAATATCTACGCCGCCATCTGTATAAACATGGAAATATCTACACGGCCTTCTGTGTATAGATGGAAATATCAACACCGCCATCAGTACAAACATGGAAATATCTACACCGCTATCTCTATAAACATGGAAATATCTGCACTGCCATCTGTAAAAACATGGAAATACCTATACAGTCATCTGTATAAACATGGAAATATCTACAATGCCATCAGTATACACATGGAAATATCTACACAGCCATCTGTATAAACATGTAAATATCTACACTGCTATCTCTATAAACATGGAAATATCTACACCGCCATCTCTATAAACATGAAAATATCTACACTGCCATCTCCATAAACATGGAACTAACTACTCCGCCATCTGTATAAACATGGAAACATCTACACGGCCATCTGTGTGAATAAGGAACTATCTACAATGCCATCTGTATAAAGATATAAATATCTGCACCGTGATCTGTATAAACATGGAAATATCTACATCGCTATCTGTATAAACGTGGAAGTACCAACACCGCTATCGGTATAAACATGGAAATATCTACACAGACATCTGTATAAATATGGAAATATCTACACCGCCATCTGTATAAACATGGAAATATCTACACTGCCATCTGTAGAAAGATGGAAATATCTGCACCGCTATCTCTATAAATATGGAAATATCTACACCGCCATCTCTATAAACATGAAAATATCTACACTGCCATCTCCATAAAGATGGAAGTATCTAATCCGCCATGTGTATAAACACGGAAACATCTACACCACCATCTGTGAGAACATGGAAATATCTACACTGCCATCTGCATGTCCATGGAAATATCTACACCGCTATCTGTATAAACATGGAAATATCTACACGGCCATCTGTGTATAGATGGAAATATCAACACCGCCATCTGTACAAACATGGAAATATCTACACCGCTATCTCTATAAACATGGAAATATCTGCACTGCCATCTGTAAAAACATGGAAATACCTATACAGTCATCTGTATAAACATGGAAATATCTACAATGTCATCAGTATACACATGGAAATATCTACACAGCCATCTTTATAAACATGTACATATCTACACTGCTATCTCTATAAACATGGAAATATCTACACCGCCATCTCTATAAACATGGAAATATCTACACTGCCATCTCCATAAACATGGAACTAACTAATCCGCCATCTGTAAAAACATGGAAACATCTAGAGCACCATCAGTGTGAATAAGGAAATATCTACAATGCCATCTGTATAAAGATATAAATATCTGCACCTCGAGCTGTATAAACATGGAAATATCTACATCGCTATCTGTATAAATGTGTAAATAACAACACCGCTATTGGTAGAAACATGGAAATATCTACAACGCCATCTATATAAACATGGAAATATCTACACCGCTATGTCTATAAACATGGAAATACCTACACCGCTATCTCTATAAACATGGAAATATCCACACCGCTGTCTGTATAAACATGGAAATATCTACACCGCTATCTGTATATACATGGAAATATCGAAACTGTGATCGGTATAAACATGGAAATATCTACACCGCCATCTCTATAAACATGAAAATATCTACACTGCCATCTCCATTAACATGGAACTAACTGCTCCGCCATCTGTATAAACATGGAAACATCTACACCACCATCAGTGTGAATAAGGAAATATCTACAATGCCATCTGTATAAAGATATAAATATCTGCACCTCGAACTGTATAAACATGGAAATATCTACATCGCTATCTGTATAAACGTGGAAATAACATCACCGCTATGGGTAAAAACGTGGAAATACCTACAACGCCATCTATATAAACATGGAAATATCTACACCGCTATGTTTATAAACATGGAAATACCTACACCGCTATCTCTTTAAACATGGAAATATCCACACCGCTGTCTGTATAAACATGGAAATATCTACACCGCTATCTGTATACATGGAAATATCGAAACCGCGATCTGTATAAACATGGAAATATCTACACCCCGATCTGTATAAACATGGAAATATCTTCACCACGATCTGTATACACATGGAAATATCTACACCGCTATCTGTATAAACATGGTAATATCTACACCACCATCTATATAAACATGGAAATATCTACACTGCCATCTGTATAAACATGGAAATATCTACAATGCCATCTGTAGAGAGATGGAAATATCTACACCGCAATCTGTGTAAACCTGGAAATATCTACACCAATATCTTTAAAACATGGAAATATCTACACCGCTATCTGTATAAACATGGAAATATCTGCACCGCGATCTGTATAAACATGGAAATATCTACAGCGCCATCTCTATAAACATTGAAATATCTACACTGCCATCTGTAAAAATATGGAAATATCTACACAGTCATCTGAATAAACATGGAAATATCTACACCACCATCTGTATAAATATGGAAATACCTACAATACCGTCTGTATACACATGGAAATATCTACACAGACATCTGTATAAATATGGAAATATCTACACAGCCATGTGTATAAACATGGAAATATCTACAACGCCATCTGTATAAACATGGAAATATGTACACCGCTATGTCTATAAACATGGAAATACCTACACCACTATCTCTATAAACATGGAAATATCTACACCGCTATCTGTATAAACATGGAAATATGTACACCGCTATCTGTATAAACATGGAAATATCTACACCGCGATCTGTATAAACATGGAAATATCTACACCGCAATCTGTATAAACATGGAAATATCTTCACCGCGATCTGTATAAACATGGAAATATCTACACCGCTATCTGTATAAACATGGTAATATCTACACCACCATCTATATAAACATGGAAATATCTACACCGCCATGTGTATAAACATGGAAATCTCTACAATGCCATCTGTAGAACGATGGAAATATCTACACCGCAATCTGTGTAAAAATGGAAATATCTACAACGATATCTTTAAAAACATGGAAATATCTACACCACTATCTGTATAAACATGGAAATATCTACACCGTGATCTGTATAAACATGGAAATGTCTACAGCGCCATCTCTATAAACATTGAAATATCTACACCGCCCTCTGTAAAAACATGGAAATATCTACACAGTCATCTGAATAAACATGGAAATATCTACACCACCATCTGTATAAACATGGAAATACCTACCATACCATCTGTATACACT
Organism: Pan troglodytes; assembly: GCF_028858775.2. Lineage (NCBI taxonomy): Eukaryota > Metazoa > Chordata > Mammalia > Primates > Hominidae > Pan > Pan troglodytes. The sequence continues at coordinate 5,421,683 of NC_072406.2, forward strand.
TGGAAATATCTACACAGACATCTGTATAAATATGGAAATATATACACCGCCATCTGTATAAACATGAAAGTATCTACACTGCCATCTGTAGAAAGATGGAAATATCTACACCGCTATCTCTATAAATATGGAAATATCTACACCGCCATCTCTATAAACATGAAAATATCTACACTGCCATCTCCATAAAGATGGAAGTATCTACTCCGCCATGTGTATAAACACGGAAATATCTACACCACCATCTGTGAAAACATGGAAATGCCTACACCGCTATCTGCATAAATATGGAAATATCTACACTGCCATCTGCATGTCCATGGAAATATCTACACCGCCATCTGTATAAACATGGAAATATCTACACGGCCATCTGTGTATACATGGAAATATCAACACCACCATCTGTACAAACATGGAAATATCTACACCGCTATCTCTATAAACATGGAAATATCTGCACTGCCATCTGTAAAAATATGGAAATACCTATACAGTCATCTGTATAAACATGGAAATATATACAATGTCATCTGTAGAAAGATGGAAATATTTACACCGCAATCTGTGTAAACATGGAAATATCTACACCAATATCTGTAAAACATGGAAATATCTACACCGCTATCTGCATAAACATGGAAATATCTGCACCGCGATCTGTATAAACATCTAAATATCTACAGCGCCATCTCTATAAACATTGAAATACCTACACTGCCATCTGTAAAAATATGGAAATATCTACACAGTCATCTGAATAAACATGGAAATATCTACACCGCCATCTCTATAAACATGAAAATATCTACACTGCCATCTCCATTAACATGGAACTAACTGCTCCGCCATCTGTATAAACATGGAAACATCTACACCACCATCAGTGTGAATAAGGAAATATCTACAATGCCATCTGTATAAAGATATAAATATCTGCACCTCGAACTGTATAAACATGGAAATATCTACATCGCTATCTGTATAAACGTGGAAATAACATCACCGCTATGGGTAAAAACGTGGAAATACCTACAACGCCATCTATATAAACATGGAAATATCTACACCGCTATGTTTATAAACATGGAAATACCTACACCGCTATCTCTTTAAACATGGAAATATCCACACCGCTGTCTGTATAAACATGGAAATATCTACACCGCTATCTGTATACATGGAAATATCGAAACCGCGATCTGTATAAACATGGAAATATCTACACCCCGATCTGTATAAACATGGAAATATCTTCACCACGATCTGTATACACATGGAAATATCTACACCGCTATCTGTATAAACATGGTAATATCTACACCACCATCTATATAAACATGGAAATATCTACACTGCCATCTGTATAAACATGGAAATATCTACAATGCCATCTGTAGAGAGATGGAAATATCTACACCGCAATCTGTGTAAACCTGGAAATATCTACACCAATATCTTTAAAACATGGAAATATCTACACCGCTATCTGTATAAACATGGAAATATCTGCACCGCGATCTGTATAAACATGGAAATATCTACAGCGCCATCTCTATAAACATTGAAATATCTACACTGCCATCTGTAAAAATATGGAAATATCTACACAGTCATCTGAATAAACATGGAAATATCTACACCACCATCTGTATAAATATGGAAATACCTACAATACCGTCTGTATACACATGGAAATATCTACACAGACATCTGTATAAATATGGAAATATCTACACAGCCATGTGTATAAACATGGAAATATCTACAACGCCATCTGTATAAACATGGAAATATGTACACCGCTATGTCTATAAACATGGAAATACCTACACCACTATCTCTATAAACATGGAAATATCTACACCGCTATCTGTATAAACATGGAAATATGTACACCGCTATCTGTATAAACATGGAAATATCTACACCGCGATCTGTATAAACATGGAAATATCTACACCGCAATCTGTATAAACATGGAAATATCTTCACCGCGATCTGTATAAACATGGAAATATCTACACCGCTATCTGTATAAACATGGTAATATCTACACCACCATCTATATAAACATGGAAATATCTACACCGCCATGTGTATAAACATGGAAATCTCTACAATGCCATCTGTAGAACGATGGAAATATCTACACCGCAATCTGTGTAAAAATGGAAATATCTACAACGATATCTTTAAAAACATGGAAATATCTACACCACTATCTGTATAAACATGGAAATATCTACACCGTGATCTGTATAAACATGGAAATGTCTACAGCGCCATCTCTATAAACATTGAAATATCTACACCGCCCTCTGTAAAAACATGGAAATATCTACACAGTCATCTGAATAAACATGGAAATATCTACACCACCATCTGTATAAACATGGAAATACCTACCATACCATCTGTATACACTTGGAAATATCTACACAGACATCTGTATAAATATGGAAATATATACACCGCCATCTGTATAAACATGAAAGTATCTACACTGCCATCTGTAGAAAGATGGAAATATCTACACCGCTATCTCTATAAATATGGAAATATCTACACCGCCATCTCTATAAACATGAAAATATCTACACTGCCATCTCCATAAAGATGGAAGTATCTACTCCGCCATGTGTATAAACACGGAAATATCTACACCACCATCTGTGAAAACATGGAAATGCCTACACCGCTATCTGCATAAATATGGAAATATCTACACTGCCATCTGCATGTCCATGGAAATATCTACACCGCCATCTGTATAAACATGGAAATATCTACACGGCCATCTGTGTATACATGGAAATATCAACACCACCATCTGTACAAACATGGAAATATCTACACCGCTATCTCTATAAACATGGAAATATCTGCACTGCCATCTGTAAAAATATGGAAATACCTATACAGTCATCTGTATAAACATGGAAATATATACAATGTCATCTGTAGAAAGATGGAAATATTTACACCGCAATCTGTGTAAACATGGAAATATCTACACCAATATCTGTAAAACATGGAAATATCTACACCGCTATCTGCATAAACATGGAAATATCTGCACCGCGATCTGTATAAACATCTAAATATCTACAGCGCCATCTCTATAAACATTGAAATACCTACACTGCCATCTGTAAAAATATGGAAATATCTACACAGTCATCTGAATAAACATGGAAATATCTACACCGCCATCTCTATAAACATGAAAATATCTACACTGCCATCTCCATAAACATGGAACTTACTGCTCCGCCATCTGTATAAACATGGAAACATCTACACCGCCATCAGTGTGAATAATGAAATATCTACAATGCCATCTGTATAAAGATATAAATATCTGCACCTCGAGCTGTATAAACATGGAAATATCTACACCGCGATCTGTATAAACATGGAAATATCTACACCGCAATCTGTATAAACATGGAAATATCTTCACCACGATCTGTATAAACATGGAAATATCTACACCGCTATCTGTATAAACATGGAAATATCTACACAGTCATCTGAATAAACATGGAAATATCTACACCACAATCTGTATAAACATGGAAAAACCAACCATACCATCTGTATACACATGGAAATATCTACACAGACATCTGTATAAACATGGAAATATCTACACCGCCATCTGTATAAACATGGAAATATCTACACTGCCATCTGTAGAAAGATGGAAATATCTACACCGCTATCTCTATAAATATGGAAATATCTACACCGCCATCTCTATAAACATGAAAATATCTACACTGCCATCTCCATAAAGATGGAAGTATCTACCCTGCCATGTGTATAAACACGGAAATATCTACAACACCATCTGTGTGAACATGGAAATATCTACACCGCTATCTGTATAAACATGGAAATATCTACACCGCCATCTGCATGTCCATGGAAATATCTACGCCGCCATCTGTATAAACATGGAAATATCTACACGGCCTTCTGTGTATAGATGGAAATATCAACACCGCCATCAGTACAAACATGGAAATATCTACACCGCTATCTCTATAAACATGGAAATATCTGCACTGCCATCTGTAAAAACATGGAAATACCTATACAGTCATCTGTATATACATGGAAATATCTACAATGCCATCTGTATACACATGGAAATATCTACACAGCCATCTGTATAAACATGTAAATATCTACACTGCTATCTCTATAAACATTGAAATATCTACACCGCCATCTCTATAAACATGAAAATATCTACACTGCCATCTCCATAAACATGGAACTAACTACTCTGCCATCTGTATAAACATGGAAACATCTACACGGCCATCTGTGTGAATAAGGAACTATCTACAATGCCATCTGTATAAAGATATAAATATCTGCACCGTGATCTGTATAAACATGGAAATATCTACATCGGTATCTGTATAAACGTGGAAGTACCAACACCGCTATCGGTATAAACATGGAAATATCTACACAGACATCTGTATAAATATGGAAATATCTACACCGCCATCTGTATAAACATGGAAATATCTACACTGCCATCTGTAGAAAGATGGAAATATCTACACCGCTATCTCTATAAATATGGAAATATCTACACCGCCATCTCTATAAACATGAAAATATCTACACTGCCATCTCCATAAAGATGGAAGTATCTAATCCGCCATGTGTATAAACACGGAAACATCTACACCACCATCTGTGAGAACATGGAAATATCTACACTGCCATCTGCATGTCCATGGAAATATCTACACCGCTATCTGTATAAACATGGAAATATCTACACGGCCATCTGTGTATAGATGGAAATATCAACACCGCCATCTGTACAAACATGGAAATATCTACACCGCTATCTCTATAAACATGGAAATATCTGCACTGCCATCTGTAAAAACATGGAAATACCTATACAGTCATCTGTATAAACATGGAAATATCTACAATGTCATCAGTATACACATGGAAATATCTACACAGCCATCTTTATAAACATGTACATATCTACACTGCTATCTCTATAAACATGGAAATATCTACACCGCCATCTCTATAAACATGGAAATATCTACACTGCCATCTCCATAAACATGGAACTAACTAATCCGCCATCTGTAAAAACATGGAAACATCTAGAGCACCATCAGTGTGAATAAGGAAATATCTACAATGCCATCTGTATAAAGATATAAATATCTGCACCTCGAGCTGTATAAACATGGAAATATCTACATCGCTATCTGTATAAATGTGTAAATGACAACACCGCTATTGGTAGAAACATGGAAATATCTACAACGCCATCTATATAAACATGGAAATATCTACACCGCTATGTCTATAAACATGGAAATACCTACACCGCTATCTCTATAAACATGGAAATATCCACACCGCTGTCTGTATAAACATGGAAATATCTACACCGCTATCTGTATATACATGGAAATATCGAAACTGCGATCTGTATAAACATGGAAATATCTACACCGCCATCTCTATAAACATGAAAATATCTACACTGCCATCTCCATTAACATGGAACTAACTGCTCCGCCATCTGTATAAACATGGAAACATCTACACCGCCATCAGTGTGAATAAGGAAATATCTACAATGCCATCTGTATAAAGATATAAATATCTGCACCTCGAACTGTATAAACATGGAAATATCTACATCGCTATCTGTATAAACGTGGAAATAACATCACCGCTATGGGTAAAAACGTGGAAATACCTACAACGCCATCTATATAAACATGGAAATATCTACACCGCTATGTTTATAAACATGGAAATACCTACACCGCTATCTCTTTAAACATGGAAATATCCACACCGCTGTCTGTATAAACATGGAAATATCTACACCGCTATCTGTATACATGGAAATATCGAAACCGCGATCTGTATAAACATGGAAATATCTACACCCCGATCTGTATAAACATGGAAATATCTTCACCACGATCTGTATACACATGGAAATATCTACACCGCTATCTGTATAAACATGGTAATATCTACACCACCATCTATAAAAACATGGAAATATCTACACTGCCATCTGTATAAACATGGAAATATCTACAATGCCATCTGTAGAGAGATGGAAATATCTACACCGCAATCTGTGTAAACCTGGAAATATCTACACCAATATCTTTAAAACATGGAAATATCTACACCGCTATCTGTATAAACATGGAAATATCTGCACCGCGATCTGTATAAACATGGAAATATCTACAGCGCCATCTCTATAAACATTGAAATATCTACACTGCCATCTGTAAAAATATGGAAATATCTACACAGTCATCTGAATAAACATGGAAATATCTACACCACCATCTGTATAAATATGGAAATACCTACAATACCGTCTGTATACACATGGAAATATCTACACAGACATCTGTATAAATATGGAAATATCTACACAGCCATGTGTATAAACATGGAAATATCTACAACGCCATCTGTATAAACATGGAAATATGTACACTGCCATCTCCATAAACATGGAACTAACTACTCCGCCATCTGTATAAACATGGAAACATCTACACCGCCATCTGCGTGAATAAGGAAATATCTACAATGCCATCTGTATAAAGATATAAATATCTGCACCGTGAGCTGTATAAACATGGAAATATCTACATCGCTATCTGTATAAACGTGAAAATACCAACACCGCTATCGGTATAAACATGGAAATATCTACAATGCCCTCTATATAAACATGGAAATATCTACACCGCTATGTCTATTAACATGGAAATACCTACACCGCTATCTCTATAAACATGGAAATACCTACACCGCTATCTGTATAAACATGGAAATATCTACACCGCTATCTGTATAAGCATGGAAATATCTACACCGCGATCTGTATAAACATGGAAATATCCACACCGCGATCTGTATAAACATGGAAATATCTTCAACACGATTTGTATAAACATGGAAATATCTACACCGCTATCTGTATAAACATGGTAATATCTACACCACCATCTATATAAACATGGGAATATCTACACCGCCATCTGTATAAACATGGATATCTCTACAATGCCATCTGTAGAAAGATGGAAATATCTACACCGCAATCTGTGTAAACATTGAAATATCTACACCTATATCTGTAAAAACATGGAAATATCTACACCGCTATCTGTATAAACATGGAAATATCTACACCACGATCTGTATAAACATGGAAATATCTACAGCGCCATCTCTATAAACATTGAAATATCTACACTGCCATCTGTAAAAACATGGAAATATCTACACAGTCATCTGAATAAACATGGAAATATCTACACCACCATCTGTATAAACATGGAAATACCTACCATACCATCTGTATACACATGGAAATATCTACACAGACATCTGTATAAATATGGAAATATCTACACCGCCATCTGTATAAACATGGAAATATCTACACTGCCATCTGTAGAAAGATGGAAATATCTACACCGCTATCTCTATAAATATGGAAATATCTACACCGCCATCTCTATAAACATGAAAATGTCTACACTGCCATCTCCATAAAGATGGAAGTATCTACTCCGCCATGTGTATAAACACGGAAACATCTACACCACCATCTGTGAGAACATGGAAATATCTACACGGCCATCTGCATGTCCATGGAAATATCTACACCGCTATCTGTATAAACATGGAAATATCTACATGGCCATCTGTGTATAGATGGAAATATCAACACCGCCAACTGTACAAACATGGAAATATCTACACCGCTATCTCTATAAACATGGAAATATCTGCACTGCCATCTGTAAAAACATGGAAATACCTATACAGTCATCTGTATAAACATGGAAATATCTACAATGTCATCAGTATACACATGGAAATATCTACACAGCCATCTTTAGAAACATGTACATATCTACACTGCCATCTCTATAAACATGGAAATATCTACACCGCCATCTCTATAAACATGAACATATCTACACTGCCATCTCCATAAACATGGAACTAACTAATCCGTCATGTGTAAAAACATGGAAACATCTAGAGCACCATCAGTGTGAATTAGGAAATATCTACAATGCCATCTGTATAAAGATATAAATATCTGCACCTCGAGCTGTATAAACATGGAAATATCTACATCGCTATCTGTATAAACGTGGAAATAACAACACCGCTATGGGTAAAAACATGGAAATATCTACAACACCATCTATATAAACATGGAAATATCTACACCGCTATGTCTATAAACATGGAAATACCTACACCGCTATCTCTATAAACATGGAAATATCCACACCGCTGTCTGTATAAACATGGAAATATCTACACCGCTATCTGTATATACATGGAAATATCGAAACTGCGATCTGTATAAACATGGAAATATCTACACCGCCATCTCTATAAACATGAAAATATCTACACTGCCATCTCCATAAACATGGAACTAACTGCTCCGCCATCTGTATAAACATGGAAATATCTACACCGCCATCAGTGTGAATAAGGAAATATCTACAATGCCATCTGTATAAAGATATAAATATCTGCACCTCGAACTGTATAAACATGGAAATATCTACATCGCTATCTGTATAAACGTGGAAATAACAACACCGCTATGGGTAAAAACATGGAAATATCTACAATGCCATCTGTATAAAGATATAAATATCTGCACCGTGAGCTGTATAAACATGGAAATATCTACATCGCTATCTGTATAAACGTGGAAATATCTACAGCACAATCTCTGTAAACATTGAAATATCTACACTGCCATCTTTAAAAATATGGAATTATTTACCCAGTCATCTCTATAAACATGGATATATCTACAACACCATCTCTATAAACATGGAAATATCTACAATGTCATCTGTATTCACATGGAAATATCTTCCCAGCCATCTGTGTAAACATGGAAATATCTACAACGCTATCTCCATAAACATGGAAATACCTACACCGTTATCTCTATAAACATGGAAATATGCACACCGCCATCTGTGTAAACATGGAAATACTTACAAAGTTATCTGTATAAACATGGAAATATCTACACCGCCATCTGTATAAACATGGAAATATCTACACAGCCATCTGTATATACATGGAAATACCTACACCGCCATCTGCATATCCATGGAAATATCTATGCGCCATCTGTATAAACTTGGAAATATCTACACGGCCATCTGTGTATAGATGGACATATCAACACTGCCATCTATACAAACATGGAAATATCTACACCGCTATCTCTATAAACATGGAAATATCTACACTGCCATCTGTAAAAACATGGAAATTCCTATACAGTCATCTGTATAAACGTGGGAATATCTACTCTACCATCTGTATAAACATGGAAATATCTACAATGCCATCTGTATACACATGGAAATATCTACACAGCCATCTGTATAAACATGTAAATATTTACACTGCTATCTCTATAAACAAGGAAATATCTACACCGCCATCTCTATGAACATGAAAATATCTGCACTGCCATTTCCATAAACGTGGAACTATCTACTCCGCCATCGGTATAAACATGGAAACATCTACACCGCCATCTGTGTGAATAAGGAAATATCTACAATGCCAACTGTATAAAGATATAATTATCTGCACCGCGAGCAGTATAAACATCGAAATATCTACACAGTCATCTGTAGAAAGATGGAAATATCTACATCGCTATCTCTATAAACGTGGAAATAACATCACCGCTATCGGTATAAACATGGAAATAACTACAACGCCATCTACATAAACATGGAAATATCTACACCGCTATGTCTATAAACATGGAAATATCTACACCGCTATCTCTATAAACATGGAAATATCTACACCGCCATCTGCATATCCATGGAAATATCTGCAATGCCATCTGTATAAAGATGGAAATATCTACACGGCAATCTGTGTACAGATGGAAATATCAACACCGCCATCTGTACAAACATGGAAATATCTACACCGCTATGTGTAAACATACAAATATCTCCACTGCAGTCAGTTTAAACATGGAAATATCTACACCAGTATCTGTATAAACATGGAAATATCTACACCACGATCTGTATAAACATGGAAATATTTACACCGCTATCTGTATAAACTTGGAAATATCTACACTGCTATCTCTATAAATATGGAAATATCTACACCGCCATCTGTATAAACATGGAAATAACTACACAGTCATGTGTAGGAACATGGAAATAGCTACACAGCTATTTGTATAAACAAGGAACTATCTACACCGTTGTAGATGGAATTATCTACAACGTTATCTGTATAAACATGGAAATATGTACACAGCCCTCTGTATAAATATGGAAATATCTGCATAGGCATCTGTTTAAACATGGAAATATCTGCACCGCGATCTGTATAAACATGGAAATACCTACACCGCTGTCTCTATAAACATGGAAATATGTACACCGCTATGTGTATAAACATGGGAATATCTCCACTGCTGTCTGTATAAACATGGAAATAATTCCACCGTTATCTGTATAAACATGGAAATATGTACAGCGCCATCTCTATAAACATTGAAATATCTACACTGCCATCTGTAAAAACATGGAAATATCTACACAGTCATCTGAATAAACATGGAAATATCTACACCACCATCTATATAAACATGGAAATAACTACAATACCATCTGTATACACATGAAAATATCTACACAGACATCTGTTTAAATATGGAAATATCTACACTGCCATCTGTAGAAAGATGGAAATATCTCCACTGCAATCTGTGTAAACATGGAAATATCTACACCGATATCTGTAAAAACATGGAAATAACTACACCGCTATCTGTATAAACATGGAAAGATCTACACCGCGATCTGTATAAACATGGAAATATCTACACCGCGATCTGTATAAACATGGAAATGTCTACACCGCTATCTGTATAAACATGGAAATATCTACACAACCATCTGTATAAACATGGAAATACCTACAAACTCATCTGTGTAAACATGGAAATATCTACACAGCCATCTGTATAAACATGGAAATATCTACACAGCCATCTGTATATACATGGAAATACCTACACCGCTATCTGTATAAACACGGAAATAACTACACAGCTATTTGTATAAACAAGGAACTATCTACACCGTGATCTGTATAAACATGGAAATAACTACACTGCCATCTCTATATACATGGAAATACCCACACCCCTATCTGAATAAACATGGAAATATCCACAGCGCTATCTCTATAAACATGGAAAATTCAACACCGCTATCTCTATGAAAATGGAAATATCTACACCGCCATCTCTATAAACATGGAAATATCTACACCACGGTCAGTATAAACATTGAAATATCTACACCGCTATCTGTATAAACATGGAAATATCTCCACTGCTATCTCTATAAACATCGAAATATCTACACCGCCATCTGTGTAAACATGGAAATACTTACAAACTTATCTGTATAAACATGGAAATATCTATACCGCCATCTGTATAAACATGGAAATATCTACACAGCCTTGTGTACATGCATGGAAATATCTACACCACTATCTATATAAACATGGAAATAACTACACCGCTATCTTTATAAACATGGAAATATCTACACAGCCATCTACATATCCATGGAAATATCTGCGCCGCCATCTGTATAAACATGGAAATATCTATACGGTCATCTGTGTATAGTTGGAAATATCAACACCGCCATCTGTACAAACATGGAAATATCTGCACCGCTATCTGTATAAACATGGAAATATCTACACCGCGGTCTGTATAAACATGGAAATATCTACACCGCTATCTGTATAAACATGGAAATATCTACACTGCTATCTCTGTAAACATGGAAATATCTACACAGTGATCTGTATAAACATGGAAATATTTACACCGCTATCTGTATAAACATGGAAACTTCTACACCGTTATCTGTATAAATATGGAAATATCTACACCGCTATCTCTAAAAACCTGGAAATATCTACACCGCCATCTGTATAAACATGGAAATACCTATACAGTCATCTGTGGAAACATGGAAATATCTACACCACCATCTGTATAAACATGGAAATATCTACACTGCTATCTCTATAAACATTGAAATATCTAGACCGCCATCTCAATAAACATGAAAATATCTACACTGCCATCTCCGTAAACTTGGAACTAACTACTCTGCCATCTGTATAAACATGGATACATCTACACTGACATCTGTGTGAATAAGGAAATATCTACAATGCCATCTGTATAAAGATATAAATATCTGCCCCGCGAGCTGTATAAACATGGAAATATCTACCACGCTATCTGTATAAACATGGAAATACGAACACCGCTATCGGTATAAACATGGAAGTATCTACTACGCCATCTATATAAACATGGAAATATCTACACCTCTATGTCTATAAACATGGAAATAACTACACCGCCATCTCTATAAACATGGAAATATCTACACCGCTATCTGCATAAACATGGAAATATCTACACCACAATCTGTATAAACATGGAAATATCTACACCGCGAAATGTATAAACTTGGAAATATCTACACTGCGATCTGTATAAACATGGAAATATCTTCACCACGATCTGTATAAACATGGAAATATCTACACCGCTATCTTTATAAACATGGTAATATCTACACCACCATCTATATAAACATGGAAATATCTACACCGCCATCTGTATAAACATGGAAATATCTACAATGCCATCTGTAGAAAGATGGAAATATCTCCACCGCAATCTGTGTAAACATGGAAATATCTACACCGATATCTGTAAAAACAAGGAAATATCTACACCGCTATCTGCATAAACATGGGAATATCTACCCCACGGTCTGTATAAACATGGAAATACCTACAAAGTCATCTGTATAAACGTGGAAATATCTACACAGCCATCTGTATATACATGGAAATACTTATACCGCTATCTGTATAAACATGGAAATAACTACACCGCTATTTGTATAAACAAGGAACTATCTACACCGTAATCTGTATAAACATGGAAATATCTACACCGCCATATTTATAAACATGGAAATATCCACACCGCTATCTGTATAAACATGGAAATATCCACACCGCTATCTCTATAAACAAGGAAAAATCAACACTGCTATCTCTATGAACATGGAAATATCTACACCGCCATCTCTATAAACATGGAAATATCTACACGACGAACAGTATAAACGTTGAAATATCTACACCGCTATCTGTATAAACATGGAAATATCTCCACTGCTATCTCTATAAACATCGAAATATCTACACCGCCATCTGTATAAACATGGAAATATCTACACAGCCATGTGTACAAACATGGAAATATCTACACCGCAATCTATATAAACATGGAAATAACTACACCGCTGTCTGTATAAACATGGAAATATCTACACCGCCATCTACATATCCATGGAAATATCTGCGCCGCCATCTGTATAAACATGGAAATTACTACACGTTCATCTGTGTATAGATGGAAATATCAACACCGCCATCTGTACAAACATGGAAACATCTGCAACGCTATCTGTATAAACATGGAAATATCTACACTGCGGTCTGTAAAAAATGGAAATATCTACACCGCTATCTCTATAAATATGGAAATATGTACACCGCCATCTCTATAAACATGAAAATATCTACACTGCCATCTCCATAAAGATGGAAGTACCTGCTCCGCCATGTGTATAAACACGGAAATACCTACTCCACCATCTGTGAAAACATGGAAATATCTACACCGCTATCACTATAAACATGGAAATATGTACACTGCCATTTGCATGTCCATGGAAGTATCTACGCCGCCATCTATATAAACATGGAAATATCTACACGGCCATCTGTGTATAGATGGAAATATCAACACCACCATCTGTACAAACATGGAAATACCTACACCGCTATCTGTGTAAACATGGAAATATCTACACCGCCATCTGTATAAACATGGAAATATCTACACAGCCATGTGTACATACATGGAAATATCTACACCGCTATCTATATAAACTTGGAAATTACTACACCGCTATCTGTATAAACATGGAAATATCTACACCGCCATCTACATATCCATGGAAATATCTGTGCCGCCATCTGTGTAAACATGGAAATATCTACACGGTCATCTGTGTATAGATGGAAATATCAACAACGCCATCTATACAAACATGGAAATATCTGCAACGCTATCCGTATAAACATGGAAATATCTACACTGCGATCTGCATAAACATGGAAATATCTACACCGCTATCTCTATAAACATGGAAATATCTACACCGTGATCTGTATAAACATGGAAATATTTACACCGCTATCTGTATAAACATGGAAAGTTCTACACCCTCATCTGTATAAATATGCAAATATCTACACCGCTATCTCTGTAAACATGGAAATATGTACACCGCCATCTGTATAAACATGGAAATATCTACAATGCCATCTGTATACACATGGAAATACCTACATGGCAATCTGTGTATAGATGGAAACATCAACAACGCCATCTGTACAAACATGGAAATATCTACACTGCTATCTCTATAAACATGGAAATATCTACACTGCGGTCTGTATAAACATGGAAATATCTACACCGGTATCTGTATAAACATGGAAATATCTACAACACGATCTGTATAAACATGGAAATATATACACCGCTATCTGTATAAACATGGAAATATCTGCACCGCTATCTCTGTAAACATGGAATTATCTACAAAGCCATCTGTATAAACATGGAAATAACTACACAGTCATGTGTAGGAACATTAAAATATCTACACTGCCATCTGTATAAACATAGAATTATCTACACAGTTTCTGTATAAACATGGAAATATCTGCATAGGCATCTGTATAAACATGGAAATATCTGCACCGCTATCTGTATAAACATGGAAATACCTACACCGCTGTCTCTATAAACTTGGAAATATGTACACCGCTTTGTGTATAAACAGGGAAATATTTCCACTGCTCTCTGTAAAAACATGGAAATATCTCCACCGTTATCTGTATAAACATGGAAATATCTGCACCGCCTTCTCTATAAACATTGAAATATCTACACTGCCATCTGTAAAAACATGGAAATATCTACACAGCCATCTCTATAAACATGTAAATATCTACACTGCGATCTCTATAAACATGGAAATATCTACAACGCCATCTCTATAAACATGAAAATATCTACACTGCCATCTCCATAAACATGGAACTAACTACTCCGCCATCTGTATAAACATGGAAACATCTACATCGCCATCAGTGTTAATAAGGAAATATCTACAATGCCACCTGTATAAAGATATAAATATCTGCACCACGAGCAGTATAAACATGGAAATATCTACATCGCTATCTGTATAAACGTGGAAATACCAACACGGCTATCGGTATAAACATGGAAATATCTACACCGCTATGTCTATAAACATGGAAATACCTACACTGCTATCTCTATAAACATGGAAATATCTACACAGTTATCTGTATAAACATGGAAATATCTACACCGCTATCAATATAAACATGGAAATATCTACACCGCGATCTGTATAAACATGGAAATATCTACACCGCGATCTGTATAAACATGGAAATATCTACACCCCGATCTGTATAAACATGGAAATATCTTCACCACGATCTGTATAAACATGGAAATATCTACACCGCTATCTGTATAAACATGGTAATATGTACACCACCATCTATATAAACATGGAAATATCTACACCGCCATCTGTATAAACATGGAAATATCTACAATGCCATCTGTAGAAAGATGGAAATATCTACACCGCAATCTGTGTAAACATGGAAATATCTACACCACTATCGGTAAAAACATGGAAATATCTACACCGCTATCTGTATAAACATGGAAATATCTACACCGCGATCTGTATACACATGGAAATATCTACAGCGCCATCTCTATAAACATTGAAATATCTACACTGCCATCTGTAAAAACATGGAAATATCTACACAGTCATCTGAATAAACATGGAAATATCTACACCACCATCTGTATAAACATGGAAATACCTACAATACCATCTGTATAAACATGGAAATATCTACACAGACATCTGTATAAATATGGAAATATCTACACCGCCATCTGTATAAACATGGAAATATCTACACTACCATCTGTAGAAAGATGGAAATATCTACACCGCTATCTCTATAAATATGGAAATATCTACACTGCCATCTCCATAAAGATGGAAGTATCTACCCCGCCATGTGTATAAACACGGAAATACCTACAACACCATCTGTGTAAACATGGAAATATCTACACAGCTATCTGTATAAACATGGAAATATCTACACCGCCATCTGCATGTCCATGGAAATATCTACGCCGCCATCTGTATAAACATGGAAATATCTACACGGCCTTCTGTGTATAGATGGAAATATCAACACCGCCATCTGTACAAACATGGAAATATCTGCACCGCTATCTCTATAAACATGGAAATATCTGCACTGCCATCTGTAAAAACATGGAAATACCTATACAGTCATCTGCATAAACATGGAAATATCTACAATGCCATCTGTATACACATGGAAATATCTACACAGCCATCTGTATAAACATGCAAATATCTACACTGCTATCTCTATAAACATGGAAATATCTACACCGCCATCTCTATAAACATGAACATATCTACACTGCCATCTCCATAAAAATGGAATTAACTACTCCGCCATCTGTATAAACATGGAAATATCTACACCACCATCTGTATAAACATGGAAATATCTACACAGCCATGTGTACATACATGGAAATATCTACACCGCTATCTATATAAACTTGGAAATTACTACACCGCTATCTGTATAAACATGGAAATATCTACACCGCCATCTACATATCCATGGAAATATCTGCGCCGCCATCTGTATAAACATGGAAATATCTACACGGTCATCTGTATAGATGGAAATATCAACACCGCCATCTGTACAAACATGGAAATATCTGCACCGCTATCTGTATAAACATGGAAATACCTACACTGCGGTCTGCATAAACATGCAAATATCTACACCGTTATCTTTATAAACATGGAAATATCTACACCGCTATCACTATAAACATGGAAATATCTACACCGTGATCTGTATAAACATGGAAATATTTACACCGCTATCTGTATAAACATGGAAAGTTCTACACCCTTATCTGTATAAATATGCAAATATCTACACTGCTATCTCTATAAACATGGAAATATGTACACCGCCATCTGTATAAACATGGAAATATCTACAATGCCATCTGTATACACATGGAAATACCTACATGGCAATCTGTGTATAGATGGAAACATCAACAACGCCATCTGTACAAACATGGAAATATCTACACTGCTATCTCTATAAACATGGAAATATCTACACTGCGGTCTGTATAAACATGGAAATATCTACACCGGTAACTGTATAAACATGGAAATATCTACACCACGATCTGTATAAACATGGAAATATATACACCGCTATCTGTATAAACATGGAAATATCTGCACCGCTATGTCTATAAACATGGAATTATCTAAAAAGCCATCTGTATAAACATGGAAATAACTACACAGTCATGTGTAGGAACATTAAAATATCTACACTGCCATCTGTATTAACATAGAAATATCTACACAGGCTCTGTATAAACATGGAAATATCTGCATAGGCATCTGTATAAACATAGAAATATCTGCACCGCTATCTGTATAAACATGGAAATACCTACACCGCTGTCTCTATAAACATGGAAATATGTACACCGCTATGTGTATAAACATGGAAATATTTCCACTGCTCTCTGTAAATACATGGAAATATCTCCACCGTTATCTGTATAAACATGGAAATATCTACACTGCCTTCTCTATAAACATTGAAATATCTACACTGCCATCTGTAAAAACATGGAAATATCTACACAGCCATGTGTATAAACATGTAAATATCTCCACTGCGATCTCTATAAACATGGAAATATCTACAACGCCATCTCTATAAACATGAAAATATCTACACTGCCATCTCCATAAACATGGAACTAACTACTCCGCCATCTGTGTAAACATGGAAACATCTACACCGCCATCAGTGTGAATAAGGAAATATCTACAATGCCATCTGTATGAAGATATAAATATCTGCACCTCGAGCTGTATAAACATGGAAATATCTACATCGCTATCTGTATAAACGTGGAAATAACAACACCGCTATGGGTAAAAACATGGAAATATCTACAACGCCATCTATATAAACATGGAAATACCTACACCGCTATGTCTATAAACATGGAAATACCTACACTGCTATCTCAATAAACATGGAAATATCCACACCGATGTCTGTATAAACATGAAAATATCTACACCGCTATCTGTATATACATGGAAATATCGAAACCGCGATCTGTATAAACATGGAAATATCTACACCGCCATCTCTATAAACATGAACATATCTACACTGCCATCTCCATAAACATGGAATTAACTACTCCGCCATCGGTATAAACATGGAAATATCTACACCGCCATCTGTATAAACATGGAAATATCTACACAGCCATGTGTACATACATGGAAATATCTACACCGCTATCTATATAAACTTGGAAATTACTACACCGCTATCTGTATAAACATGGAAATATCTACACCGCCATCTACATATCCATGGAAATATCTGCGCCGCCATCTGTATAAACATGGAAATATCTACACGGTCATCTGTGTATAGATGGAAATATCAACACCGCCATCTGTACAAACATGGAAATATCTGCACCGCTATCTGTATAAACATGGAAATATCTACACTGCGGTCTGCATAAACATGGAAATATCTACAACGTTATCTGTATAAACATGGAAATATCTACACCGCTATCTCTATAAACATGGAAATATCTACACCGTGATCTGTATAAACATGGAAATATTTACACCGCTATCTGTATAAACATGGAAAGTTCTACACCCTTATCTGTATAAATATGCAAATATCTACACCGCTATCTCTATAAACATGGAAATATGTACACCGCCATCTGTATAAACATGGAAATATCTACAATGCCATCTGTATACAGATGGAAATACCTACATGGCAATCTGTGTATAGATGGAAACATCAACAACGCCATCTGTACAAACATGGAAATATCTACACTGCTATCTCTATAAACATGGAAATATCGACACTTCGGTCTGTATAAACATGGAAATATCTACACCGGTATCTGTATAAACATGGAAATATCTACACCACGATCTGTTTAAACATGGAAATATATACACCGCTATCTCTATAAACATGGAAATATCTGCACCGCTATCTCTATAAACATGGAATTATCTACAAAGCCATCTGTATAAACATGGAAATAACTACACAGTCATGTGTAGGAACATTAAAATATCTACACTGCCATCTGTATAAACATAGAAATATCTACATAGGCTCTGTATAAACATGGAAATATCTGCATAGGCATCTGTATAAACATGGGAATATCTGCACCGCTATCTGTATAAACATGGAAATACCTACACCGCTGTCTCTATAAACATGGAAATATGTACACCGCAATGTGTATAAACATGGATATATTTCCACTGCTCTCTGTAAAAACATGGAAATATCTCCACTGTTATCTGTATAAACATGGAAATATCTACACCGCCTTCTCTATAAACATTGAAATATCTACACTGCCATCTGTAAAAACATGGAAATATCTACACAGCCATCTGTATAAACATGTAAATATCTACACTGCGATCTCTATAAACATGGAAATATCTACACCGCCATCTCTATAAACATGAAAATATCTACACTGCCATCTCCATAAACATGGAACTAACTACTCCGCCATCTGTATAAACATGGAAACATCTACACCGCCATCAGTGTGAATAAGGAAATATCTACAATGCCATCAGTATAAAGATATAAATATCTGCACCGCGAGCAGTATAAACATGGAAATATCTACATCGCTATCTGTATAAACGTGGAAATATCAACAGCGCAATCGGTATAAACATGGAAATGTCTACACAGCTATGTCTATAAACATGGAAATACCTACACCGCTATCTCTATAAACATGGAAATATCTACACCGTTATCTGTATAAACAAGGAAATATCTACACCGCTATCTGTATAAACATGGAAATATCTACACCGCGATCTGTATAAACATGGAAATATCTACACCGCGATCTGTATAAACATGGAAATATCTACACCCCGATCTGTATAAACATGGAAATATCTTCACCACGATCTGTATAAACATGGAAATATCTACACCGCAATCTGTGTAAACATGGAAATATCTACACCGCTATCTGTAAAAACATGGAAATATCTACACCGCTATCTGTATAAACATGGAAATATCTACACCGCGATCTGTATAAACATGGAAATATCTACAGCGCCATCTCTATAAACATTGAAATATCTACACTACCATCTGTAAAAACATGGAAATATCTACACAGTCATCTGAATAAACATGGAAATATCTACACCACCATCTGTATAAACACGGAAATACCTACAATACCATCTGTATACACATGGAAATAACTACACAGACATCTGTATAAATATGGAAATATCTACACCGCCATCTGTATAAACATGGAAGCATCTACACAGCCATCTGTAGAGAGATGGAAATATCTACACCGATATCTCTATAAATATGGAAATGTCTACACCGCCATCTCTATAAACATGAAAATATCTACACTGCCATCTCCATAAAGATAGAAGTATCTTCTCCGCCATGTGTATAAACACGGAAATATCTACACCACCATCTGTGAAAACATGGAAATATCTACACCGCTATCAGTATAAACATGGAAATATCTACACTGCCATCTGCATGTCCATGGAAATATCTACACCGCCATCTGTATAAACATGGCAATATCTACACGGCCATCTGTGTATAGATGGAAATATCAACACCACCATCTGTATAAACATGGAAATATCTACACCGCTATCTCTATAAACATGGAATTATCTGCACTGCCATCTGTAAAAACATGGAAATACCTATACAGTCATCTGTATAAACATGGAAATATCTACAATGACATCTGTATACACATGGAAATATCTACACAGCCATCTGTATAAACATGTAAATATCTACAATGCTATCTGTATAAACTTGGAAATATCTACACCGCCATATCTATAAACATGAAAATATTTACACTGCCATCTCCATAAACATGGAAATAACTACTCCGCCATCTGTAAAAACATGGAAACATCTACACCGCCATCACTGTGAATAAGGAAATATCTACAATGCCATATGTATAAAGATATAAATATCTGCACCTCGAGCTGTATAAACATGAAATATCTACATCGCTATCTGTATAAACGTGGAAATAACAACACCGCTATCGGCAAAAACATGGAAATATCTACAACGCCATCTATATAATCATGGAAATATCTACACCGCTATGTCTATAAACATGGAAATACCTACACCGCTATCTCTATAAACATGGAAATATCCACACCGCTGTCTGTATAAACATGGAAATATCTACACCGCTATCTGTATATACATGGAAATATCGAAATCGCGATCTGTATAAACATTGAAATATCTACACCCCGATCTGTATAAACATGGAAATATCTTCACAACGATCTGTATACACATGGAAATATCTACACCGCTATCTGTATAAACATGGTAATATCTACACCACCATCTATATAAACATGGAAATATCTACACCGCCATCTGTATAAACATGGAAATATCTACAATGCCATCTGTAGAAAGATGGAAATATCTACACCGCAATCTGTGTAAAAATGGAAATATCTACAACAATATCTGTAAAACATGGAAATATCTACACCGCTATCTGTATAAACATGGAAATATCTGCACCGCGATCTGTATAAACATGGAAATATCTACAGCGCCATCTCTGTAAACATTGAAATATCTACACTACCATCTGTAAAAACATGGAATTATCTACACAGTCATCTGAATAAACATGGAAATATCTACACCACCATCTGTATAAACACGGAAATACCTACAATACCATCTGTATACACATGGAAATATCTACACAGACATCTGTATAAATATGGAAATATCTACACCACCAACTGTATAAACATGGAAATATCTACACAGCCATCTGTAGAGAGATGGAAATATCTACACCGCAATCTCTATAAATATGGAAATATCTACACCGCCATGTCTATAAACATGAAAATATGTACACTGCCATCTCCATAAAGATGGAAATATCTACCCCGCCATGTGAATAAACAAGGAAATATCTACAACACCATCTGTGTAAACATGGAAATATCTACACCGCTATCTGTACAAACCTGGAAATATCTACACTGCCATCTGCATGTCCATGGAAATATCTACACCGCCATCTGTATAAACATGGAAATATCTACACGGCCATCTGTGTATAGATGGAAATATCAACACCGCCATCTCTACAAACATGGAAATATCTACACCGCTATCTCTATAAACATGGAAATATCTGCACTGCCATCTGTAAAAACATGGAAATACCTATATAGTCGTCTGTATAAACATGGAAATATCTACAATGCCATCTGTATACACATGGAAATATCTACACAGCCATCTGTATAAACATGTAAATATCTACACTGCTATCTCTATAAACATGGAAATATCTACACCGCCATCTGTATAAACATGAAAATATCTACACTGCCATCTCCATAAACATGGAACTAACTACTCCGCATTCTGTATAAACATGGAACTAACTACTCCGCATTCTGTATAAACATGGAAACATCTACACCGCCATCTGTGTGAATAAGGAAATATCTACAATGCCATCTGTATAAAGGTATAAATATCTGCACCGTGAGCTGTATAAACATGGAAATATCTACATCGCTATCTGTATAAACGTGGAAATACCAACAGCGCTATCGGCATAAACATGGAAATATCTACAACGCCATCTACATAAACATGGAAATATCTACACCGCTATGTCTATAAACATGGAAATACCTACACCGCTATCTCTATAAACATGGAAATGTCTACACCGCTATCTGTATAAACATGGAAATATCTACACCGCGATCTGTATAAACATGGAAATATCTACACCGCAATCTGTATAAACATGGAAATATCTTCACCACGATCTGTATAAACATGGAAATATCTACACCGCTATCTGTATAAACATGGTAATATCTACACCACAATCTATATAAACATGGAAATACCTACACCGCCATCTGTATAAACATGGAAATCTCTACAATGCCATCTGTAGAACGATGGAAATATCTACACCGCAATCTGTGTAAACATGGAAATATCTACACCGATATCTGTAAAAACATGGAAATATCTACAACGCTATCTGTATAAACATGGAAATATCTACACCGCTATCTTTATAAACATGGAAATATCTACACAGTCATCTGAATAGACATGGAAATATCTACACCACCATCTGTATAAACATGGAAATACCTACCATACCATCTGCATACACATGGAAATATCTACACCGCTATCTCTATAAATAAGGAAATATCTACACCGCCATCTCTATAAACATGAAAATATCTACACTGCCATCTCCATAAAGATGGAAGTATCTACTCCGCCATGTGTATAAACACGGAAATATCTACACCACCATCTGTGAAAACATGGAAATATCTACACCGCTATCTCTATAAACATGGAAATATCTACACTGCCATCTGCATGTCCATGGAAATATCTACGCCGCCATCTGTATAAACATGGAAATAGCTTCACCACGATCTGTATAAACTTGGAAATATCTACACCGCTATCTGTATAAACATGGAAATATCTACACAGTCATCTGAATAAACATGGAAATATCTACACCACCATCTGTATAAACATGGAAATACCTACCATACCATCTGTATATACATGGGAATATCTACACAGACATCTGTATAAATATGGAAATATCTACACCGCCATCTGTATAAACATGGAAATATCTACACTGCCATGTGTAGAAAGATGGAAATATCTACACCGCTATCTCTATAAATGTGGAATTATCTACACCGCCATCTCTATAAACATGAAAATATCTACACTGCCATCTCCATAAAGATGGAAGTATCTACTCCGCCATGTGTATAAACACGGAAATATCTACACCGCCATCTGTGAACACATGGAAATATCTACACCGCTATCTGTATAAACCTGGAAATATCTACACTGCCATTTGCATGTCCATGGAAATATCTACACCGCCATCTGTATAAACATGATAATATCTACATCGCTATCTGTATAAACGTGGAAATACCAACACCGCTATCGGTATAAACATGGAAATATTTACAACGCCATTTATATAAACATGGAAATATCTACACCGCTACGTTTATAAACATGGAAATACCTACACCGCTATCTCTATAAACATGGAAATATCTACACCGCTATCTGTATAAACATGGAAATATCTACACCGCTAATTGTATAAACATGGAAATATCTACACCGCGATCTGTATAAACATGGAAATATCTACACCACGATCTGTATAAACATGGAAATAACTTCACCACGATCTCTATAAACATGGAAATATCTACACCGCTATCTGTATAAACATGGTAATATCTACACCACCATCTATATAAACATGGAAATATCTACACCGCCATCTGAATAAACATGGAAATATCTTCAATGCCATCTGTAGAAAGATGGAAATATCTACACCGCAATCGGTGTAAACATGGAAATATCTACACCGATATCTGTAAAAACATGGAAATATCTACACCGCTATCTGTATAAACATGGAAATATCTACACCGCGATCTGTATAAACATGGAAATATCTACAGAGCCATCTCTATAAACATTGAAATATCTACACTGCCCTCTGTAAAAACATGGAAATATCTACACAGTCATCTGAATAAACATGGAAATATCTACACCACCATCTGTATAAACATGGAAATACTTAACATGCCATCTGTATACATATGGAAATATCTACACAGACATCTGTATAAATAAGGAAATATCTACACCGCCATCTGTATAATCCTGGAAATATCTACACTGCCATCTGCATGTCCATGGAAATATCTACACCGCCATCTGTATAAACATGGAAATATCTACACGGCCATCTCTGTATAGATGGAAATATCAACACCACCATCTGTACAAACATGCAAATATCTACACCGCTATCTCTATAAACATGGAAATATCAGCACTGCCATCTGTAAAAACATGGAAATACCTATACAGTCATCTGTATAAACATGGAAATATCTACAATGCCATCTGTATACACATGGAAATATCTACAATGCCATCTGTAGAAAGATGGAAATATCAACACCGCCATCTCTATAAACATGAAAATATCTACACTGCCATCTCCATAAACATGGAAGTATCTACCCCGCCATGTGTATAAACACGGAAATACCTACACCACCATCTGTGAAAACATGGAAATATCTACACCGCTATCAGTATAAACATGGAAATATCTACACTGCCATCTGCATGTCCATGGAAATATCTACACAGCCATCTGTATAAACATGTAAATATCTACACTGCTATCTCTATAAACATGGAAATATCTACACCACCATCTCTATAAACATGAAAATATCTACACTGCCATCTCCATAAACATGGAACCAACTACTCCGCCATCTGTATAAACATGGAAACATCTACACCGCCATCAGTGTGAATAAGGAAATATCTACAATGCCATCTGTATAAAGATATAAATATCTGCACCTCGAGCTGTATAAACATTGAAATATCTACATCGCTATCTGTATAAACGTGGAAATAACAACACCGCTATGGGTAAAAACATGGAAATATCTACAACGCCATCTATATAAACATGGAAATACCTACACCACTATGTCTATCAACATGGAAATACCTACACCGCTATCTCAATAAACATGGAAATATCCACACCGCTGTCTGTATAAACATGAAAATATCTACACCGCTATCTGTATATACATGGAAATATCGAAACCGCGATCTGTATAAGCATGGAAATATCTACACCGCCATCTCTATAAACATGAACATATCTACACTGCCATCTCCATAAACATGGAATTATCTACTCCGCCATCTGTATAAACATGGAAATATCTACACTGCCATCTGTATAAACATGGAAATATCTACACAGCCATGTGTACATACATGGAAATATCTACACCGCTATCTATATAAACTTGGAAATTACTACACCGCTATCTGTATAAACATGGAAATATCTACACCGCCATCTACATATCCATGGAAATATCTGCGCCGCTATCTGTATAAACATGGAAATATCTACACAGTCATCTGTGTATAGATGGAAATATCAACACCGCCATCTGTACAAACATGGAAATATCTGCACCGCTATCTGTATAAACATGGAAATATCTACACTGCGGTCTGCATAAACATGGAAATATCTACACCGTTATCTGTATAAACATGGAAATATCTACACCGCTATCTCTATAACCATGGAAATATCTACACCGTGATCTGTATAAACATGGAAATATTTACACCGGTATCTGTATAAACATGGAAAGTTCTACACCCTTATCTGTATAAATATGCAAATACCTACACCGCTATCTCTATAAACATGGAAATATGTACACCGCCATCTGTATAAACATGGAAATATCTACAATGCCATCTGTATACAGATGGAAATACCTACATGGCAATCTGTGTATAGATGGAAACATCAACAACGCCATCTGTACAAACATGGAAATATCTATACTGCTATCTCTATAAACATGGAATTATCTACAGTTCGGTCTGTATAAACATGGAAATATCTACACCGGTATCTGTATAAACATGGAAATATCTACACCACGATCTGTTTAAACATGGAAATATACACACCGCTATCTGTATAAACATGGAAATATCTGCACCGCTATCTCTATAAACATGGAATTATCTACAAACCATCTGTATAAACATGGAAATAACTACACAGTCATGTGTAGGAACATTAAAATATCTACACTGCCATCTGTATAAACATAGAAATATCTACAAAGGCTCTGTATAAACATGGAAATATCTGCAAAGGCATCTGTATAAACATGGGAATATCTGCACCGCTATCTGTATAAACATGGAAATACCTACACCGCTGTCTCTATAAACATGGAAATATGTACACCACAATGTGTATAAACATGGATATATTTCCACTGCTCTCTGTAAAAACATAGAAATAGCTCCACCGTTATCTGTATAAACATGGAAATATCTACACTGCCTTCTCTATAAACATTGAAATATCTACACTGCCATCTGTAAAAACATGGAAATATCTACACAGCCATCCGTATAAACATGTAAATATCTACACTGCGATCTCTATAAACATGGAAATATCTACACCGCCATCTCTATAAACATGAAAATATCTACACTGCCATCTCCATAAACATGGAACTAACTACTCCGCCTTCTGTATAAACATGGAAACATCTACACCGCCATCAGTGTGAATAAGGAAATATCTACAATGCCATCAGTATAAAGATATAAATATCTGCACCGCGAGCAGTATAAACATGGAAATATCTACATCGCTATCTGTATAAACGTGGAAATACCAACAGCGCAATCGGTATAAACATGGAAATGTCTACACCGCTATGTCTATAAACATGGAAATACCTACACCGCTATCTCTATAAACATGGAAATATCTACACCGTTATCTGTATAAAGAAGGAAATATCTACACCGCGATCTGTATAAACATGGAAATATCTACACCGCGATCTGTATAAACATGGAAATATCTACACCCCGATCTGTATAAACATGGAAATATCTTCACCACGATCTGTATAAACATGGAAATATCTACACCGCTATCTGTATAAACATGGTAATATCTACACCACCATCAATATAAACATGGAAATATCTACACCGCCATATGTATAAAAATGGAAATATCTACAATGCCATCTGTAGAAAGATGGAAATATCTACACCGCAATCTGTGTAAACATGGAAATATCTACACTGCTATCTGTAAAAACATGGAAATATCCACACCGCTATCTGTATAAACATGGAAATATCTACACCGCGATCTGTATAAAAATGGAAATATCTACAGCGCCATCTCTATAAACATTGAAATATCTACACTGCCATCTGTAAAAACATGGAAATATCTACACAGTCATCTGAATAAACATGGAAATATCTACACCACCATCTGTATAAACACGGAAATACCTACAATACCATCTGTATACACATGGAAATAACTACACAGACATCTGTATAAATATGGAAATATCTACACCGCCATCTGTATAAACATGGAAACATCTACACTGCCATCTGTAGAGAGATTGAAATATCTACACCGATATCTGTATAAATATGGAAATATCTACACCGCCATCTCTATAAACATGAAAATATCTACACTGCCATCTCCATAAAGATAGAAGTATCTACTAAGCCATGTGTATAAACACGGAAATATCTACACCACCATCTGTGAAAACATGGAAATATCTACACCGCTATCAGTATAAACATGGAAATATCTACACTGCCATCTGCATGTCCATGGAAATATCTACACCGCCATCTGTATAAACATGGAAATATCTACACGGCCATCTGTGTATAGATGGAAATATCAACACCACCATCTGTACAAACATGGAAATATCTACACCGCTATCTCTATAAACATGGAATTATCTGCACTGCCATCTGTAAAAACATGGAAATACCTATACAGTCATCTGTATAAACATGGAAATATCTACAATGACATCTGTATACACATGGAAATATCTACAAAGCCATCTGTATAAACATGTAAATATCTACAATGCTATCTCTATAAACTTGGAAATATCTACACCGCCATCTCTATAAACATGAAAATATCTACACTGCCACCTCCATAAACATGGAACTAACTACTCCGCCATCTGTAAAAACATGGAAACATCTTCACCGCCATCTCTGTGAATAAGGAAATATCTACAATGCCATATGTATAAAGATATAAATATCTCCACCTCGAGCTGTATAAACATGAAATATCTACATCGCTATCTGTATAAACGTGGAAATAACAACAACGCTATCGGTAAAACATGGAAATATCTACAACGCCATCTATATAATCATGGAAATATCTACACCGCTATGTCTATAAACATGGAAATACCTACAGCGCTATCTCTATAAACGTGGAAATATCCACACCGCTGTCTGTATAAACATGGAAATATCTACACCGCTATCTGTATATACATGGAAATATCGAAATCGCTATCTGTATAAACATGGAAATATCTACACCCCGATCTGTATAAACATGGAAATATCTTCACAACGATCTGTATACACATGGAAATATCTACACCGCTATCTGTATAAACATGGTAATATCTACACCACCATCTATATAAACATGGAAATATCTACACCGCCATCTGTATAAACATGGAAATATCTACAATGCCATCTGTAGAAAGATGGAAATATCTACACCGCAATCTGTGTAAACATGGAAATATCTACACCAATATCTGTAAAACATGGAAATATCTACACCGCTATCTGCATAAACATGGAAATATCTACATCGCTATCTGTAAAACGTGGAAATAACAACACCGCTATCGGTATAAACATGGAAATATCTACAACGCCATCTATATAAACATGGAAATATCTACACCACTATGTCTATAAATATGGAAATACCTACACCGCTATCTCTATATACATGGAAATATCCACACCGCTGTCTTTATAAACATGGAAATATCGAAACCGCGATCTGTATAAACATGGAAATATCTACACCCCGATCTGTATAAACATGGAAATATCTTCACCACGATCTGTATAAACATGGAAATATCTACACCGCTGTCTGTATGAAAATGGTAATATCTACACCACCATCTATATAAACATGGAAATATCTACACCGCCATCTGTATAAACATGGAAATATCTACACCGATATTTGTAAAACATGGAAATAACTACACCGCTATCTGTATAAACATGGAAATATCTACACTGCCATCTGCAGGACCATGGAAATATCTACGCCGCCATCTGTATAAACATGGAAATAGCTTCACCACGATCTGTATAAACATGGAAATATCTACACCGCTATCTGTATAAACATGGAAATATCTACACAGTCATCTGAATAAACATGGAAATATCTACACCACCATCTGTATAAACATGGAAATACCTACCATACCATCTGTATACACATGGAAATATCTACACCGCTATCTCTATAAATATGGAAATATCTACACCGCCATCTGTATAAACATGAAAATATCTACACTACCATCTCCATAAAGATGGAAGTATCTATTCCGCCATGTGTATAAACACGGAAATATCTACACCACCGTCTGTGAAAACATGGAAATATCTGCACCGCTATCTGGATAAACTTGGAAATATCTACACTGCCATCTGCATGTCCATGGAAATATCTATGCCGCCATCTGTATAAACATGGAAATATCTACACGGCCATCTGTGTATAGATGGAAATATCAACACCACCATCTGTACAAACATGGAAATATCTTCACCACGATCTGTATAAACATGGAAATATCTACACCGATATCTGAATAAACATGGTAATATCTACACCATCATCTATATAAATATGGAAATATCTACACTGCCATCTGTATAAACATGGAAATATCTACAATGCCAACTGTAGAAAGATGGAAATATCTACACCGCAATCTGTGGAAACATGGAAATATCTACACCGATATCTGTAAAAACATGGAAATATCTACACCGCTATCTGTATAAACATGGAAATATCTACACCGCGATCTGTATAAACATGGAAATATCTACAGCGCCATCTCTATAAACATTGAAATATCTACACTGCCATCTGTAAAAACATGGAATTATCTACACAGTTATCTGAATAAACATGGAAATATCTACACCACCATCTGTATAAACACGGAAATACCTACAATACCATCTGTATACACATGGAAATATCTACACAGACATCTGTATAAATATGGAAATATCTACACCACCAACTGTATAAACATGTAAATATCTACACAGCCATCTGTAGAGAGATGGAAATATCTACACCGCAATCTCTATAAATATGGAAATATCTACACCGCCATGTCTATAAACATGAAAATATGTACACTGCCATCTCCATAAAGATGGAAATATCTACCCCGCCATGTGAATAAACAAGGAAATATCTACAACACCATCTGTGTAAACATGGAAATATCTACACCGCTATCTGTACAAACCTGGAAATATCTACACTGCCCTCTGCATGTCCATGGAAATATCTACACCGCCATCTGTATAAACATGGAAATATCTACACGGCCATCTGTGTATAGATGGAAATATCAACACCGCCATCTGTACAAACATGGAAATATCTACACCGCTATCTCTATAAACATGGAAATATCTGCACTGCCATCTGTAAAAACATGGAAATACCTATACAGTCGTCTGTATAAACATGGAAATATCTACAATGCCATCTGTATACACATGGAAATATCTACACAGCCATCTGTATAAACATGTAAATATCTACACTGCTATCTCTATAAACATGGAAATATCTACACCGCCATCTGTATAAACATGAAAATATCTACACTGCCATCTCCATAAACATGGAACTAACTACTCCGCATTCTGTGTAAACATGGAACTAACTACTCCGCATTCTGTATAAACATGGAAACATCTACACCGCCATCTGTGTGAATAAGGAAATATCTACAATGCCATCTGTATAAAGGTATAAATATCTGCACCGTGAGCTGTATAAACATGGAAATATCTACATCGCTATCTGTATAAACCTGGAAATATCTACACTGCCATTTGCATGTCCATGGAAATATCTACACCGCCATCTGTATAAACATGATAATAACTACATCGCTATCTGTATAAACGTGGAAATACCAACACCGCTATCGGTATAAACATGGAAATATCTACAACGCCATTTATATAAACATGGAAATATCTACACCGCTACGTTTATAAACATGGAAATACCTACACCGCTATCTCTATAAACATGGAAATATCTACACCGCTATCTGTATAAACATGGAAATATCTACACCGCTAATTGTATAAACATGGAAATATCTACACCGCGATCTGTATAAACATGGAAATATCTACACCACGATCTGTATAAACATGGAAATATCTTCACCACGATCTCTATAAACATGGAAATATCTACACCGCTATCTGTATAAACATGGTAATATCTACACCACCATCTATATAAACATGGAAATATCTACACCGCCATCTGTATAAACATGGACATATCTTCAATGCCATCTGTAGAAAGATGGAAATATCTACACCGCAATCGGTGTAAACATGGAAATATCTACACCGATATCTGTAAAAACATGGAAATATCTACACCGCTATCTGTATAAACATGGAAATATCTACACCGCGATCTGTATAAACATGGAAATATCTACAGCGCCATCTCTATAAACATTGAAATATCTACACTGCCCTCTGTAAAAACATGGAAATATCTACACAGTCATCTGAATAAACATGGAAATATCTACACCACCATCTGTATAAACATGGAAATACTTAACATGCCATCTGTATACATATGGAAATATCTACACAGACATCTGTATAAATAAGGAAATATCTACACCGCCATCTGTATAAACCTGGAAATATCTACACTGCCATCTGCATGTCCATGGAAATATCTACACCGCCATCTGTATAAACATGGAAATATCTACACGGCCATCTCTGTATAGATGGAAATATCAACACCACCATCTGTACAAACATGCAAATATCTACACCGCTATCTCTATAAACATGGAAATATCAGCACTGCCATCTGTAAAAACATGGAAATACCTATACAGTCATCTGTATAAACATGGAAATATCTACAATGCCATCTGTATACACATGGAAATATCTACTATGCCATCTGTAGAAAGATGGAAATATCAACACCGCCATCTCTATAAACATGAAAATATCTACACTGCCATCTCCATAAACATGGAAGTATCTACTCCGCCATGTGTATAAACACGGAAATACCTACACCACCATCTGTGAAAACATGGAAATATCTACACCGCTATCAGTATAAACATGGAAATATCTACACTGCCATCTGCATGTCCATGGAAATATCTACACAGCCATCTGTATAAACATGTAAATATCTACACTGCTATCTCTATAAACATGGAAATATCTACACCACCATCTCTATAAACATGAAAATATCTACACTGCCATCTCCATAAACATGGAACCAACTACTCCGCCATCTGTATAAACATGGAAACATCTGCACCGCCATCAGTGTGAATAAGGAAATATCTACAATGCCATCTGTAAAAAGATATAAATATCTGCACCTCGAGCTGTATAAACATTGAAATATCTACATCGCTATCTGTATAAACGTGGAAATAACAACACCGCTATGGGTAAAAACATGGAAATATCTACAACGCCATCTATATAAACATGGAAATACCTACACCACTATGTCTATCAACATGGAAATACCTACACCGCTATCTCAATAAACATGGAAATATCCACACCGCTGTCTGTATAAACATGAAAATATCTACACCGCTATCTGTATATACATGGAAATATCGAAACCGCGATCTGTATAAACATGGAAATATCTACACCGCCATCTCTATAAACATGAACATATCTACACTGCCATCTCCATAAACATGGAATTAACTACTCCGCCATCTGTATAAACATGGAAATATCTACACCGCCATCTGTATAAACATGAAAATATCTACACAGCCATGTGTACATACATGGAAATATCTACACCGCTATCTATATAAACTTGGAAATTACTACACCGCTATCTGTATAAACATGGAAATATCTACACTGCCATCTACATATCCATGGAAATATCTGCGCCGCTATCTGTATAAACATGGAAATATCTACACGGCCATCTGTGTATAGATGGAAATATCAACACGACCATCTGTACAAACATGGAAATATCTTCACCACGATCTGTATAAACATGGAAATATCTACACCGATATCTGAATAAACATGGTAATATCTACACCATCATCTATATAAACATGGAAATATCTACACTGCCATCTGTATAAAAATGGAAATATCTACAATGCCAACTGTAGAAAGATGGAAATACCTACACCGCAATCTGTGGAAACATGGAAATATCTACACCGATATCTGTAAAAACATGGAAATATCTACACCGCTATCTGTATAAACATGGAAATATCTACACCGCGATCTGTATAAACATGGAAATATCTACAGCGCCATCTCTATAAACATTGAAATATCTACACTGCCATCTGTAAAAACATTGAAATATCTACACAGTCATCTGAATAAACATGGAAATATCTACACCACCATCTGTATAAACATGGAAATACCTACCATACCATCAGTATACACATGGAAATATCTACACAGACATCTGTATAAATATGGAAATATCTACACCGCCATCTGTATAAACATGGAAATATCTACACTGCCATCTGTAGAAAGATGGAAATATCTACACCGCTATCCCTATAAATATGGAAATATCTACACCGCTATCTGTATAAACATGGTAATATCTACACCACCATCTATATAAACATGGAAATATCTACACCGCCATCTGTATAAACATGGAAATCTCTACAATGCCATCTGTAGAACGATGGAAATATCTACACCGCAATCTGTGTAAACATAGAAATATCTACACCGATATCTGTAAAAACATGGAAATATCTACACCGCTATCTGTATAAACATGGAAATAACTACACCGCAATCTGTGTAAACATGGAAATATCTACACCGATATCTGTAAAAACATGGAAATATCTACACCGCTATCTGTATAAACATGGAAATATCTACACCGCGATCTATATAAACATGCAAATATCTACAGCGCCATCTCTATAAACATTGAAATATCTACACTGCCATCTGTAAAAACATGCAAATATCTACACAGTCATCTGAATAAACATGGAAATATCTACACCACCATCTGTATAAACATGGAAATACCTACCATACCATCTGTATACACATGGAAATATCTACACAGACATCTGTATAAATGTGGACATACCTATGCCGCCATCTGTATAAACATGAAAATATCTACACTGCCATCTGTAGAAACATGGAAATATCTACACCGCTATCTCTATAAATATGGAAATATCTACACCGCCATCTCTATAAACATGAAAATATCTACACTGCCATCTCCATAAAGATGGAAGTATCTACTCCGCCATGTGTATAAACACGGAAATATCTACACCACCATCTGTGAAAACATCGAAATGTCTACACCGCTATCTGCATAAACATGGAAATATCTACACTGCCATCTGCATGTCCATGGAAATATCTACGCCGCCATCTGTATAAACATGGAAATATCTACACGGCCATCTGTGTATAGATGGAAATATCAACACCACCATCGGTACAAACATGGAAATATCTACACCGCTATCTCTATAAACATGGAAATATCTACACTGCCATCTGCATGTCCTTGGAAATATCTACACCGCCATCTGTATAAACATGGAAATATCAACACCACCATCTGTACAAACATGGAAATATCTACACCACTATGTCTATAAAGATGGAAATACCTACACCGCTATCTCTATATACATGGAAATATCCACACCGCTGTCGGTATAAACAAAGAAATATCGACACCGCTATCTGTATAAACATGGAAATATCGAAACCGCGATCTATATAAACATGGAAATATCTACACCCTGATCTGTATAAACATGGAAATATCTTCACCACAATCTGTATAAACATGGAAATATCTACACCGCTATCTGTATGAACATGGTAATATCTACACCACCATCTATATAAACATGGAAATATCGACACCGCCATCTGTATAAACATGGAAATATCTACAATGCCATGTGTATACACATGGAAATATCTACGCAGCCATCTGTATAAACATGTAAATATCTACACTGCGATCTCTATAAACATGCAAATATCTATACCGCCATCTCTATAAACATGAAAATATCTACACTGCCATCTCCATAAACATGGAACTAACTACTCTGCCATCTGTATAAACATGGAAACATCTACACCGCCATCAGTGTGAATAAGGAAATATCTACAATGCCAACTGTATAAAGATATAAATATATGCACCGCGAGCTGTATAAACATGGAAATATCTACATCGCTATCTGTAAAACGTGGAAATACCAACACCGCTATCGGTATAAACATGGAAATATCTACAACGCCATCTATATAAACATGGAAATATCTACACCGCTATGTCTATAAATATGGAAATACCTACACCGCTATCTCTACATACATGGAAATATCCACACCGCTGTCTGTATAAACATGGAAATATCGAAACCGCGATCTGTATAAACATGGAAATATCTACACCCCGATCTGTATAAACATGGAAATATCTTCACCACGATCTGTATAAAGATGGAAATATCTACACCGCTGTCTGTATGAACATGGTAATATCTACACCACCATCTATATAAACATGGAAATATCTACACCGCCATCTGTATAAACATGGAAATATCTACAATGCCATCTGTAGAAAGAAGGAAATATCTACACCGCAATCTGTGTAAACATGGAAATATCTACACCAATATCTGTAAAACATGGAAATAACTACACCGCTATCTGTATAAATATGGAAATATCTACACCGCTATCTTTATAAACATGGAAATAGCTTCACCACGATCTGTATAAACATGGAAATATCTACACCGCTATCTGTATAAGCATGGAAATATCTACACAGTCGTCTGAATAGACATGGAAATATCTACACCACCATCTGTATAAACATGGAAATACCTACCATACCATCTGTATACACATGGAAATATCTACACAGACATCTGTATAAATATGGACATACCTACACCGCCATCTGTATAAACATGAAAATATCTACACTGACATCTGTAGAAAGATGGAAATATCTACACCGCTATCTCTATAAATATGGAAATATCTACACCGCCATCTCTATAAACATGAAAATATCTACACTGCCATCTCCATAAAGATGGAAGTATCTACTCCGCCATGTGTATAAATACGGAAATATCTACACCACCATCTGTGAAAACATGGAAATGTCTACACCGCTATCTGCATAAACATGGAAATATCTACACTGCCATCTGCATGTCCATGGAAATATCTACACCGCCATCTGTATAAACATGGAAATATCTACACGGCCATCTGTGTATAGATGGAAATATCAACACCACCATCGGTACAAACATGGAAATATCTTCACCGCTATCTCTATAAACATGGAAATACCTACACTGCCATCTGCATGTCCTTGGAAATATCTACACCGCCATCTGTATAAACATGGAAATATCAACACCACCATCTTTACAAACATGGAAATATCTACACCGCTATGTCTATACACATGGAAATACCTACACCGCTATCTCTATATACATGGAAATATCCACACCGCTGTCTGTATAAACGTAGAAATATCTACACTGCTCTCTGTATAAACATGGAAATATCGATACCGCGATCTATATAAACATGGAAATATCTAAACACCGATCTGTATAAACATGGAAATATCTTCACCACGATCTGTATAAACATGGAAATATCTACACCACCATCTGTATAAACATGGAAATATTTACAATGCCATCTGTAAAAACATGGAAATATCTACACGGACATCTGTATAAACATGGAAATATCTACACCGCCATCTGTATAAACATGGAAATATCTACACTGCCATCTGTAGAAAGATGGAAATATCTACACCGCTATCTCTATAAATATAGAAATGTCTACACCGCCATCTCTATAAACATGAAATTATCTACACTGCCATCTCCATAAAGATGGAAGTATCTACTCCGCCATGTGTATAAACAGGGAAATATCTACACCACCATCTGTGTAAACATGGAAATACCTAACCGCTATCTGTATAAACATGGAAATATCTACACCACGATCTGTATGTCCATGGAAATATCTACGCCGCCATCTGTATATACATGGAAACATCTACACGGCCATCTGTGTATACATGGAAATATCAACACCGCCATCTGCACAAACATGGAAATATCTACACCGCTATATCTATAAATATGGAAATATCTGCACTGCCATCTGTAAAAACATGGAAATAACTATACAGTCATCTGTATAAACATGTAAATATCTACAATGCCATCTGTATACACATGGAAATATCTACACCGCTATCTGTATAAACATGGTAATATCTACAACACCATCTATATAAACATGGTAATATCCACACCACCATCTATATAAACATGGAAATATCTACACTGCCATCTGTATAAACATGGAAATATCTGCAATGCCATCTGTAGAAAGATGGAAATATCTACACCGCAATCTGTGTAAACATGTAAATATCTACACCGATATCTGTAAAAACATGGAAATATCTACACCGCTATCTGTATAAACATGGAAATATCTACACCGCTATCTGTATAAACATGGAAATATCTACAGCGCCATCTCTATAAACATTGAAATATCTACACTGCCATCTGTAAAAACATGGAAATATCTACACAGTCATCTGAATACACATGGAAATATCTACACAGACATCTGTGTAAATATGGAAATAACTACACCGCCATCTGTATAAACATGGAAATATCTACACTGCCATCTGTAGAAAGATGGAAATATCTACACCGCTATCTCTATAAATATGGAAATGTCTACACCGCCATCTCTATAAACATGAAAATATCTACACTGACATCTCCATAAAGATGGAAGTATCTACTCCGCCATGTGTATAAACACGGAAATATCTACACCACCATCTGTGTAAACATGGAAATACCTACACCGCTATCTGTATAAACATGGAAATACCTATACAGTCATCTGTATAAACGTGGAAATATCTACAATGCCATCTGTATACACGTGGAAATATCTACACAGCCATCTGTGTAAACAGGTAAATATCTACACTGCTATCTCTATAAACATGGAAATATATACACCGCCATCTCTATAAACATGAAAATATCTACACTGCCATCTCCATAAACATGGAACTAACTACTCCGCCATCTGTTTAAACATGGAAACATCTACACCGCCATCTGTGTGAATAAGGAATTATCTACAATGCCATCTGTATAAAGATATAAATATCTGCACCGCGAGCTGTATTAACATGGTAATATCTACATCGCTACATGTATAAACGTGGAAATACCAACACAGCTATCGGTAAAAACATGGAAATATCTACAACGCCATCTATATAAACATGGAAATATCTACACCGCTATGTCTATAAACATGGAAATACCTACACCGCTATCTCTATAAACATGGAAATATCTACACCGCTATCTGTATAAACATGGAAATATCTACACCGCTATCTGTATAAACATGGAAATATCAACATCGCGATCTGTATAAACATGGAAATATCTACACCGCGATCTGTATAAACATCGAAATATCTTCACCGCGATCTGTATAAACATGGAAATATCTACACCGCTATCTGTATAAACATGGTAATATCTACACCACCATCTATATAAACATGGAAATATCTACACCGCCATCTGTATGAACATGGAAATATCTACAATGCCATCTGTAGAAAGATGGAAATATCTACACCACAATCTGTGTAAACATGGAAATATCTACACCGATATCTGTAAAAACATGCAAATATCTACACCGCTATCTGTATAAACATGGAAATATCTACAAAGCTATCTCTATAAACATGGAAATACCTACACCGCCATCTGTATAAACATGGAAATACCTACAAAGTCATCAGTATAAACATGGAAATATCTGCAAAGCCATCTGTATAAACATGGAAATATCTACACAGCCATCTGTATATACATGGAAATATCTACACCACTATCTGTATAAACATGGAAATAACTACACCGCTTTTTGTATAAACAAGGAAATATCTACACCGTGATCTGTATAAACATGGAAATATTTACACCGCTATCTGTATAAACATGGAAATTTCTACACCGTTATCTGTATAAATATGGAAATATCTACACCGCTATCTCTATAAACATGGTAATATCTACACCGCCATCTGTATAAACATGGAAAAACCTATACAGACAACTGTGTAAACATGGAAATATCTACACCACCATCTGTATAAAGATGGAATTATCTACAATGCCATCTTTATACACATGGAAATAACTACACGGCAATCTGTGTATAGATGGAAACGTCAACACCGCCATCTGTACAAACTTGGAAATATCTACACTGTTATCTCGATAAACATGGAAATATCTACACTGCGGTCTGTATAAACATGGAAATATCTACACCACTATCTGTATAAACATGGAAATATCTACACCACGATCTGTATAAACATGGAAATATATACACCGCTATCTGTATAAACTTGGATATATCTGCACCGCTATATCTATAGACATGGAAATATCTACAAAGCCATCTGTATAAACATGGAAATATCTACACGGTCATGTGTAGGAACATGGAAATATCTACACTGACATCTGTATAAACATAGAAATATCTACACAGCCCTCTGTATAATTATGGAGATATCTGCATAAACATCTGTATAAACATGGAAATATCTGCACCGCTATCTGTATAAACATGGAAATACCTACACCGCTGTCTCTATAAACATGGAAATATGTACACCGCTATGTGTATAAACATGGAAATACCTCCACTGCAGTCTGTATAAACATGGAAATATCTAAACCGTTATCTGTATAAACATGGAAATGTCTACAGCGCCATCTCTATAAACATAGAAATATCTACACTGCCATCTGTAAAAACATGGAAATATCTACACAGTCATCTGAATAAACATGGAAATATCTACACTACCATCTGTATAAACATGGAAATACCTACAATACCATCTGTATACACATGGAAATATCTACACTGACATCTGTATAAATATGGAAATATCTACACCGCCATCTGTATAAACATGGAAAAATCTACACTGCCATTTGTAGAAAGATGGAAATATCTACACCGCTATCTCTATAAATATGGAAATATCTACACCGCCATCTCTATTAACATGAAAATATCTACACTGCCATCTCCATAAAGATGGAAGTATCTACTCCGCCATGTGTATAAACACGGAAATATCCACACCAACATCTGTGAAAACACGGAAATATCTACACCGCTATCTGTATAAACATGGAAATATCTACACCGCAATGTGCATGTCCATGGAAATATCTACGCCGCCATCTGTATAAACATGGAAATATCTACACGGCCATCTGTGTATAGATGGAAATATCAACACCGCCATCTGTACAAACATGGAAATATCTACACCGCTATCTCTATAAACATGGAAATATCTGCACTGCCATCTGTAAAAACATGGAAATAACTATACAGTCATCTGTATAAACATGGAAATATCTACAATGCCATCTGTATACACATGGAAATATCTACACAGCCATCTGTATAAACATGTAAAGATCTACACTGCTATCTCTATAAACATGGAAATATCTACACCGCCATCTCTATAAACATGAAAATATCTACACTGCCATCTCCATGAACATGGAACTAACTACTCCGCCATCTGTATAAACATGGAAACATCTACACCGCCATCTGTGTGAATAAGGAAATATCTACAATGCCATCTGTATAAGGATATAATTATCTGCACCGCGAGCGGTATAAACATGGAAATATCTACATCGTTATCTGTATAAACGTGGAAATACCAACACCGCTATCGGTATAAACATGGAAATAGCTACAATGCCATCTATATAAACATGGAAATATCTACAACGCTGTGTCTATAAACATGGAAATACCTACACCGCTATCTCTATAAACATGGAAATATCTACACCGCGATCGGTATAAACATGGAAATAACTTTACCACGATCTGTATGAATATGGAAATATCTACACCGCTATCTGTATAAACATGGTAATATCTACAACACCATCTATATAAACATGGTAATATCCACACCACCATCTATATAAACATGGAAATATCTACACTGCCATCTGTATAAACATGGAAATATCTGCAATGCCATCTGTAGAAAGATGGAAATATCTACACCGCAATCTGTGTAAACATGTAAATATCTACACCGATATCTGTAAAAACATGGAAATATCTACACCGCTATCTGTATAAACATGGAAATATCTACACCGCTATCTGTATAAACATGGAAATATCTACAGCGCCATCTCTATAAACATTGAAATATCTACACTGCCATCTGTAAAAACATGGAAATATCTACACAGTCATCTGAATACACATGGAAATATCTACACAGACATCTGTGTAAATATGGAAATAACTACACCGCCATCTGTATAAACATGGAAATATCTACACTGCCATCTGTAGAAAGATGGAAATATCTACACCGCTATCTCTATAAATATGGAAATGTCTACACCGCCATCTCTATAAACATGAAAATATCTACACTGACATCTCCATAAAGATGGAAGTATCTACTCCGCCATGTGTATAAACACGGAAATATCTACACCACCATCTGTGTAAACATGGAAATACCTACACCGCTATCTGTATAAACATGGAAATACCTATACAGTCATCTGTATAAACATGGAAATATCTACAATACCATCTGTATACACGTGGAAATATCTACACAGCCATCTGTGTAAACAGGTAAATATCTACACTGCTATCTCTATAAACATGGAAATATATACACCGCCATCTCTATAAACATGAAAATATCTACACTGCCATCTCCATAAACATGGAACTAACTACTCCGCCATCTGTTTAAACATGGAAACATCTACACCGCCATCTGTGTGAATAAGGAATTATCTACAATGCCATCTGTATAAAGATATAAATATCTGCACCGCGAGCTGTATAAACATGGTAATATCTACATCGCTACCTGTATAAACGTGGAAATACCAACACAGCTATCGGTAAAAACATGGAAATATCTA
Source organism: Pan troglodytes (assembly GCF_028858775.2). Classification (NCBI taxonomy): domain Eukaryota; kingdom Metazoa; phylum Chordata; class Mammalia; order Primates; family Hominidae; genus Pan; species Pan troglodytes. The sequence goes on from NC_072406.2 coordinate 5,465,338, forward strand.
CAACGCCATCTATATAAACATGGAAATATCTACACCGCTATGTCTATAAACATGGAAATACCTACACCGCTATCTCTATAAACATGGAAATATCTACACCGCTATCTGTGTAAACATGGAAATATCTACACCGCTATCTGTATAAACATGGAAATATCAACATCGCGATCTGTATAAACATGGAAATATCTACACCGCGATCTGTATAAACATGGAAATATCTTCACCGCGATCTGTATAAACATGGAAATATCTACACCGCTATCTGTATAAACATGGTAATATCTACACCACCATCTATATAAACATGGAAATATCTACACCGCCATCTGTATGAACATGGAAATATCTACAATGCCATCTGTAGAAAGATGGAAATATCTACACCACAATCTGTGTAAACATGGAAATATCTACACCGATATCTGTAAAAACATGCAAATATCTACACCGCTATCTGTATAAACATGGAAATATCTACACAGCTATCTCTATAAACATGGAAATACCTACACCGCCATCTGTATAAACATGGAAATACCTACAAAGTCATCAGTATAAACATGGAAATGTCTGCAAAGCCATCTGTATAAACATGGAAATATCTACACAGCCATCTGTATATACATGGAAATATCTACACCACTATCTGTATAAACATGGAAATAACTACACCGCTTTTTGTATAAACAAGGAAATATCTACACCGTGATCTGTATAAACATGGAAATATTTACACCGCTATCTGTATAAACATGGAAATTTCTACACCGTTATCTGTATAAATATGGAAATATCTACACCGCTATCTCTATAAACATGGTAATATCTACACCGCCATCTGTATAAACATGGAAAAACCTATACAGACAACTGTGTAAACATGGAAATATCTACACCACCATCTGTATAAAGATGGAAATATCTACAATGCCATCTGTATACACATGGAAATAACTACACGGCAATCTGTGTATAGATGGAAACATCAACACCGCCATCTGTACAAACTTGGAAATATCTACACTGTTATCTCGATAAACATGGAAATATCTACACTGCGGTCTGTATAAACATGGAAATATCTACACCGGTATCTGTATAAACATGGAAATATCTACACCACGATCTGTATAAACATGGAAATATGTACACCGCTATCTGTATAAACATGGATATATCTGCACCGCTATATCTATAGACATGGAAATATCTACAAAGCCATCTGTATAAACATGGAAATATCTACACGGTCATGTGTAGGAACATGGAAATATCTACACTGCCATCTGTATAAACATAGAAATATCTACACAGCCCTCTGTATAATTATGGAGATATCTGCATAAGCATCTGTATAAACATGGAAATATCTGCACCGCTATCTGTATAAACATGGAAATACCTACACCGCTGTCTCTATAAACATGGAAATATGTACACCGCTATGTGTATAAACATGGAAATACCTCCACTGCAGTCTGTATAAACATGGAAATATCTACACTGCGGTCTGTATAAACATGGAAATATCTACACCACTATCTGTATAAACATGGAAATATCTACACCACGATCTGTATAAACATGGAAATATATACACCGCTATCTGTATAAACTTGGATATATCTGCACCGCTATATCTATAGACATGGAAATATCTACAAAGCCATCTGTATAAACATGGAAATATCTACACGGTCATGTGTAGGAACATGGAAATATCTACACTGCCATCTGTATAAACATAGAAATATCTACACAGCCCTCTGTGTAATTATGGAGATATCTGCATAAGCATCTGTATAAACATGGAAATATCTGCACCGCTATCTGTATAAACATGGAAATACCTACACCGCTGTCTCTATAAACATGGAAATATGTACACCGCTATGTGTATAAACATGGAAATACCTCCACTGCAGTCTGTATAAACATGGAAATATCTAAACCGTTATCTGTATAAACATGGAAATGTCTACAGCGCCATCTCTATAAACATAGAAATATCTACACTGCCATCTGTAAAAACATGGAAATATCTACACAGTCATCTGAATAAACATGGAAATATCTACACTACCATCTGTATAAACATGGAAATACCTACAATACCATCTGTATACACATGGAAATATCTACACTGACATCTGTATAAATATGGAAATATCTACACCGCCATCTGTATAAACATGGAAAAATCTACACTGCCATTTGTAGAAAGATGGAAATATCTACACCGCTATCTCTATAAATATGGAAATATCTACACCGCCATCTCTATTAACATGAAAATATCTACACTGCCATCTCCATAAAGATGGAAGTATCTACTCCGCCATGTGTATAAACACGGAAATATCCACACCAACATCTGTGAAAACACGGAAATATCTACACCGCTATCTGTATAAACATGGAAATATCTACACCGCAATGTGCATGTCCATGGAAATATCTACGCCGCCATCTGTATAAACATGGAAATATCTACACGGCCATCTGTGTATACATGGAAATATCAACACCGCCATCTGTACAAACATGGAAATATCTACACCGCTATCTCTATAAACATGGAAATATCTGCACTGCCATCTGTAAAAACATGGAAATAACTATACAGTCATCTGTATAAACATGGAAATATCTACAATGCCATCTGTATACACATGGAAATATCTACACAGCCATCTGTATAAACATGTAAAGATCTACACTGCTATCTCTATAAACATGGAAATATCTACACCACCATCTCTATAAACATGAAAATATCTACACTGCCATCTCCATGAACATGGAACTAACTACTCCGCCATCTGTATAAACATGGAAACATCTACACCGCCATCTGTGTGAATAAGGAAATATCTACAATGCCATCTGTATAAGGATATAATTATCTGCACCGCGAGCGGTATAAACATGGAAATATCTACATCGTTATCTGTATAAACGTGGAAATACCAACACCGCTATCGGTATAAACATGGAAATAGCTACAATGCCATCTATATAAACATGGAAATATCTACAACGCTATGTCTATAAACATGGAAATACCTACACCGCTATCTCTATAAACATGGAAATATCTACACCGCGATCGGTATAAACATGGAAATAACTTTACCACGATCTGTATGAACATGGAAATATCTACACCGCTATCTGTATAAACATGGTAATATCTACAACACCATCTATATAAACATGGTAATATCTACACCACCATCTATATAAACATGGAAATATCTACACTGCCATCTGTATAAACATGGAAATATCTGCAATGCCATCTGTAGAAAGATGGAAATATCTACACCGCAATCTGTGTAAACATGTAAATATCTACACCGATATCTGTAAAAACATGGAAATATCTACACCGCTATCTGTATAAACATGGAAATATCTACACCGCTATCTGTATAAACATGGAAATATCTACAGCGCCATCTCTATAAACATTGAAATATCTACACTGCCATCTGTAAAAACATGGAAATATCTACACAGTCATCTGAATACACATGGAAATATCTACACAGACATCTGTGTAAATATGGAAATAACTACACCGCCATCTGTATAAACATGGAAATATCTACACTGCCATCTGTAGAAAGATGGAAATATCTACACCGCTATCTCTATAAATATGGAAATGTCTACACCGCCATCTCTATAAACATGAAAATATCTACACTGACATCTCCATAAAGATGGAAGTATCTACCCCGCCATGTGTATAAACACGGAAATATCTACACCACCATCTGTGTAAACATGGAAATACCTACACCGCTATCTGTATAAACATGGAAATACCTATACAGTCATCTGTATAAACATGGAAATATCTACAATGCCATCTGTATACACGTGGAAATATCTACACAGCCATCTGTGTAAACAGGTAAATATCTACACTGCTATCTCTATAAACATGGAAATATATACACCGCCATCTCTATAAACATGAAAATATCTACACTGCCATCTCCATAAACATGGAACTAACTACTCCGCCATCTGTTTAAACATGGAAACATCTACACCGCCATCTGTGTGAATAAGGAATTATCTACAATGCCATCTGTATAAAGATATAAATATCTGCACCGCGAGCTGTATAAACATGGTAATATCTACATCGCTACCTGTATAAACGTGGAAATACCAACACAGCTATCGGTAAAAACATGGAAATATCTACAACGCCATCTATATAAACATGGAAATATCTACACCGCTATGTCTATAAACATGGAAATACCTACACCGCTATCTCTATAAACATGGAAATATCTACACCGCTATCTGTGTAAACATGGAAATATCTACACCGCTATCTGTATAAACATGGAAATATCAACATCGTGATCTGTATAAACATGGAAATATCTACACCGCGATCTGTATAAACATGGAAATATCTTCACCGCGATCTGTATAAACATGGAAATATCTACACCGCTATCTGTATAAACATGGTAATATCTACACCACCATCTATATAAACATGGAAATATCTACACCGCCATCTGTATGAACATGGAAATATCTACAATGCCATCTGTAGAAAGATGGAAATATCTACACCACAATCTGTGTAAACATGGAAATATCTACACCGATATCTGTAAAAACATGCAAATATCTACACCGCTATCTGTATAAACATGGAAATATCTACACAGCTATCTCTATAAACATGGAAATACCTACACCGCCATCTGTATAAACATGGAAATACCTACAAAGTCATCAGTATAAACATGGAAATGTCTGCAAAGCCATCTGTATAAACATGGAAATATCTACACAGCCATCTGTATATACATGGAAATATCTACACCACTATCTGTATAAACATGGAAATAACTACACCGCTTTTTGTATAAACAAGGAAATATCTACACCGTGATCTGTATAAACATGGAAATATTTACACCGCTATCTGTATAAACATGGAAATTTCTACACCGTTATCTGTATAAATATGGAAATATCTACACCGCTATCTCTATAAACATGGTAATATCTACACCGCCATCTGTATAAACATGGAAAAACCTATACAGACAACTGTGTAAACATGGAAATATCTACACCACCATCTGTATAAAGATGGAAATATCTACAATGCCATCTGTATACACATGGAAATAACTACACGGCAATCTGTGTATAGATGGAAACATCAACACCGCCATCTGTACAAACTTGGAAATATCTACACTGTTATCTCGATAAACATGGAAATATCTACACTGCGGTCTGTATAAACATGGAAATATCTACACCGGTATCTGTATAAACATGGAAATATCTACACCACGATCTGTATAAACATGGAAATATGTACACCGCTATCTGTATAAACATGGATATATCTGCACCGCTATATCTATAGACATGGAAATATCTACAAAGCCATCTGTATAAACATGGGAATATCTACACGGTCATGTGTAGGAACATGGAAATATCTACACTGCCATCTGTATAAACATAGAAATATCTACACAGCCCTCTGTATAATTATGGAGATATCTGCATAAGCATCTGTATAAACATGGAAATATCTGCACCGCTATCTGTATAAACATGGAAATACCTACACCGCTGTCTCTAGAAACATGGAAATATGTACACCGCTATGTGTATAAACATGGAAATACCTCCACTGCAGTCTGTATAAACATGGAAATATGTAAACCGTTATCTGTATAAACATGGAAATGTCTACAGCGCCATCTCTATAAACATAGAAATATCTACACTGCCATCTGTAAAAACATGGAAATATCTACACAGTCATCTGAATAAACATGGAAATATCTACACTACCATCTGTATAAACATGGAAATACCTACAATACCATCTGTATACACTTGGAAATATCTACACTGACATCTATATAAATATGGAAACATCTACACCACCATCTGTATAAACATGGAATTATCTACCCTGCCATCTGTAGAAAGATGGAAATATCTACATCGCTATCTCTATACATATGGAAATATCTACACCGCCATCTCTATAAACATGAAATTATCTACACTGCCATCTCCATAAAGATGGAAGTATCTACTCCGCCATGTGTATAAACACGGAAAAATCTACTCCACCATCTGTGTAAACATGGAAATATCTACACGGCCATCTGTGTATAGATGGAAATATCAACACCGCCATCAGTACAAACATGGAAATATCTACAACGCTATCTCTATAAACATGGAAATATCTGCACTGCAATCTGTAAAAACATGGAAATAACTATACAGTCATCTGTATAAACATGGAAATATCTGCAATGCCATCGGTATACACATGGAAATATCTACACAGCCATCTGTATAAACATGTAAATATCTACACTGCTATCTCTATAAACATGGAAATATCTACACCGCCATCTCTATAAACATGAAAATATCTACACTGCCATCTCCATAAACATGGAACTAACTACTCCGCCATCTGTATAAACATGGAAACATCTACACCGCCATCTGTGTGAATAAGGAAATATCTACAATTCCATCTGTATAAAGATGTAAATATCTGCACCGCGAGATGTATAAACATGGAAATATCTACACCGCTATCTGAATAAACATGGTAATACCTACACCACCATCTATATAAACATGGAAATATCTACACCGCCATCTGTATAAACATGGAAATATCTACAATGCCATCTGTAGAAAGATGGAAATATCTACACCGCAATCTGTGTAAACATATAAATATCTACACCGATATCTGTAAAAACATGGAAATATCTATACCGCTATCTGTATAAACATGGAAATATCTACACCGCGATCTGTATAAACATGGAAATATCTACAACGCGATGTGTATAAACATGGAATATCTACACCGCTATCTGTATAAACATGGAAATATCTACACAGCTATCTCTATAAACATGGAAATATCTACACCGCAATCTGTATAAACATGGAAATAGCTACAAAGTCATCTGTATAAACATGGAAATATCTACACAGCCATCTGTATAAACATGGAAATATCTACACAGCCATCTGTATATACATGGAAATATCAACACCGCTATCTGTATAAACATGGAAATAACTACACCGCTATTTGTATAAACAAGGAAATATCTACAGCGCCATCTGTTTAAACATGGAAATATATACACATATATCTGTTTATACATGGAAATATCTACACCGCTATCTGTATAAACATGCTAATAACTGCACCGCTATCTGTATAAATTTGGAAATATTTGCACCGTTATCCCTATAAACATGGTAATATCAACACCGCGATCTGTATAAACATGGAAATATCTACACCGTGATCTGTATAAACATGGAAATATCTACACCGCCATCTCTATAAACATGGAAATATCTACACCCCTATCTGTATAAACACGGAAATATCCACACAGCTATCTCTATAAACATGGAAAAATCAACACCGCTATCTCTATGAACACGGAAATATCTACACCGCCATCTCTATAAACATGGAAATATCTACACCGTGATCAGTATATACATGGAAATATCTACACCGCTATCTTTATAAAAATGGAAATATCTCCACTGCTATCTCTATAAACATCGAAATATCTACACCGCCATCTGTATAAACATGGAAATACTTACAAAGTTATCTGTCTAAACATGGAAATACCTACACCGCCATCTGTATAAACATGGAAATATCTACAAAGCCATGTGTATATACATAGAAATATCTACACCGCTATCTATATAAACATGGAAATAATTACACCACTATTTGTATATACATGGAAGTATCCCCACTGCTATCTCTATAAACATCGAAATATCTACACCGCCATCTGTATAAACATGGAAATACTTACAAAGTTATCTGTATAAACATGGAAATATCTACACCGCCATATGTATAAAAATGGAAATATCTGTACAGCCATGTGTATATACATAGAAATATCGACACCGCTATCTATATAAACATGGAAATATCTACACCGCTATCTGTATAAACATGGAAATAACTACACCGCTATTTGAATAAACAAGGAAATATCCACACCATGATCTGTATAAACATGGAAATATCTACATCGCCATCTCTATAAACACGGAAATATCTACACCCCTATCTGTATAAACATGGAAATATCCACACCGCTATCTCTATAAACATGGAAAAATCAACACCGCTATCCCTATGAACATGGAAATATCTACACCGCCATCTCTATAAACATGTAAATATCTTCACCACGATCAGTATAAACATGGAAATATCTTCACTTCTATCTGTATAAACATGTAAATATCTCCACTGCTATCTCTATAAACATCGAAATACCTACACCGCAATCTGTGTAAACATGGACATACTTACAAACTTATCTGTAAAAACATGGAAATATCTACACCGCCGTATGTATAAACATGGAAATAGCTACACAGCCATGTGTATATACATGGAAATATCTACACCGCTATCTATATAAACATGGAAGTAACTACTGCGCCATCTGTATAAACATGGAAATATCTACACCGCCATCTACATATCCATGGAAATATCTGCACCGCCATCAGTATAAACATGGAAATATCTACACGGTCATCTGTGTATAGATGGAAATATCAACACCGCCATCTGTACAGACATGGAAATATCTGCACCGCAATCTGTATAAACATGGAAATATTTACACCACTATCTGTATAAACATGGAAATATTTACACCGTTATCTGTATAAACATGGAAATACCTACAATGCCATGTGTAGAAACATGGAAATATCTACACCATCATCTGTATAAACATGGAAATATCTACAATGCCATCTGTATACACATGGAAATACCTACACGGCAATCTGTGTATAGATGGAAACATCAACACCGCCATCTGTACAGACATGGAAATATCTATACCGCTATCTGTATAAACATGGAAATATCTACACCGGTATCTGTATAAACATGGAAATATCTACAACCCGATCTGTATAAAACATGGAAATATTTACACCGCTATCTGTATAAACATGGAAATATCTACACCGCGATCTGTATAAACATGGAAATATGTACACCGCTATCTGTATAAACATTGAAATATCTACACAGCAATCTGTATAAACATGGAAATACCTACACCGCCATCTGTATAAACATGGAAATACCTACAAAGTCATCTGTATAAACATGGAAATATCGACACAGCCATCTGTATAAACATGGAAATATCTACAAAGCCATCTGTATAAACATGGAAATATCTACACCGCTATCTGTATAAACATGGAAATATCTACACCGCTATCTGTAGAAACATGGTAATATCTACACCACCATCTATATAAACATGGAAATATCTACACCACCATCTGTATAAACATGGAAATATCTACAATGCCATCTGTAGAAAGATGGAAATATCTACACCGCAATCTGTGTAAACATGAAAATATCTACACCGATATCTGTAAAAACATGGAAATATCTATACCGCGATCTGTATAAACATGGAAATATCTACACCGCGATCTGTATAAACATGGAAATATCTACACTGCGATCTGTATAAACATGGAAATATCTACACAGCTATCTCTGTAAACATGGAAATATCTACACAGCTATCTCTGTAAACATGGAATTATCTACACCGCCATCTGTATAAACATGGAAATAACTACACAGCTATTTGTATAAACAAGGAAATATCTACACCGCCATCTGTTTAAACATGGAAATATATACACAGACATCTGTATATACCTGGAAATATCTGCACCGCTATATGTATAAACATGCTAATAACTACACCGCTATCTGTATGAATGTGGAAATATTTGCACCGCTATCCCTATAAACATGGTAATACCAACACCGCGATCTGTATAAACCTGGAAATATCTACACCATGATCTGTATAAACATGGAAACATCTGCACCGTGATCTGTATAAACATGGAAATATCTACACCGCCATCTCTATAAACATGGAAATATCTACACCCCTATCTGTATAAACATGGAAATATCCATACCGCTATCTCTATAAACTTCGGAAAATCAACACCGCTATCTCTATGAAGATGGAAATATCTACACCGCCATCTCTATAAACATGGAAATATCTGCACCGCGATCAGTATAAACATGGAAATATCTACACCACCCTCTGTATAATCATGGAAATATCTACCCAGCCATGTGTATACACATGGAAATATCTACACCGCTATCTATATAAACATGGAAATAACTACACCGCTTTCTGTATAAACATGGAAATATGTACACCGCCATCTACATATCCATAGAAATATCTGTGCCGCCATCTGTATAAACATGGAAATATCTACACGGTCATCTGTGTATAGATGGAAATATCAACACCGCCATCTGTACAAACATGGAAATATCTGCACCGCGGTCTGTATAAACATGGAAATATCTACACCGCTATGTCTATAAACAGGGAAATACCTACACCGCTATCTCTATAAACATGGAAATATCTACACCACTATCTGTATAAACATGGAAATATCTACACCACTATCTGTATAAACATGGAAACATCTACACCGTGATCTGTATAAACATGGAAATATTTACACCGCTATCTGTATAAACATGGACATTTCTACACCGTTATCTGTATAAATATGGAAATACCTACACCGCTATCTGTATAAACATGGAAATATCTACAATGCCATCTGTATTCACATGGAAATACCTACACGGCAATCTGTGTATAGATGGAAACATCAACACCGCCATCTGTACAAACATGGAAATATCTACACTGCTATCTCTATAAACATGTAAATAACTACACTTCGGTCTGTATAAACATGGAAATATCTACACCGGTATCTGTATAAACATGGAAATATCTACACCACGATCTGTATAAACATGGAAATATATACACCGCTATCTGTATAAACATGGAAATACCTGCACCGCTATCTCTATAAACATGGATATATCTACAAAGCCATCTGTATAAACATGGAAATACCTACACAGTCATGTGTAGGAACATGGAAATATCTACACTGCCATCTATATAAACGTAGAAATATCTACACAGCCCTCTGTATAAATATGGAAATATCTGCATAGGCATCTGTATAAACAATGAAATATCTACACCGATATCTGTATAAACATGGAAATACCTACACCGCTGTCTCTATAAACATGGAAATATGTACACCGCTATGTGTATAAACATGGAAATATCTCCAATGCTCTCTGTATAAACATGGAAATTTCTCCAACGTAATCTGTATAAACATGGAAATATCTACAAAGCCATCTGTATAAACATGGAAATATCTCCACTGCTGTCTCTATAAACATCGAAAGAGCTACACCGCCATCTGTATAAACATGGAAATACTTACAAAGTTATCTGTATAAACATGGAAATGTCTACACCGCCATCTGTATAAACATGGAAATATCTACACAGCCATGTGTATATACATGGAAATATCTACAATGCTATCTATATAAACATGGAAATAACTACACCGCTATCTGTATAAACATGGAAATATCTTCACCGCGGTCTGTATAAACATGGAAATATCTACACCGCTATGTCTATAAACAGGGAAATACCTACACCGCTATCTCTATAAACATGGAAATATCTACACCACTATCTGTATAAACATGGAAATATCTACACCACTATGTGTATAAACATGGAAACATCTACACCGCGATCTGTATAAACATGGAAATATCTACACCGCTATCTGTATAAACATGGAAATATCTTCACCACGATCTGTATAAACATGGAAATATCTACACAGCCATCTGTATATACATGGAAGTATCTACACCGCTATCTGAATAAACATGGAAATAACTACACCGCTATTTGTATAAACAAGGAAATATCTACACCGCCATTTGTTTAAATATGGAAATGTATACACAGACATCTGTTTATACATATAAATATCTACACCGCTATCTGTATAAACATGATAATAACTACACCGCTATCTGTATAAATGTGGAAATATTTGCACCGCTATCCCTATAAACATGGTAATATCAACACCGCGATCTTTATAAACATGGAAATATCTACACCATGATCTGTATAAACATGGAAATATCTACACCGTGATCTGTATAAACATGGAAATATCTACACAGCTATCTCTATAAACATGGAAATATCTACACCGCCATCTGTATAAACATGGAAATATCCACACACCTATCTCCATAAACACGGAAAAATCAACACCGCTATCTCTATGAACATGGAAATATCTACACCGCCATCTCTATAAACATGGAAATATCTACACCGCTATCTGTATAAACATGGAAATATCTCCACTGCTATCTCTATAAACATCGAAATATCTACACCGCCATCTGTATAAACATGGAAATACTTACAAAGTTATCTGTATAAACATGGAAATATCTACACCGCAATGTATATAAACATGGAATTATCTACACAGCCATGTGTATATACATGGAAATATCTACACCGCTATGTATATAAACATGGAAATAACTACACTGCTATCTGTATAAACATGGAAATATCTACGCCGCCATCTACATATCCATGGAAATATCTGCGCCGCCATCTGTATAAACATTGAAATATCTACACGGTCATCTGTGTATAGATGGAAATATCAACACCGCCATCTGTACAAACATGGAAATATCTGCACCGCTATCTGTATAAACTTGGAAATATCTACAACGCGGTCTGTAGAAACATGGAAATATCTACACCGCTATCTGTATAAACATGGAAATATCTACACCGCTATCTGCATAAACTTGGAAATATCTACACAGCTATCTCTATCAACATGGAAATATCTACACCGCCATCTGTATATACATGGAAATATCTACACCGCTATCTGTATAAACATGGAAATAACTACACCGATATTTGTATAAACAAGGAAATATCTACACCGTGATGTGTATAAACATGGAAATATTTACACCGCTATCTGTATAAACATGGAAATTTCTACACCGTTATCTGTATAAATATGGAAATATCTACACCGCTATCTCTATAAACATGGAAATATCTACACCGCCATCTGTATAAACATGGAAATACCTATACAGTCATCTGTGTAAACATGGAAATATCTACATCACCATCTGTATAAACATGGAAATATCTACACCGCGGTCTGTGTAAATATGGAAATATCTACACCGCTGTCTGTATAAACATGGAAATATCTACACCGCTATCTCTATAAAGATGGAAATATCTACACCGTGATCTGTATAAACATGGAAATATTTACACCTCTATCTGTAAGAACATGGAAATTTCTATACCGTTATCTGTATTAATATGGAAATACCTACACCGCAATCTCTATAAACATGGAAATATCTACACCGCCATCTGTATAAACCTGGAAATACCTATAAAGTCATCTGTGTAAACATGGAAATATCTACACCACCATCTGTATAAACATGGAAATATGTACAATGCCATCTGTATACACATGGAAATACCTACACGGCAATCTGTGTATATATGGAAACATCAACACCGCCATCTGTACAAACATGGAAATATCTACACTGCTATCTCTAGAAACATGGAAATATCTACACTGCGGTCTGTATAAACATGGAAATATCTACGCCGGTATCTGTATAAACATGGAAATATCTGCACCACGATCTGTATAAACATGGACATATATACACCGCTATCAGTATAGACATGAAAATATCTGCACCGCTATCTCTACAAATATGGAAATATCTACAAAGCCATCTGTATAAACATGGAAATACCTACAAAGTCATGTGTAGGAACATGGAAATATCTACACTGCCATCTGTATAAACATAGAAATATCTACACAGCCGTCTGTATAAATATGGAAATATCTGCATAGGCATCTGTTTAAACATGGAAATATCTGCAACACTATCTGTATAAACATGGAAATACGTACACCTCTGTCTCTATAAACATGGAAATATGTACACCGCTATGTGTATAAACATGGAAATATCTCCACTGATGTCTGTATAAACATGGAAATATCTCCACCGTTATCTGTATAAACATGGAAATATCTACAGCGCCATCTCTATAAACATTGAAATATTTACACTGCCATCTGTAAAAACATGGAAATATCTACACAGTCATCTGAATAAACATGGAAATATCTACACCACCATCTGTATATACATGGAAATACCTACAACACCATCTGTATACACATGGAAATATCTACACAGACTTCTGTATAAACATGGAAATATCTGAACCACTATCTCTATAAACATGGAAATATCTACAAAGCCATCTGTATAAACATGGAAATACCTACACAGTCATGTGTAGGAACATGGAAATATCTACACTGCCATCTGTATAAACATAGAAATATCTACACAGCCCTCTGTATAAGTATGGAAATATCTGCATAGGTATCTGTATAAACATGGAAATATGTGCACTGCTATCTGTATAAACATGGAAATACCTACACCGCTGTCTCTATAAACATGGAAATATGTACACCGCTATGTGTATAAACATGGAAATATCTCCACTGCTGTCTGTAAAAACATGGAAATATCTCCACCATTATCTGTATAAACATGGAAATATCTACAGCGCAATCTCTATAAACATTGAAATATCTACACTGCCATCAGTAAAAACATGGAAATATCTACACAGTCATCTGAATAAACATGGAAATATCTACACCGCAATCTGTATAAACATGGAAATATCTACAACGCTATCTGTATAAATATGAAATATCTAAACCGCTATCTCTATAAAAATGGAAATATCTTCACTGCTATCTGTATAAACATGGAAATATCCTCACTGCTATCTCTAAGAACATGGATATATCTACACCGCTATCTCTATAAACATGGAAATATCTACACCGCGATCTGTATAAACATGGAAATATCTACACCGCGATCTGTATAAACATGGAAATATCTACACCGCTATCTGTATAAACATGGAAATATCTACACAGCTATCTCTATAAACATGGAAATATCTACACTGCCATCTGTATAAACATGTAAATACTTACAAAGTCATCTGTATAAACATGGAAATATCTACAGAGCCATCTGTATAAACATGGAAATATCTACACAGCCATCTGTATATACATGGAAGTATCAACACCGCTATCTGTATAAACAAGGAAATATCTACACCGCCATTTGTTTAAATATGGAAATGTATACACAGATATCTGTTTATACATGGAAATATCTACACCGCTATCTGTATAAACATGATAATAACTACACCGCTATCTGTATAAATGTGGAAATATTTGCACCGCTATCCCTATAAACATGGTGATATCAACACCGCGATCTTTATAAACATGGAAATATCTACACCATGATCTGTATAAACATGGAAATATCTACACCGTGATCTGTATAAACATGGAAATATCTACACAGCTATCTCTATAAACATGGAAATATCTACACCGCCATCTGTATAAACATGGAAATATCCACACAGCTATCTCTATAAACACGGAAAAATCAACACCGCTATCTCTATGAACATGGAGATATCTACACCGCCATCTCTATAAACATGGAAATATCTACACCACGATCAGTATAAACATGGAAATATCTACACCGCTATCTGTATAAACATGGAAATATCTCCACTGCTATCTCTATAAACATCGAAATATCTACACCGCCATCTGTATAAACATGGAAATACTTACAAAGTTATCTGTATAAACATAGAAAGATCTACACCTCCATCTATATAAACATGGAAATATCTACACCGCCATGTGTATATACATGGAAATATCTACACCGCTATGTATATAAACATGGAAATAACTACACAGCTATCTGTATAAACATGGAAATATCTACGCCGCCATCTACATATCCATGGAAATATCTGCGCCGCCATCTGTATAAACATGGAAATATCTACACGGTCATCTGTGTATAGATGGAAATATCAACACCGCCATCTGTACAAACATGGAAATACCTACACCGCTATCTCTATAAACATGGAAATATCTGCACTGCCATCTGTAAAAACATGGAAATAACTATACAGTCATCTGTGTAAACATGGAAATATCTACAATGCCATCTGTATACACATGGAAATATCTACACTGCCATCTGTATAAACATGTAAATATCTACACTGCTGTCTCTATAAACATGGAAATATGTACACCGCCATCTCTATAAACATGAAAATATCTACACTGCCATCTCCATAAACATGGAACTAACTACTCCGCCATCTGTATAAACATGGAAAGATCTACACCGCCATCTGTGTGAATAAGGAAATATCTACAATGCTATCTGTATAAAGATATAAATATCTGCACCACGAGCTGTATAAACATAGAAATATCTACATCGCTATCTGTATAAACGTGGAAATACCAACACCGCAATCAGTATAAACATGGAAATATCTACAACGCCATCTATATAAACATGGAAATACCTACACCGCTATGTGTATAAACATGGAAATACCTACACCGCTATCTCCATAAACATGGAAATATCTACACCGCAATCTGTATAAACATGGAAATATCTACACCGCTATCTGTATAAATATGAAATATCTAAGCCGCTATCTCTATAAAAATGGAAATATCTACACTGCTATCTGTATAAACTTGGAAATATCCTTACTGCTATCTCTATGAACATGGATATATCTACACGGCAATCTAAATAAACATGGAAATATCTACACTGCCATCTCTATAAACATGGAATTATCCACATCGCCGTCTGTATAAACATGGAAATATCTACACCGCTATCTGTATAAACATGTTAATAACTACACCGCTATCTGTGTAAATGTGGAAATATTTGCACCGCTGTCTCTATAAACATGGTAATATCAACACCGCGATCTGTATAAACATGGAAATATCTACACCATGATCTGTATAAACGTGGAAATATCTACACCACGATCTGTATAAACTTGGAAATATCTACACCGTGATCTGTATAAACATGGAAATATCTACACTGCCATCTCTATCAACATGGAAATATCTACACCCCTATCTGTATAAACATGGAAATATCCACACCGCTATCTCTATAAACACGGAAAAATCAACACCGCTATCTCAATGAACATGGAAATATCTACACCGCCATCTCTATAAACATGGAAATATCTACAGCGCTATCTGTATAAACATGGAAATATCCCCACTGCTATCTCTATAAACATCGAAATGTCTACACCGCCATCTGTATAAACATGGAAAAACTTACAAAGTTATCTGTATAAACATGGAAATATCTACACCGCCATCAGTATAAACATAGAAATATCTACACAGCCATGTGTATATACATGGAAATATCTACACCGCTATCTATATAAACATGGAAATAACTACACCGCTATGTGTATAAACATGGAAATACCTACACCGTTATCGGTATAAATATGGCAATAGCTACACCGCTATCTCTATAAACATGGAAATATCTACACCGCCATCTGTATTAACATGGAAATGTCTACACTGCTGTCTCAATAAATATGGAAATATCTACAATGCCATCTGTAAAACATGGAAATACCTGTGCAGTCATATGGATAAAAATGAAAATATCTACACCACCATCTTTATAAACATGGAAATATCTACAATGCCATCTGTATACACATGGAAATACCTACACGGCAATCTGTGTATAGATGGAAACATCAACACCGCCATCTGTACAAACATGGAAATATCTACATGGCTTTCTGTATAAACATGGAATTATCTACACTGTGGTCTGTATAAACATGGAAATTTCTACACCGGTATCTGTATAAACATGGAAATATCTACACCACGATCTGTATAAACATGGAAATATTTGCACCGCTATCTGTATAAACATGGAAATATCTCCACCGCTATCTCTATAAACATGGAAATAACTACAAAGCCATCTGTATAAACATGGAAATACCTACACAGTCATGTGTAGGAACATGGAAAAATCTACACTGCCATCTGTATAAACATGGAAATATCTACACGGCCCTCTGTATAAATATGGAAATATCTGCATAGGCATCTGTATAAACATGGAAATATCTGCACCGCTATCTGTATAAACATGGAAATACCTACACCGCTGTCTATATAAACATGGAAATATGTACACCGCTATGTGTATAAACATGGAAATATCTCCACTGCTGTCTGTATAAACATGGAAATACCTCCACCGTTATCTGTATAAACATGGAAATATCTACAGCGCCATCTCTATAAACATTGAAATATCTACACTGCCATCTGTAAAAACATGGAAATATCTACACAGTCATGTGAATATACATGGAAATATCTACAAGACAATCTGTATAAACATGGAAATACCTACAATACCAACTGTATACACATGGAAATATCTACACAGACATCTGTAAATATGGAAATATCTACACCGCGATCTGTATAAACATGGAAACATCTACACTGCCATCTGTAGAAACATGTAAATATCTACACCGCTATCTCTATAAATATGCAAATATCTACACCGCCTTCTCTATAAACATGAAAATATCTACACGGTCATCTCCATAAAGATGGAATTATCTACTCCGCCATGTGTATAAACACGGAAATATCTACACCACCATCTGTGTAAACATGGAAATATCTACACCGCTATCTGTATAAACATGGAAATATCTACACCGCCATCTGCATATCCATGGAAATACCTACGCCGCCATGTGTATAAACATGGAAATATCTACACGGCCATCTGTGTATAGATGGAAATATCAACACCGCCATATGTACAAACATGGAAATATCTACACCGCTATCTCTATAAACATGGAAATATCTACACCGCCATCTCTATAAACATGAAAATATCTGCACTGCCATCTGTATACACATGGAAATTTCTGCACAGCCATCTGTATAAACATGTAAATATCTACACTGCTATCTCTATAAACGTGGAAATATCTACACCGCCATCTCTATAAACATGAAAATATCTACACTGCCATCTCCATAAACATGGAAATATCTACTCCTCCATCTGTATAAACATGGAAATATCTACAACGCCATCTATATAAACATGGAAATATCTACACCGCTATGTCGATAAACATGGAAATACCTACACCGCTATCTCTATAAACATGGAAACATCCACACCGCCATCTGCATATCCATGGAAATATCTAAAACGCCATCTGTATAAAGATGGACATATCTACACGGCAATCTGTGTACAGATGGAAATATCAACACCGCCATCTGTACAAACATGGAAATATCTACACCGCTATCTGTATAAACATAGAAATACCTACACTGCAGTCTGTATAAACATGGAAATATCTAAACCACGATCTGTATAAACATGGAAATATTTACACCTCTATCTGTATAAACCTGGAAATATCTACACTGCTATCTCTATAAATATGGAAATATCTACACCGCCATCTGTATAAACATGGAAATAACCACACAGCCTTGTGTAGGAACATGGAAATATCTACACAACCGTTTGTATAAAGATGGAAATATCTACAACGTTATCTGTAGAAACATCAAAATATCTACTCAGTGATCTGTATAAACATGGAAATATGTACAGCACTCTCTGAATAAAGATGGAAATATCTGCACCGCTATCTGTAAAAACATGGAAATATCTACACCACTATCTGTGTAAACATGGAAATATCTACACCGCTATCTGTATAAACATGGAAATATCTACACCGCCATCTGCATATCCATGGAAATACCTACGCCGCCATGTGTATAAACATGGAAATATCTACACGGCCATCTGTGTATAGATGGAAATATCAACACCGCCATATGTACAAACATGGAAATATCTACACCGCTATCTCTATAAACATGGAAATATCTACACCGCCATCTCTATAAACATGAAAATATCTGCACTGCCATCTGTGTACACATGGAAATTTCTGCACAGCCATCTGTATAAACATGTAAATATCTACACTGCTATCTCTATAAACGTGGAAATATCTACACCGCCATCTCTATAAACATGAAAATATCTACACTGCCATCTCCATAAACATGGAAATATCTACTCCTCCATCTGTATAAACATGGAAATATCTACAACGCCATCTATATAAACATGGAAATATCTACACCGCTATGTCGATAAACATGGAAATACCTACACCGCTATCTCTATAAACATGGAAACATCCACACCGCCATCTGCATATCCATGGAAATATCTAAAACGCCATCTGTATAAAGATGGACATATCTACACGGCAATCTGTGTACAGATGGAAATATCAACACCGCCATCTGTACAAACATGGAAATATCTACACCGCTATCTGTATAAACATAGAAATACCTACACTGCAGTCTGTATAAACATGGAAATATCTAAACCACGATCTGTATAAACATGGAAATATTTACACCGCTATCTGTATAAACCTGGAAATATCTACACTGCTATCTCTATAAATATGGAAATATCTACACCGCCATCTGTATAAACATGGAAATAACCACACAGCCTTGTGTAGGAACATGGAAATATCTACACAACCGTTTGTATAAAGATGGAAATATCTACAACGTTATCTGTAGAAACATCAAAATATCTACACAGTGATCTGTATAAACATGGAAATATGTACAGCACTCTCTGAATAAAGATGGAAATATCTGCACCGCTATCTGTAAAAACATGGAAATATCTACACCACTATCTGTATAATCATGGAAATATCTACACCGCTATCTCCATCAACATGGAAATATACACACCGCCATCTCTTTAAACATGGAGGTAGCTACTACGCCATCTACATAAACAAGAAAATATCTACACTGTCATTTATATAAACATGGAAATATCTACACCGCCATCTCTATAAACATGGAAATATCTACACTGCCATTTGTAGAAAGATGGAAATATCTACACCGCCATCTGTATAAACGTGGAAATATCTACACCGCTATCTGTATAAACATGGGAATATCTACACCACAATCTGTATAAACCTGGAAATATCTACACCGCTATATGTATAAATATGAATTATCAAAACCGCTATCACTATAAACATGGAAATATCCTCACTGCTATCTCTATGAACATAGATATATCTACACCGCTATCTCAATGAACATGGAAATATCTACACCGGCATCTCTTTAAACATGGAAATATCTACACCGCCATCTGTAAAAACACGGAAATAACTACACTGCGATCTGTATAAACATGGAAATATCTACACCGCAATCTGTATAAACATGGAAATATCTTCACCACGATCTGTATAAACGTGGAAATATCTACACCGCTATCTGTATAAACATGGTAATACCTACACCACCATCCATATAAACATGGAAATATCTACACCGCTATCTGTATAAACTTGGAAATACCTACAAAGTCATCTGTATAAACATGGAAATATCTACACAGCCATCTGTCTAAACATGGAAATATCTACACAGCCATCTGTATATACATGGAATTATCTACACCGCTATCTATATAAACATGGAAATAACTACACCGCTATTTGTATAAACAAGGAATTACCTACACCGTGATCAGTATAAACATGGAAATATCTACACCGCTATTTGTATAAACAAGGAAATATCTACACCGCTATCTGTATATACATGGAAATAACTACACAGCTATTTGTATAAACAAGGAAATATCTACACCGTGATCTGTATAAACATGGAAATAACTACACCGCTACTTGTGTAAACAAGGAAATATCTACACCTCCATCTGTTTAAACTTGGAAATATATACACAGACCTCTGTTTATACATGGAAACATCTACACTGCTATCTGTATAAATATGCTAATAACTACACCGCTATCTGCATAAATGTGGAAACATTTGCACCACTATCCTTATAAACATGGTAATATCAACACCGCGATCTGTATAAACATGGAAATATCTACAAAGCCATCTGTATAAACATGGAAATACCAACACAGTCATGTGTAGGAACATGGAAATATCTACACTGCGATCTGTATAAACATGGAAATATGTACACCGCGATCTGGATAAACATGGAAATATCTACACCGCTATCTGTATAAACACGGAAATATCTACACAGCTATCTCTATAAACATGGAAATATCTACATCGCAATCTGTATAAACATGGAAATACCTACAAAGTCATCTGTATAAACATGGAAATATATACACAACCATCTGTATAAACATGGAAATATCTACACAGCCGTCTGTATATACATGGAAATATCTACACCGCTATCTGTATGAACATGGAAATAAATACACCGCTATTTGTACAAACAAGGAA
Organism: Pan troglodytes; assembly: GCF_028858775.2. Classification (NCBI taxonomy): domain Eukaryota; kingdom Metazoa; phylum Chordata; class Mammalia; order Primates; family Hominidae; genus Pan; species Pan troglodytes. Next base: position 5,487,853 of record NC_072406.2, read on the forward strand.
ATATCTTCAACACCATCTGTTTAAACATGGAAATATCTACACAGACATCTGTTTATAGAAGGAAATATCTACAGCGCTATCTGTATAAACATTTTAATAACTACTCTGCTATCTGTATAAATGTGGAAATATTTGCACCGCTATCCCTATAAACATGGTAATATCAACACCGCGATCTGTATAAACAGGGAAATATCTTCACCATGATCTGTATAAACATGGAAATATCTACACCGCGATCTGTATGAACATGGAAATATCTACACCGTGATCTGCATAAACATGGAAATATCTACACTGCCATCTCTATCAACATGGAAATATCCACACCCCAATCTGTATCAAAATGGAAATATCCACACCGCTATCTCTATAAACATGGAAAAATCAACACCGCTATCCCTATGAACATGGAAAAATCTGCACCGCCATCTCTATAAACATGGGAATATCTACACCGCGATCAGTATAAACATGGAAATATCTACACCGCTATCTGTATAAACATGGAAATATCTACACCGCCATCTGTATAAACATGGGAATATCTACAGCGCCATCTCTATAAACATTGAAATATCTACACTGCCATCTGTAAAAACATGGAAATATCTACACAGTCATCTGAATACACATGGAAATATCTACACAGACATCTGTGTAAATATGGAAATAACTACACCGCCATCTGTATAAACATGGAAATATCTACACTGCCATCTGTAGAAAGATGGAAATATCTACACCGCTATCTCTATAAATATGGAAATGTCTACACCGCCATCTCTATAAACATGAAAATATCTACACTGACATCTCCATAAAGATGGAAGTATCTACTCCGCCATGTGTATAAACACGGAAATATCTACACCACCATCTGTGTAAACATGGAAATACCTACACCGCTATCTGTATAAACATGGAAATACCTATACAGTCATCTGTATAAACATGGAAATATCTACAATGCCATCTGTATACACGTGGAAATATCTACACAGCCATCTGTGTAAACAGGTAAATATCTACACTGCTATCTCTATAAACATGGAAATATATACACCGCCATCTCTATAAACATGAAAATATCGACACTGCCATCTCCATAAACATGGAACTAACTACTCCGCCATCTGTTTAAACATGGAAACATATACACCGCCATCTGTGTGAATAAGGAATTATCTACAATGCCATCTGTATAAAGATATAAATATCTGCACCGCGAGCTGTATAAACATGGTAATATCTACATCGCTACCTGTATAAACGTGGAAATACCAACACAGCTATCGGTAAAAACATGGAAATATCTACAACGCCATCTATATAAACATGGAAATATCTACACCGCTATGTCTATAAACATGGAAATACCTACACCGCTATCTCTATAAACATGGAAATATCTACACCGCTATCTGTGTAAACATGGAAATATCTACACCGCTATCTGTATAAACATGGAAATATCAACATCGCGATCTGTATAAACATGGAAATATCTACACCGCGATCTGTATAAACATGGAAATATCTTCACCGCGATCTGTATAAACATGGAAATATCTACACCGCTATCTGTATAAACATGGTAATATCTACACCACCATCTATATAAACATGGAAATATCTACACCGCCATCTGTATGAACATGGAAATATCTACAATGCCATCTGTAGAAAGATGGAAATATCTACACCACAATCTGTGTAAACATGGAAATATCTACACCGATATCTGTAAAAACATGCAAATATCTACACCGCTATCTGTATAAACATGGAAATATCTACACAGCTATCTCTATAAACATGGAAATACCTACACCGCCATCTGTATAAACATGGAAATACCTACAAAGTCATCAGTATAAACATGGAAATGTCTGCAAAGCCATCTGTATAAACATGGAAATATCTACACAGCCATCTGTATATACATGGAAATATCTACACCACTATCTGTATAAACATGGAAATAACTACACCGCTTTTTGTATAAACAAGGAAATATCTACACCGTGATCTGTATAAACATGGAAATATTTACACCGCTATCTGTATAAACATGGAAATTTCTACACCGTTATCTGTATAAATATGGAAATATCTACACCGCTATCTCTATAAACATGGTAATATCTACACCGCCATCTGTATAAACATGGAAAAACCTATACAGACAACTGTGTAAACATGGAAATATCTACACCACCATCTGTATAAAGATGGAAATATCTACAATGCCATCTGTATACACATGGAAATAACTACACGGCAATCTGTGTATAGATGGAAACATCAACACCGCCATCTGTACAAACTTGGAAATATCTACACTGTTATCTCGATAAACATGGAAATATCTACACTGCGGTCTGTATAAACATGGAAATATCTACACCGGTATCTGTATAAACATGGAAATATCTACACCACGATCTGTATAAACATGGAAATATGTACACCGCTATCTGTATAAACATGGATATATCTGCACTGCTATATCTATAGACATGGAAATATCTACAAAGCCATCTGTATAAACATGGAAATATCTACACGGTCATGTGTAGGAACATGGAAATATCTACACTGCCATCTGTATAAACATAGAAATATCTACACAGCCCTCTGTATAATTATGGAGATATCTGCATAAGCATCTGTATAAACATGGAAATATCTGCACCGCTATCTGTATAAACATGGAAATACCTACACCGCTGTCTCTAGAAACATGGAAATATGTACACCGCTATGTGTATAAACATGGAAATACCTCCACTGCAGTCTGTATAAACATGGAAATATCTAAACCGTTATCTGTATAAACATGGAAATGTCTACAGCGCCATCTCTATAAACATAGAAATATCTACACTGCCATCTGTAAAAACATGGAAATATCTACACAGTCATCTGAATAAACATGGAAATATCTACACTACCATCTGTATAAACATGGAAATACCTACAATACCATCTGTATACACTTGGAAATATCTACACTGACATCTATATAAATATGGAAACATCTACACCACCATCTGTATAAACATGGAATTATCTACACTGCCATCTGTAGAAAGATGGAAATATCTACATCGCTATCTCTATACATATGGAAATATCTACACCGCCATCTCTATAAACATGAAATTATCTACACTGCCATCTCCATAAAGATGGAAGTATCTACTCCGCCATGTGTATAAACACGGAAAAATCTACTCCACCATCTGTGTAAACATGGAAATATCTACACGGCCATCTGTGTATAGATGGAAATATCAACACCGCCATCAGTACAAACATGGAAATATCTACAACGCTATCTCTATAAACATGGAAATATCTGCACTGCAATCTGTAAAAACATGGAAATAACTATACAGTCATCTGTATAAACATGGAAATATCTGCAATGCCGTCGGTATACACATGGAAATATCTACACAGCCATCTGTATAAACATGTAAATATCTACACTGCTATCTCTATAAACATGGAAATATCTACACCGCCATCTCTATAAACATGAAAATATCTACACTGCCATCTCCATAAACATGGAACTAACTACTCCGCCATCTGTATAAACATGGAAACATCTACACCGCCATCTGTGTGAATAAGGAAATATCTACAATTCCATCTGTATAAAGATGTAAATATCTGCACCGCGAGATGTATAAACATGGAAATATCTACACCGCTATCTGAATAAACATGGTAATAACTACACCACCATCTATATAAACATGGAAATATACAGACGGTCATCTGTGAATAGATGGAAATATCAACACCGCCATCTGTACAAACATGAAAGTATCTGCACGGCTATCTGTATAAACATGGAAATATCTACACCGCGGTCTGTATAAACATGGAAATATCTAAACCGCTATCTGTATAAACATGGAAATATCTACGCCGCTATCTATATAAACATGGAAATAACTACACCGTGATCTGTATAAACATGGAAATATCTACACCGCTATCTGAATAAACATGGAAATATCTTCACCGTTATCTGTATAAATATGGAAATATCTACACTGCTATCTCTATAAACATGGAAATATCTACACTGATATCTCTATAAGCATGGAAATATCTACGATGCCATCTGTAAAAACATGGAAATACCTATAGAGTCGTCTGTATAAACATGGAAATATCTACACCACCATCTGTATAAACTTGGAAATATCTACCATGCCATCTGTATACACATGGAAATACCTACACGGCAATCTGTGTATAGATGGAAATATCAACACCGCCGTCTGTACAAACATGGAAATATCTACACCGCTATCTCTATAAACATGGAAATATCTACATTGCGATCTGTATAAACATGGAAATATCTACACCGGTATCTGTATAAACATGGAAATATCTACACCACGATCTGTATAAACATGGAAATATTTACCCTGCTATCTGTATAAACATGGAAATATCTGCACCACTATCTCTATAAACATGGAAATATATACAAAGCCATTTGTATAAACATGGAAATACTTACACAGTCATGTGTAAAACATGGAAATATCTACACTGCCATCTGCATAAATATGGAAATATCTACAGAGCCCTCTGTATAAATATGGAAATATCTGCATAGGCATCTGTATAAACATGGAAATATCTGCACCGCTATCTGTATAAACATGGAAATACCTACACCGTTGTCTCTATAAACATGGAAATATGTACATCGCTATGTGTATAAACATGGAAATATCTCCACTGCTGTCTGTATAAACATGGAAATATCTACACCGCGATCTGTATAAACATGGAAATATCTACACCGCCATCTGTATAAACATGGAAATACCTACAAAGTCATCTGTATAAACATTTAAATATCTACACAGCCATCTGTATAAACATGGAAATATCTACACAGCCATCTGTATATACATGGAAATATCTACACCGCTATCTGTATAAACATGGAAATAACTACACCACTATTTGTATAAACAAGGAAATACCTACACCGCCATCTGTTTAAACATGGAAATATATACACAGACCTCTGTTTATACATGGAAATATCTACACCGCTATCTGTATAAACATACTAATAACTACACAGCTATCTGTATAAATGTGGAAATATTTGCACCGCTATCCCTATAAACATGGTAATATCAACACCACGATCTGTATAAACATGGAAATATCTACACCATGATCTGTATAAACATGGAAATATCTACACCGCGATCTGTATGAACATGGAAATATCTACACCGTGATCTGTATAAACATGGAAATATCTACACCAAGATCTGTATAAACATGGAAATATCTACACCGCCATCTCTATAAACATGGAAATATCTACACTCCTATCTGTATAAACATGGAAATATCCACACAGCTATCTGTATAAACATGGAAAAATCAACACCGCTATCTATATGAACATGGAAATATGTACCCAGCCATCTGTATAAACATGGAAATATGTACTCAGCCATGTGTATATACATGGAAATATCTACACCGCTATCTATATAAACATGGAAATATCTATACCGCAGTCTCTATAAACATGGAAATATCTCCACCGCTATCTGTATAAACATGAAAATATCTACATCGCAATCTGTATAATCATGGACATATCTACACCGTAATCTGTATAAACATGGAAATATCTATCACGCTATGTGTGTAAACATGGAAATAGCTACACCACTGCCTGTATAAACATGTTAATATCTACACCACTATCTGTATAAACATGTAAATATCTACACCACGATCTGTACAAACATGGAAATATCTACACCGCTATCTGTATAAACATGGAAATATCTTCAACGCTATCTGTGGAAACATGAAAATATCTACACCGCCATCTCTATAAACTTGGAAATATCTACACTGCCATGTCTATAAAGATGTAAATATCTACACCGCGAGCTGTATAAACATGGAAATATCTACAACGCTAGTTGTATAAACATGGAAATACCAACACCGCTATCTGTATAAACATGGAAATACCTACACCGCTATCTGTATAAAAATGGAAATAACTACACAACTATCTCTATAAACATGGAAATACCTACACCCCCATCTGTAAACACATAGATATATCTTCACCGCTATCTCTATAAACATAGAAATATTTACACCGCAATCTCTATAAACATGGAAATATCTACAACACCATCTGCATGAACATGGAAATATCTACACTGCTATCTGTATAAACATGGAAATATCTACACTGTCATCTGTATAAACTTGGAAATATCTAAACTTCCATCTGTGGAAAGATGGAAATATCTACACCACGATCTGTATAAATATGAAAATATCTACACCGCTATCTGTGTAAAGATGGAAATATCTACACCGCAATCTGTGTAAAGATGGAAATATCTACACCGCTATCTCTGTAAACATGGAAATATCTACACCACTATCTGTATAAACATGGAAATATCTACATCGCTATCTGTATAAACATGGATATATCTACACCGTTATCTGTATAAACACGGAAATATCTACACCGCTTTCTGTATAAATATGGAAATATCTACACCACCATTTGTGTAAACATACAAATATCTACAGAGTCATCTGCATACACATGGAAATATCTACACAGCCATCTGTATAAACATGGATGTATCTACACAACTATCTGTATAAACAAGGAAATACCTACAGTGCTATCTCTATAAACATGGAATTATCAACACCACAATCTCTAAAAACATGGAAATATCTACACCGCCATCTACATAAACATGAAAATATCTACACCGCCATCTCCATAAACATGGAAATATCTACACCGCCATCTGTATAAACATGGAAATATCTACACCGCTATCTGTATAAAGATGGAAATATCTACACCGTTATCTCTATAAACATGGAAATATCTACACAGCCATCTTTATAAACATGGAAATATCGACACTGCTATGTCTATAAACATGGTAAATATCTACACCGCTATCTGTATAAACATGGAAATATCTACAGCGCTATCTGTGTAAACATGGAAATATCTACACAGCTATCTGTGTAAAGTTAGAAATATCTACACAGGTATCTGTGTAAAAATGAAAATATCTACACGGTAATCTGTGCAAAGAGGGAAATATCTACACCGCTTTCTCTGAAAACATGGAAATAACTACTCCGCTATCTCTATAAACATTGAAATATCTACAAAACTATTAGTGTAAACATGGAAATATCTACACAGCTATCTTCGTAAACTTGGAAATATCTACACCGATATCTGTGTAAAGATGGAAATATCTACACCGCAATCTGTGCAAAAATGGAAATATCTACACCGCTATCTCTGTAAACATGGAAATATCTACACTGCTATCTCTATAAACATGGAAATGTCTACACCGCTATCTGTATAAACATGTAAATATCTGCATCGGCATCCCTATAAACATGAAAATATCTACACCGACATCTGCATAAACATGGAAATACCTACACAGTCATCTGTATAAACATGGAAATATCTATATCACCATCCGTATAAACATAGAAATATCTACACAGCCATCTGTATAAACATGGAATTATCTACACCGCTATCCCAATAAACATGGAAATACCAACACCGCTATCCATATAAACATGGAAATATCTACACTGCTATCTGTATAAACCTGGAAATAACTACACCGCTATCACTATAAACATGGAAATACCTACACCGCTATCTCTATAAACATGGAAATATCTACACCGCCATCTCTATAAACTAGGAAATATGTACACCGCCATCTGCATAAACGTGCAAATATCTGCACCGCTATCTGTATAAACATGGAAATATCTACACGGCTATCTGTATAAACATGGAAATATCTGCAACACTATCAGTGTAAACATGGAAATACCTACATCGCTATCTGTGTAAACATGGAAATATCTACTCTGCTATCTGTATAAAGATGGAAATATCTTGACCGCTATCTGTATAAACATGGAAATGTCAACAACGCTATCTGTAAAAACATGGAAATATCTACACTGCTATCTCTATAAACCTGGAAATATCTACACTGCTATGTGTGTAAACGTGGAAATATCTACAAAGCTATCTGTGTAAACATGGAAATATCTACAAAGCTATCTGTGTAAACTTGGAAATATCTACACCGCAATCTGTGTAAAGATGGAAAGATATACACCGCAATCTGTTCAAAGATGGAAATATCTACACCGCTATCTCTGTAACATGGAAATATCTACAGCGCTATCTGTATAAACGTGGAAATATCTACACCGCTATCTGAATAAATATGGAAATATCCAAACCGCTATCTCTATAACCACGGAAATATCTACAACACTATCTGTGTAAACATGGAAATAACTACACAGCTATCTGTGTAAACTTTCAAATATCTACACCGCTATCTGTGTAAAGATGGAAATATCAACACTGCAATCTGTGCAAAGATGGAAATATCAACACCGCTATCTCTGTAAACATGGAAATATCTGCACCGCTATCTGTATAAACATGGAAATATCTACGCCGCTATCTGTATAAACATGGAAATATCTACACCGCCATCTATACAAACATGGAAATATCTACACCGGGATCTTTATAAACATGGAAATATCTGAACCGCTATCAGTGTAAATATGGAAATTTCTACACCGCTATCTCCATAAACATGGAAATATCTACACTGCTATCTGTATAAACATGGAAATTCATCACCGTTATCTCTATAAAAATGGAAATATCTACACTGCCATCTGTATAAACATACAAATATCTACAGAGTCATGTGTATAAACATGGATATACCTACACCACCATCTCTATAAAATTTGAAATATCTACTCTGCCATGTGTATACACATGGAAATATCTACACATCCATCTGTATAAACATGGAAATATCTCCACCGTTATCTCTATAAACATGGGAATATCTACACCTCCATTTGCATAAACATGGAAATATCTACACTGCCATGTATACACATGGAAATATCTACACAGCCCTCTGTATAAACATGGAAATATCTATGCCGCCGTCTGTATAAACATAGAAATATCTACACTGCCATCTGTGTAAAGATGGAAATGTCTACACCGCGATCTGTATAAACTTGGAAATATCTACACCGCTAACTGTATAAACATGCAAATATCTTCACCAAGATCTGTATAAATATGGAAATATCTACACCGCTATCTGTATAAACATGGAAATGTCTACACCACTATCTGAATAAACATGGAAATATCTAAAATGCTAACTCTATAAATATGGAAATACCTAAACCGCCTTCTGTATAAACATGGAAATAACAACACAGTCATCTCTATAAACATGGAAATATCTACAGCGCCATCTGTGAAAACATGGAAATACCTACACCGCCATCAGTATAAACATGGTAATGTCTCCACCGCTATCTGTATAAACATGGAATTATCTCCACAGATATCTGTATAAACATGGAAATATCTACACCACGATCTGTATAAACATGGGAATATCTCCACCGCATTCTATATAAACATGGAAACATCTACACCGCTATCTGTATAAAGATGGAAATATCTACACCGCTATCTGTATAAACATGCAAATATCTACAACGCTATCTGTGTAAACGTGGAAATATCTACCCCGCTATCTTGTAAAGTAGGAAATATCTACACCGCAATCTGTGCAAAGATTTAAACATCTACACCGCTCTCTGTGTAAACATGGTAATATCCACACCACTCTCTGTATAAACATGGAAATATCTACACCGCCATCTGTAAAAAAGTGGAAATATCTACACCACCATCTGAATACACATGGAAATATCTACACCGCTAACACTATAAACATGGAAATATCTACACCGTTATCTCTATAAGCATGGAAATATCTACACTGCTATCTGTATAAACAAGGAAATAACTCCACCGCTATCTGTATAAACATTGAAACATCTACACAGCTATATCTATAAACATGGAATTATCTACACCGCTATCTGTTTAAACATGGAAATGTCTACAACGCTATCTGTGTAAACATGGAAATATCTACACCGCTATCTGTGTAAAGATGGAAATATCTGCTCCACAATCTGTGCAAAGATGGAAATATATACAACGCTATCTCTATAAACATGGAAATATCTTCACTGCTATCCGTATAAACATGGAAATATCTATACCGCTATCTCTATAATCATGGAAATATCTTCACCGTCATCTGTAGAAACATGGAAATATCTACACAGTCATCTGTATATACATGGAAATATCTACAACAGCATCTCTATAGACATGGAAATATCTACACGACCATGTGTATACACGTGGAAATATCTACACAGCCATCAGTATAAACTTGGAAACATCTGCACCGCAATCTGTATACACATGGAAATACCTACAACCCTATCTCTATAAACATGGAAATAACTACACCGCTATCTGTATAAAAATGGAAATTTCTACACCACTATCTGCATAAACATGGAAATTACCACATTGCCATCTATATAAAGATGGAAATATCTACACCGCGAGCTGTATAAACATGGAAATATCTACAAAGCTATGTGTATAAACATGGAAATACCAACACCAATATCTGTATAAACACGGAAATATCTACAGCGCTGACTGTAAACATGGAAATATCTACCCCACTATCTCTATAAACATGGAAATACCTACACCGCCATCTCTATAAACATGAAATTATCTACACCACTATCTCTATAAACATAGAAATATCTACAACGCAATCTCAGTAAACATGGAAATATCTACACCGCCATCTGCATAAACATGGAAATATCTACACCGCGATCTGTGTAAAACTGGAAATATCTACACCGCCATCTGTATAAACGTAGAAATATATACACTGCCATCTGAAGAAAGATGGAAATATCTACACCGTGATCTGTATAAACATGGAGATATCTACACCGTTATCTGAATGAATATGGAAATATCCACACCTCTATCTCTATAAACATGAAAATGTCTACACGGCTATCTGTATAAACATGGAAATATCTACATGGCTATCTGTATGAACTTGGAAGTATCTACACTGCCTTCTGTATATACATGGAAATACCTACACAGTCATCTGTATAAACATGGAAATATCTACACCACTATCTGTAAAAAGATGGAAATATCTGCACTGCCATCTGTATAAACATGGAAATATCTACACCGCCATCTGTAAAACATGGAAATATCTACACTGTCATCTGTATAAAGATGAAAATATCTACACCGTGAGCTGTATAAACCTGGTAATATCTACACCGGTATCTGTATAAGCATGGAAATACGAACACCGCTATCTGTATACACATGGAACTATCTACATCGCTATCTGTATAAACATGGAAATATCTACACTGCTATCCCTGTAAACAGGGAAATATATACACTGCCTTCTCTATAAACATGGAAATAGCTACACTGCCATATACATAAACAAGAAAATATCTACACCACCATCTGTATCAACATGGAAATATCTACATGGCCATCTGTATTAACATTGAAATAACAACACCGCCATCTATACAAAAATGGAAATATCTACACCGCTATGTCTATAAACATGTAAATAACTACAATGCCATCTGTATACACATGGAAATATCTACAGAACCATCTGTATAAACATGGAAATATCTACACCGGTATCTCGGTAAACATGGAAATACCTGCACTGCTATCTCTATAAACATGGAAATATATACAACACTCTCTCAGGAAACATGGAAATAACTACACCGCCATTTCTATAAACATGAAAATAGCAACACTGCCATCTCCGTAAACATGGAACTATCTACACCGCTATCTCTATAAACATGGAAATGTCCACAGTGAGCTGTACAAACATGGAAATATCTACAATGCTATCTGTATAAACATGGAAATACCAGCACTTCTATCTGTATAAACATGGAAATATCTACACCGCTATCTGTATAAACATGGAAATATCTACACCGCTCTCTGTGTAAACATGGAAATAACTACACCGCTATCTGAATAAATATGGAAATATCTACACCGCTATCTCTATAAACATGTGAATATCTACACCGTGATGAGTATAAACATGGAAATATCTACACCACTATCTCTATAAACTTGGAAATATCTACACCACCATCTGTATAAACATGGAAATATCTACACCGCAATCTCTACAAACATGGAAATATCTACACTGCCATCGGTATAAACATGGAAATATCTACACTACCATCTGTATAAACACGGAAATATCTACACAGCCATCTGTATAAACATGGAATTATCTACACAGCCATCTGAATAAACATGGAAATATGTACACCGCTAACCCTACAAACATGGAAATATATACACTGCTATCTCTATAAACATGGAAATAAATACACCGCCATCTGTAATAACATGGAAATATCTACACAGTCATCTATATAAACAAGGAAATACCTACATCACCATCTGTATAAGCATGGAAATATCTACACTGCCTTCTGTATGCACATGGAAATATCTTCACAGCCTTCTGTATAAACTTGGAAATATCTACACCGATATCTCTATAAACATGGAAATACCTACACCGCTATCTCTATAAACATGGAAATATCTACACCGCTATCTCTATAAACATGGAAATATCTACACCGCTATCTCTATAAACATGGAAATATCTACACCGCCATCTTTAAAAACATGGAAATATCTACACCGCTATCTGTATAAACAAGGAAATATCTACACCACCATCTGTATAAACATGGACATATCTACACCACCATCTGTATAAACATGGAAATATCTACACCGCTATCTGTGTAAATATGGAAATAACTATACCGCTATATCTCTGTACATGAAAATATTTAAACCGCTATCTTTATAAACATGGAAATATCTACACCACTATCTGTATAAACATGGAAATACCTACACTGCCATCTGTATATAGATGGAAATATCTTCACCGTGAGCTGTATAAACATGGAAATATCTACACCGATCTGTGCATTAACATGGAAATAACACCGCTATCTGTATAAACATGCAAATATTTACACCGCTATCTCTATAAACATGGAAATACCTACAACGCTATCTCTATAAACATGGAAATATCTACACCGCAGTCTCTATTAACATGGAAATATCTACACCTCCATCTCTATAAACATGGAAATATCTGCAACGCAATCTATATATACATGGATATATCTCCACCACTATCACTATAATCATGGAAATATCTACACCGCTATCTGTATAAACATGGAAATATCTAAACCGCTATCTGTATAAACAAGGAAATATCTACACCGCCATCTGTATAAACATGGAAATGTCTACACCGCCATCGGTATAAACATGGAAATATCTTCACCGCTATCTGTATAAATATGGAAATATCTACACCGCTACCTCTATAAACATGGAAATGTCTACACCGCTATCTCTATAAAAATGGAAATATCTACACCGCAATCTCTATAACAATCAAATATCTACTCAGTCTTCTGTATAAGCATGGAAATATCTACACCACAATCTCTATAAACATGGAAATACCTTAACGGCCATCTGTATACACATGGAAATATCTAAACAGACATCTGTATAAACATGGAAATACCTACACGGATATCTCTATAAACCTGGAAATATCTTCACCACCATCTCTGTAAACATGGAAATATCTACATCGCCATCTCTATAAACATGAAAATATCTACACTGCCATCTCCATAAACATGGAATTATCGACACCGCCATCTGCATAAACATGGAAATATCCACACCGCTACCTCTATAAACATGGAAATATCTTCACCGCTATCTGTATAAACATGGAAATACCAACACCGATATCTGTAAAAACATGGAAATATCTACACCGCTATCTGCATAAACATGGAAATATCTTCACCACTATCTCTAAAAACATGCAAATACCTACACCGCCATATCTATACACATGCAAGTATCTACAATGCTATCTCTATAAACATTGAAATATCTACACCGCCATCTCTATAAACATGGAAATATCTACACCACTATCTGTATAAACTTGGAAATACCTTCACAGCTATCTGTATAAACAAGGAAATATCTACACAGGCATCTGTATAAACATGGAAATATCACCAATGCTATCAGTATAAACATGGAAATATCCACATCGCTATCTGTATAAACATGGAAATATCTATAGCTCTATCTGTATAAACATGGAAATATCTTCAACGCTATCTGTGAAAACATGGAAATATCTACACAGCTATCTGTTTAAACTGGGAAATATCTACATACCTATCTGTGTAAAGATGGAAATATCTACAACGCAATCTGTGGAAAGATGGAAATATCTGCACTGCTATCTCTGTAAACTTGGAAATATCTACACCGCCATCTGTATAAACATGGAAATATCTACACCGCCATCTGTATAAACATGGAAATATCTACACCGCCATCTGTATAAACATGGAAATATCTACACCGCCGTCTGTATAAAGATGGATATATCTACACCGCTATCTGTATAAATATGGAAATGTCTACACGGCTATCTTTATAAACATGGAAATGTCTAAACCGCTATCTTTATAAACATGGAAATATTTACACCGTTATCTCTATAAACATGCAAATATCTACAGCGCCATCTGTATAAACATGCAGTTATCTACACTGTCATCTGTATAAACATGGAAATATCAACACCACTATCTCTATAAACATGGAAATATCTACACTGCCATCTGTAAACACATGGAAATACCGCCAATGCCATCTGTATAAAGATGGAAATATCTATACCGCGAGCTGTATAAACATGGAAATATCTACACCGCTATCTCTGTAAACATGGAAATACCTACACTGCTATATTTATAAACATGGAAATATCTACACCGCAATCTCTATTAACATGGAAATATCTACACCGCCATCTCTATAAACATGAAAATATCTGCAACGCAATCTATTTAAACATGGAAATATCTCCACCGCTATCACTATAAACATGGAAATACCTACACCGCTATCGGTATAAACATGGAAATATCTACACCGCTATC
The DNA here is from genome assembly GCF_028858775.2 of Pan troglodytes. Taxonomy (NCBI): domain Eukaryota; kingdom Metazoa; phylum Chordata; class Mammalia; order Primates; family Hominidae; genus Pan; species Pan troglodytes. The sequence goes on from NC_072406.2 coordinate 5,503,024, forward strand.
TGTCTAAACATGGAAATATCTACAACGCTATCTGTGTACACATGGAAATATCTACACAGCTATCTGTGTAAACTGGGAAATATCTACATAACTATCTTTGTAAAGATGGAAATATCTACACCATAATCTGTGCAAAGATGGAAATATCTACGCCGCTATCTCTGTAAACATGGAAATATGTACACCGCTATCTGTATAAACATGGAAATATCTACACCGCTATCTCTATAAACAAGTAAATATCTACACCGCCATCTGTATAAACATGGAAATATCTACACCGCCATCGGTATAAACATGGAAATATCTACACCGCTATCTGTATAAATAAAGAAATATATACACCGCTATCTCTATAAACATGGAAATGTCTACACCGCTATCTCTATAAAAATGGAAATATCTACACCGCAATCTCTATAAACGTGGAAATATCTTCTCAGTCATCTGTATAAGCATGGAAATATCTACACCACAATCTCTATAAACACGGAAATATCTAAAATGCCATCTGTATACACATGGAAATATCTACACAGACATCTGTATAAACATGGAAATACCTACACGTATATCTCTATAAACCTGGAAATATCTTCACCACTATCTCTATAAACATGGAAATATCTACATCGCCATCTCTATAAACATGAAAATATCTACACTGCCATCTCCATAAACATGGAACTATCAACACCGCCATCTGTATAAACATGGAAATATCCACACCGCTACCTCTATAAACATGGAAATATCTTCACCGCTATCTGTATAAACATGGAAATACCAACACCGATATCTGTAAAAACATGGAAATATCTACACCGCTATCTGTATAAACATGGAAATATCTTCAGCACTATCTCTAAAAACATACAAATACCTAAACCGCCATATCTATACACATGCAAATATCTACAATGCTATCTCTATAAACATTGAAATATCTACACCGCCATCTCTATAAACATGGAAATATCTACACCACTATCTGTATAAACATGGAAATATCTTCACGGCTATCTGTATAAACAAGGAAATATCTACACAGCCATCTGTATAAACATGGAAATATCTCCAACGCTATCAGTATAAACATGGAAATATCCACATCGCTATCTGTATAAACATGGAAATATCTATAGCTCTATCTGTATAAACATGGAAATATCTACAACGCTATCTGTGTAAACATGGAAATATCTACACAGCTATCTGTGTAAACTGGGAAATATCTACATACCTATCTGTGTAAAGATGGAAATATCTACAACGCAATCTGTGGAAAGATGGAAATATCTACACTGCTATCTCTGTAAACTTGGAAATATCTACACCGCCATCTGTATAAACATGGAAATATCTACACCGCCATCTGTATAAACATGGAAATATCTACACAGCCATCTGTATAAACATGGAAATATCTACACCGCCGTCTGTATAAAGATGGAAATATCTACACCGCTATCTGTATAAATATGGAAATACCTACACGGTTATCTTTATAAACATGGAAATGTCTAAACCGCTATCTTTATAAACATGGAAATATTTACACCGTTATCTCTATAAACATGCAAATATCTACAGCGCTATCTGTATAAACATGCAGATATCTACACTGTCATCTGTATAAACATGGAAATATCAACACCACTATCTCTATAAACATGGAAATATCTACACTGATATCTGTATACACATGGAAATACCTCCAATGCCATCTGTATAAAGATGGAAATATCTACAGCGTGAGCTGTATAAACATGGAAATATCTACACCGCTATCTGTGTAAACATGGAAATACCTACACCGCTATCCTTATAAACATGGAAATATCTACACCGCAATCTCTATTAACATGGAAATATCTACACCGCCATCTCTATAAACATGAAAATATCTACAACGCAATCTATATAAACATGGAAATATCTCCACCGCTATCACTATAAACATGGAAATACCTACACCGCTATCGGTATAAACATGGAAATATCTACACCGCTATCTTTCTAAACATGGAAATATCTACAACGCTATCTGTGTACTCATGGAAATATCTACACAGCTATGTGTGTAAACTGGGAAATATCTACATAACTATCTTTGTAAAGATGGAAAAATCTACACCGCAATCTGTGCAAAGATGGAAATATCTACGCCGCTATCTCTGTAAACATGGAAATATGTACACCGCTAGCTGTATAAACATGGAAATATCTACACCGCTATCTGTATAAACAAGTAAATATGTACACCGCCATCTGTATAAACATGGAAATATCTACACCGCCATCGGTATAAACATGGAAATATCTACACCGCTATCTGTATAAATATGGAAATATATACACCGCTATCTCTATAAACATGGAAATGTCTACACCGCTATCTCTATAAAAATGGAAATATCTACACCGCAATCTCTATAAACATGGAAATATCTACTCAGTCATCTGTATAAGCATAGAAATATCTACACCACAATCTCTATAAACATGGAAATATCTAAACTGCCATCTGTATACACATGGAAATATTTACACAGACTTCTGTAAAAACATGGAAATATCTACACCGCTATCTCTATAAACATGGAAATACCTACAAAGTTATCTCTATAAAAATGGAAATATCTACACCGGCATCTCTATAAACATGGAAATATCTACACCGCCATCTCTATAAACACGAAAATATCTACACCGCTATCTGTATAAACATGGAAATACCAACAATGCTATCTGTATAAACATGGATATATCTACACCGCTATCTGTATAAACATCGAAATATCTTCACCACTATCTCTGTAAACAAGGAAATACCTACACCGCCATATCTATACATATGGTAATATCTACAACGCTATCTCTATAAACATAGAAATACCTACACCGCCATCTATTTAAACATGGAAATATCTACACCGCCATCTGCCTGAATATGGTAATATCTACACCGCTATCTGTATAAACATGGAAATATTTACACCGCCATCTGTATAAACATGGAAATATCTACACCGCTATCTGTATAAACAAGGAAATATCTACACCACCATCTGTATAAACATGGAAATATCTACACCGCCATCTGTATAAACATGGAAATATCTACACCGCTATCTGTGTAAATATGGAAATAACTACACCGCTATATATCTGTAGATGGAAATATCTAAACCGCTATCTTTATAAACATGGAAATATCTAAACTGTTATCTGGATAAACATGGAAATATCTACACAGCCATCTGTATAAACATGGAAATATCTACACAGTCCTCTGTATAAACATGGAAATATCTACACCACCATCTCTATAAACATGGAAATATCTACACCGCTATCTTCATAAACATGGAAATATCTGCACTGTTATCTCTGTAAACATGAAAATATCTACACCACCATCTGTAAAAACATGCAAATACCTACACAGTCATCTCTATAAACATGGAAATATCTATACCACCATCTCTATAAACATGGAAATATCTACACTGCCATCTGTATACACATGGAAATATCAACACCGCCATCTGTATAAACTTGGAAATATCTACACCGCTATCTTTATAAACATAGAAATATCTACACCGCGATATGTATAAACATGGAAATATCTACACCGCTATCTGTATAAACATGGAAATATCTACAACGCTATCTGTATAAACATGGAAATATCTACACCGCTATCTCTATAAACATGGAAATATCTACACCGCCATCTTGAAAATCATGGAAATATCTACACACTCATCTGTATAAACTTGGAAATATCTACACCACCATCTGTATAAACATGGAAATATCTACACTGCCAGGAGCTCAAGAGCAGCCTGGGCAATACAGCAAGACCTCATCTCTACAAAAGAATAAGAAAAATTTGCTGGCCATGGTGGTGTGCACCTGTAGTCCCAGCTTCTTGGGAGGCTGAGGTGGGAGGATCCACGGAGCCCAGGAGTTTAAAGCTGCAGTGAGCTTCGATAACGACTGCACTCCCACCTGGATGACAGAAAAAGAACCTGTTTCAAAAAAGAAACAAGAAATAAAAACCTACAAACTGAAACTGGATGTTGTTTGCTAGTAACTAAACAGCAAATTAATTGTAACATGCTTATATATCAACGACGTCTTTCTTCTTTGATCATAAACCTGCTCACTAAGAAGCTGCTGAAGTCCATGGTAGTGACAGGTACATGTCTGCATCCTTGTGCTGACCTGCATCTTCTTTGATTGTCTCTGACTGGCACTGCCGAACCGGCTTGCTACCTGATCAATGTTGTACTGAACCGGACTGCTAACTGATCAATGTTGTCGAGCTCACTGCACAAAGCTGTTCTTACAAGGTAGATTTCTGCCTGGAATAGCCATACTTACACTGTTTATATTCCTTACTCCTGACCCATCCAACGCAGCACAAGTTCTATTTATTGCCGTAGAAACATAGGTCATTTGGAAACACCTCCTTCATTTCTATGGAATGTTCAAACATTTCTGACATTTTGGACTCTGTTCTAGCCTCTTGTTAAATATATCCAGAAAAGAGACAAAGCTTTATGGGGGGGCTATATGCACACAAATGCTATAGAATAAGCTATCTAAATGCTTAAAAATACTTTCCTTCTGGCACCGCACCTTAATAGGTAGACAGAAATTAAGTAAGTGTATATCTATCTGTATAGATACATACAAATATATATCCCCAAAACAAAAACTCATTCTCTTACTTATACATAGGTAGAATATAGGTGAATATACATATACATTTATAGGTAGAACAAACAAACCCCTCAGCCTCTTTAGGGCCATGTGTTTTCTCTGAGTAGTTGTCACAATTTATTAAAATACATGTGTATGCCTTTTTAGATAAATTCCATCAGACCAGTTTCTGTCTGGTTGGAAAATCATAACTGCCTATTTGCTAAGTGCCCCTGCCCCCATACTATGTTCCAGTGAACTAAAGACCTCTGGCAATCATAGATTTACAACTCAGCAAGATTAAACAATTTATTGTTATTTATGACATCCAAGCTGGATCTTCTGTATTATATTCCACATTAGCATCTATCACTTTACATTTGGGAGATCCTGTCCAAAAAATGATTATGCCTCCTAACCAAACATTCAGCAGGGCTGCAGGAACAGGCCCCCTGAACAAACATCCTGCCAAAGTTCTTTAAAGCACCGTGAGCTCCCACAGCTGTGCATTTTCAGATGACTCAGCAGATTAGCGTGGAGTCTCTTAGCCTCTGCTTGGTCTGTTCCTTTCAGTGATCTCTCACATGGCCCAGTCCATTCGGTTTGAAAATCCTCATGAAATGAGCAGATTATGATCTGGCTTCAGTAGAGGGCCATGGGGTGGGCATGGAGGGGAGAGGGTTTGCTCTTAACACAGCCTGAGCCTCAGAAAGGTTTCAGATGGAAAAGCATGGCACTGACTCAGCTCATGCTTAACAGGAAATAATGCACAGACCACACCAAAAAAGCCCTTTATGTTGTGTGAAAGTCTATGCCGGAGCAGCTGCTGCCACCTCATGTACTGTGATAGAGTGTGCATGTGTGTGTTTGTGTGTGCAAGACTGTGAGTATGCACACAAATATGTGCTGGGAGGGGGAGGAGATCACACCTTCCACAGTCGCCACCTCAGCCTTAGCTAGCAGCATGGACAAATGCCAAAAGTCAAGAGAAAGCTGCACCAAAGCAACTGTGATCACCACATCAGCAGGCGCTTTCTGGTTAGTAAAGCTACTGGGACTGAAAAACACACACGATCTCGTCCTTCTTTTATTTTAATCAGAGCAAAATATTTTTATAATAATTGTGTTCTATGAATAAATAATTCATAATGCTGTAACCCATTATCACATTCAATCCTCCCAACAACCCTAGAAGATATGTAGACAAGTATTATTACTTTCCCTATTTTTATAAATGAGGAAATAAACCCCAGGAGGCTAGGCGACTTCCCCACGGTCATAGAAGTTGCAAACAGTAGTATCATGATTCAAATCCAAAGCTTCTCCTTTTGTCTTTATCATTTTAATTTTGAAGGTAATGCATATGCATGTATGATCTTTTAAATCCAGAGATGTATATGGAATAGATAGGAAAAGGGACTCTCCTTCCCCATTATACACCCCCTCCACCCAAGCTATATACACTGTTGACTAGAGTATGTCCTTTCAATCCTATTTTCTATGCCTACATTATATACAGAAAAGCAGGATTACGTTACACACAATATTCCAGTCATTGCTGTTTTTCACCAACAAGCTATCATTCACATTTTTCATACTACATATAAATTTATATCCTTTATTTTAGTGGTGTATATTGTGCAGTTGTGTCATAAATTATGTACCTGTTCTCTGTTGAACATATAGATTTTTTCTGAGTTTTTCCTTAGCAAAATGCTGCAGTGAGTACCCTTGTACACAGATGTTTGTACATCTGTTCTAGAAAAATCTACAGTAAAGATTCTTAGATTAAGAGATTCCCAGGTTATTAGAAAACTACTCTATTAATTTAGATATATACTTCCAAATTGCCTGACCAAAAAGTTATGTCAATTTAACTTCTATGAACAGTATACAAACATGACAATTTTCCATCACCTACACCAACTCTGGGTAATTTCATCTTTTTTACAAGTTGATGGATTGTTTTAATTTATATTTCTCTGGTTATTAATAAGGTTGGCCACCTGTTCATGTGTTATTATTGATGATATTTGTATTGAATTGTTTGAATTTTCTTGATTTCAAAAAACGTTTTACATGTCATAGATATTAAATATTTGTTGTAAAACTCTCCTTCCAGTATTGTGTATGTGTTTGGTCAAGTAGAATAAACTCTCGTCCTCTGATTTCAGATTCCTTTCTCTTTCCATTAGAAATCCCTAAATGTAAAACTACATATTGATAGCTAAAAACCAGGATGTTTACTAGAGAAAAAGAATACAAAGGCAATAATTAAATATTATATTTATACAAAATACCTACTAGTACAAACTTAAAAAGAGAAAGTAAAAGTCAAATGCTTCTACGACTTCAGACTAAGAAAAATAACTTTTGAGGTTGAATGTTCCTGAAATTTTTCTTTTCATACAACTACGGACATGACTTCAAAAGTTGATGTGACTAAAAATGTAAGATATGAAAGATATTTGAAGACTCAGAGAAGGTGGATTTTCATTTTAACAAGTCACATATATATTCTAGATATCCTCTTATTCGTAACTAAGAGAGTCAAATCAGATGAAAGAATCTAAAAATTTCCCTTTGACTGTGTTAAGTAGAAGTAGTAGAGGCATATTGGCCAAATCTTGAGTGTTTGCAAATTGACTCTTAAGGCTATAGGCTGGCACAGGTCATTGAAGCCCTAGCTTTTTATCTTTAATTTTAAAATCCCAAAACAATGTATACTAATTTTTCTTGTCCATTATTTCCAAATAATCTTGTTTAAATGTTATTACAGTGCTTGCTCATGTTACTGTTGTCTAACAGAAGGGTCTCTGGGGCCTTAAACCTGAGAGGGTTAGGATTAATGATTCCAATACCTATGCTTGGACATCTCCAAAAGTGGGTTCCAACTTCTTGTCCTCAAGTCTGTATAGAAACTAGCAAACTTCCAGAGTTCACAAAAGGCTCAAAGAGAACAGATGTTTTATAGAAAATTCTTAGAGCAAGTTTCACGCATAATGTTGCTGATGCGTGTCTGCCTTTTCAATAAACATCACTATGCTTTATCACAAGATTTAATAAAGCAGCTTAGTTAAAAATGCCATCTGGGTCTCTGGACACATTAAACAAAGCTTAAAATGACCACCCCAGCAACTGGGAGGACCCAGCTGTTCTCATAATCTGTCCCACTCCTTTTACTTCCCCATAAAAAGAGTGAATGAAGACCACAGACTAAAAGCATCCAGAAGGAACTGACACAAACAGGGAGATAGATGGAGCCAAGGGCTCCTGTAAGTTTGCTATTGCTCACATAATAGATTTGCTAATTCCACAACCTGCGGATGGTGATTAAGAACGGGAAGCAGAAAGAGGGAAGAGAGAATCATAGAAGGGCTCATTCAAGTTTTCTAATGTATCACAAACCTGTCCTCCCTAATGTCTGGATCATAGCAGCCCATTCCATTCACCTATTCTGTAGTGCACTCCAATAGAAAATACAAAGCCATCACCACCCAGTTCTTTCTCCCTTCTAGAGATGAGATATTAGCCAGCCAATCCCAGATTCTCAGATCCATTCCAGGAAAGAAGCCCTAGGTATTGAAGCACAGCTTTCCCTCCCTCCCTTCTTTCTTCCACCCCAAGATTTGTTCCCCAGATATTTCTAGTAAATGCAAAACCAAGTATATTCTCATTCTTTAGAGCAACCAGCTTTTCATGGCCAACTGGAATCAAATACAACCCGCACAAACATCTATCTGGAGGACACTCCCAAGGCTCCTACTGAGCCAGCCTTCTGCATACCACTGCATTTCAGCTTCCTAGTTCACAAGACACTGAGACATTCTTGAATTCTGCAAGGTGCACTGTGTCTTAATATCTTGGCTGCTCATCATGTGGCCAATAAAGGGCATGACTAGTCAACAAATAAATTTTCTCTTGGCTAAAACTTGCAACAAAACTGTAAGCTGTTTACCAAGGGGCCCACTACAGGTTATATTCAATATATACAGTCAAATCCTAACTATCTGAGATATATTCAGTTGACCATACACCTTTATATTTCAGTAAAAGGTCTTTACATTTCCCAGTGCTATCGATGTTACAAAGTGCTTCCATATGCAGTGCTTCATCTGATTTCCAGGATAATTAAATGATCCTGTCATACCTGATTTTTAGATGAGGAAACAAGTGGTTTCTGGGTATTTCAAGAGGCTAACGCATCTGCCCTCCAACTTGTATGTGAAAACCAAAAACAAAATTCCAAGGCCCCTCAACCATCTGAATGGACTTTGACTCTTTTGGTCAATATATGGCAGAGCTAGGAAAAGAAGGTGAGTCTTCCAGCTGCTGATACAGGGTTTTTTTCTGCCATACTCCATTACCTCCAAGGCTAAAGTCAAAAGAGGGTGTGGTTATCACATGAAAAAATCTGGTTTGGATTTCCCAAATGTGTATGTAGTATTTGGGGATTTACCTTAATTTAACCTACAGTTCTTTTGGGTTGTAACAGTCTGACTCCATTTTTGAAAACAAAACAAAATCGATTTTAAATGCTGAATTATAGATCTTTGCTGTCCAGTATGGTAGCTACTAACCACTTATGGTTATTTGCATTTCTATTTTAATTAATTAAAATTCAGTAAAATGCAAAATTCAGTTCTTCAGTTGCTCTAGCCACATTTCAAGTGTTACAGTAGTCACATATGGCTAGTGGCTGGGACAATGCAGATTATAGAACAGTTCCATCATCAAAGAAACTTCTATTGAACAGTGCTATTATATAATGTCATCTCCAGAGAAAGAAGACTTTAGAAAAAGTCAGAAACGGCCGGGCGCAGTGGCTCACACGTGTAATCCCAGCACTTTGGGAGGCCAAGGCAGGCAGATCCCTTGAGGTCAGGAGTTCAAGACCAGCCTGGCCGACATGGTGAAACCCCGTCTCTAGTAAAAATTCAAAAAATTAGCTAGGCGTGGTGGTGCATGCCTGTAACCCCAGCTACTCAGGAGGCTGAGTTGGGAGAATCACTGGAACCCAGGAGGCAGAAGTTGTAGTGAGCCAAGATTGTGCCACTGCACTCTAGCCTGGGTGACAGAGCAAGACTCCATCTCAAAAAAAAAAAAAGAAAAAAAAGAAAAAGAAAAAGTCAGAAACATCTTGAGGCAGGCATAGTGCTGTCATCTGTCCAATATTGAAGATGATTTAAGAATAAGAAAGAAGAAGAGAACAAAGAAGAGAAAAAGAAGTTGCCTTAGGTGTACCTACCCAGAAAAGGACAAAGGCATTCTTGTAGTCATTGTGTTGTATTTTAGCTCTTAAACTTTTTAAGAGATTAGAATAATTTGACACATAGAAGATCTAAACCACTGAAGAGGCTCTGAAGCAGATAAAAGTAGAAGGAAAATAAAAAACTAATTAGTTACAAACTAAGCTTAACCACAATTCGTTTAAACGATACTATTTACTCTTCACATGATTGATTTTTCTTTTGCTTTATAGTATGACATAGTTTATATATTTAAAAAGGAATTAAAATATTTCTGGGAATTTTTAAAAGTAAGTTCACACAGCCACATAAAAACTACAGAAACAGATAAAATCTATCTTCTCATTTATTCCCTAATCCATTCAAATTAAATATAAAAATCCAAGCAGCCACAGTGATATTCAAAAAAGCAAAAGTGAGACAAAACAAAATTTATATGTCACCTGTGGAGGTAGTTAACTGACCTAATCTTCACTCCAAACACCAGTAATTTTTAAAAGACAGAAATAAACATATGTTCTGCCTTCCCGGAAGGAACTATGTTTCAGGGTAGCCAAATAACCCAGTTGTGAAGAAAATGGTCTGCTTATAGAAAAATGCCAGCTAAAACATGTAGATAGAATTAGAGAATTAGAAATTCACCATTTTGAAACCCCTAATGAAATAATCAACTCAAGCAAGGATCATTAATAAATGCTAAAACAATCAAGTAACTATTGATACAGAATATAACTGAATATACACATGGTACAAAGTTCACGTCACAGACTACTGGCTTGACCCAAGGGGGAATATTGCAGAGGAGATAGGCAGTGATCACCCTAACCTTGCGATCATCTCACCATCACTAATGATGGGATGTGAATACACATTATTGCCTATGAAATAGTCTTTAAAAAAAGAAGTTGAACCTGAATCTAACTAAACCTTGCAATGGGCTGAACGTGTATGTCTTCCCCAAATTAATATGTTGACATCCTAACCCCAAAGGTGCTGGTATTAAAAGGTGGGGCCTTTAGGGGGTCATTAGATCATAAGGACAGAGGCTTCATGATTGGAATTGGTGCCCTTATAAAAGAGGCCCCAGAGAGCTAGCTAGTCTCTCCCACTATGTGAGGGCCCAGCAAGAAGGCCAATCTATGAACCAGAAAGTTGGTCCTAACCAGATATCAAAACCACATGCTCCTTGATTTTAAACTTGCTAGCCTCTAGGACTGTGAGAAATAAATTTCTGTTCTTTATAAGTCATCCAGTTTTTGGTATTTTGTTATAGCAGGCCTAAAAGCCTTTAGAACTAACTTCCAGTTAACCAGGAAAAAACAGAGTGAAAAGTTAAATGACACCATAAAAAGCAACCAGAAAATTCCAGAAGGGGAAATATTCTACAGGACAACTGACTAGTTTTTCAACAAGTCAATTTCACTAAATAAATACATAAACAAAGAATATGGGTATTTTCCAGGTTAAAAAAGTCTTGAGCTAAATAATCAAATGCAATGTGTGTCCCTTGATTAGAAGAAACTAATTTGAACAAACCAGCCACAAAAGATATTTCAGGGAGACCAAGCTGGAAGGATCACTTGAGGCCAGGAGTTTGAGACCAGCCTGGGCAACGTAGTAAGACCTCCATCTCTACAAAAACAATAAATTAGCTGGGCATGGTGGTGTGCACCTCTAGTCCTAGCTACTCAGGAAGCTGAGGCAGGAAGATCACTTGAGCCCAGGAGTTTGAGGCTGCAATGAGCTATGATTGTTTCACTGCACTTCAGGCTGTGTGAAAGAGCAAGACTTTGTCTCAAAAAGTAAAAGGACATTTCATAATAATTGAGGAAATCTGAATGTGGACTGGGTAATAAATGATATAAAAAAGCCATTTTTTATTTTGTTTGAAAAGATGATTTTGTAACTGTACAGGAAAATGTTCTTATTTTTTTAGAAATCTGTACTAAAGAATTTAGGGGTAAAATATCATTTTCTTTAATATACTTTCAAACACAAGCAAAAAATAGTCATGACACAAATATAGCAAAATGTTTACAATCTATGTTCTATGCTTGCCTGTGAGTGCCATTAATCTCATTTCTCTGCTTTTCTGAAAGTTTGAAAATTTCAAAGTTTTATAATAAAATTTTTTACATCCCATAATTTTATAATAATTTTTTTAAAGTTTGAAGCAAATCAACAACTATAGCTTCAAAAATATCCTGACCCACAATAAACATTGAACAGGGTATATTTCTCCCATTTCCTAAAAAAGTTGGCCCAGGAAGGAGTATGAGAGCTGCCATAGCTCTCCCAAGGCTCATTATTCTCCATCACTCCATGGGAAATCCCAACATAAATTTTTTAAAAAGTTGTTTAAATTTATAATGTTTTTGATTCTATAATAATTTTATAATGAAATAATTGTAAAATATTTTTGATTTTATATTTTTAATTTATAAAAATTTTTATACATGTTTATGTTTGAAATGTCTACTTCAAACTTTATGAGATATTAAAATATAAGTAATATAGTTCATCATTTTAGAAATGCCATGCTTTTCTTCTCCAGCAATTACATAATCAAAGAGTAACTGTAGTTTTTCCTAGAACATTGCTTTGTAGGCTGGGCATGGTGGTTCATTACACTTTAGGAGGCCAAGGCAGACAGATCTCTTGAGATCAGGAGTTTGAGACTAGACTGGGCAACACAGAGAAACCCTATGAGTAGTAAAAACACAAAAATCAGCTGTGCGTAGTGGCATGCACCTATAGCCCCAGCTACTCAGGAGGCTGAGGTGGGAAGATCACCTGAATCTGGGGAGGTCAAGGCTACAGTGAACCAAGACTGTACCATTGTACTCCAGTCTGGGCAACAAAGTGAGACCCTGTCTCAAAAAAAATGAAATTCAATTTAAAAAAAGAAAATTGCTTTGTAAAATTAACTTTTTCAATCAAAACCAAGATTTTTCAGATATAGAGAATGCAGCCCACTGGTGAGACTTGTCAGTTCAAAGAGAATAAATTCTAGTTTCCTATTTTTCTAGCCTGCTTATGATTATCCAATAGGATATCAAAAAAGACCAAAGCCTTTGGGATCCATGTTCAGTATTCCTGAGTCTAACTCAGGATGCCAAATCAGGAGACAAGCACATTCTCATCAATTTTCAATCATTCGAGACCAATTTTGCTTATAATTATCCAGTTCTTTTAGACCACCTTTCTCCTGAAGCCAGCCTTATGGCTATTCACTTCACTTTAGCATAAGCCCCCAAGAAGGTGAACAAAATGAGGAAACGATTGCTTAAAGTTGGCGTTTGAAATTCTGAAACATGTCCACCATTCCCTTCACCCATGCCCGCCCCTCTTAGAAGAAGTACTTTCAGATTATTTAAGAGTCGATGCTTCTATGTGGATTTTGTCATCTGTCCTTTATAACAGCTAGTAGGTTTCATTTGACTCTATTTTAACATATATTGACCTATGCTAATTATCTGTTAAAATAAATTCCACTCTTAGAGTTAATAAAGTGTGTTTGTCATGGAAGACCCATTGAAGTAAGAAGCTGAGGAGCCCTTATGGTAAAGTGGGACAAGAAATAATAAGACATAATAATTTTCCCATGCAAATCAACAACCGTAGCTTCAAAAATATCCTGACCCACAACAAATATTGGACAGGCCATGTTTCTCTCACTCCCTAAGCAATTGGCTCAGGAAGGAGTATGAGAGCTCCCATAGCTCTCCCAAGGCTCATTATTCTCCATCACTCCACAGGAACAGCCTGTCAGAGAAGAGTGAAAGACCATTTGTCAACCTCTCTTCAACTCCCTGATTCTAGCCAAACTTCATCAATCTCAAGTGAGGAGCCAGAGAGAAATCAAACCCCATATATCCAGCATCATTGTCTACTGGAGTCAAAAATCACAATTCCACTACCCACCCCAACACCACTGGCCCTGTTTCTCCCAATTGCTTTTTATTGTGTTTTTTAAAAAATCCTCTTTCCCCATCCCTGCAACACCGAGAAGGAGGAATTATAGTAGATAAATATGAAGCATGGAGATCCTTTAAAAATGTTTTTAATAATAAATGAGAAAATGAAAAGGAGAGGGTTGGGAAGGAAGGAGGGAATTCAAATGCCAGGGAATTGTTCAGTTTCGCTTTTAAAGATGTTAACACTCATTTATACATCTGCAAGACACTCCCCTTAAAGAAAAGTTCTATGAGTGTGGGTCTGGTTGCATGAATAAGGATAAAATTACTTTTTTAGACGATGTTTCCCACATATCATTCAGAGACCCCTGAAGTTAGGTATCCCTCTTGTAGATGTCCTTGAGATGCTGCTGGACCTGGGAAAGAGGAAACTGGGATACGGGTCTATGCCAAAAGGTGCTTCTAGTTATAGGACAGAGAGGAAAGGGGAAGAGGGAGAAAAACCCGAAGTCTGCGAATCTGGATTGCAGAAGACTACCGAGGTCATGGGAGAAGGGAGAGAAAACAAGGATGAAAAGCGAAAGGGGAAGAGGCATGAAATGTTGTCAAATGTCAAAAGGCATTTGGAGAGAAGTTGGGAATTGCATTAAGAAAACCACTGCAAATCTCGTTTCAGACCATTTAGAGATATGCCCCCTGGGAACTGCGAGCTCAGGCTGTTTAGCATCAAACAAATGGATCCACTCCATCCCTACTCTAATTAAATAAATCATTCAGTAATTCCACTGGGTTAAAGAACCAAAATATTAAAAACCTTTAGGGCCTACTCTTGCCAAATATGTCAGGGATTGTGTGTGTGTGTGTGTGTGTTCTGAGACACCACTACTGTTAAATAGGCAGAGCTAAGACTTAGGGGACTGGCAGATTATTGCAAAAAGGGCACGGGGCAGAGGGACTATGTTGTGAGCCTGGGAAAGAAGTTTGTGTGGGGACTGTGGGCAGTGAATGCGTTGGGAACAATATGGAAAACTGGGAGCTGCCTTGGAATCTACAGGGCCGGGTAAGAGAATGTCCGAAAGAAAAATGAGCAGGTGCGGGATGTGTGCAGAGTCGGAGAAGTGTCCAGGGCGCCCGGGGTGGCTCCAGGAACGACGGACACCCCTCAAGGCTTTTGGGGGCGGTGGGTACTAATAGAACCCAGTGTCCGGGGTGTGCCGGGGAGGCTGCAAGCACGGTGGGAGTGGGGCGCTGGAGGGTGAGGACGCGGGAGTGAGGAAGCAAAGCCTGGGCCGGGCAGGGGCCTCCCAGCTGGGCCTGGAGGCAGCAGGGGGACAAGGGCTAGGAGAGGGCATGGCAGCAGCACGGCGGGAAGCGAGGGGCATCTGGACACTCACCCCGTTGGCCGCGGCCATCTGCCCCACGATCTCGATGGCCGTCCTGCTAAAGTACCTGCCGTCGCTGCCCACCACCGTGGTGCAGCCCCAACGGTCGCGCAGGTCAATGGACGATAGCACGCTCTGGATGAATTTGGGCAGGTAGTTGCGCTGGCCCTCGAAGAGGCCGGTAGGTCGCTGCAGAACCCCGCCGCCGGCCCGCCGCGAGTCCTCGTAGGGCACGGTGGGCACTGTCAGCACCGGGATGGGGCTCCCCTCCGTGGTGCCTCCTGGCCGGTCCTGCTGTGGCTCCCGGGGCCGGAGGGAATCTGCAGCCTGCCGGGGGCCTCCACCAGCCTGGCCGCGTGCCAGGACTCCGCCTCGTGCCCGGGCCCCCTCTCCGGCAGGTTGGCACCCTGCGCCCTGCGCCCGCCCGCCTGGGGACCGCCCGCTCCTCTTCTCCACGCGGCCGCTCGTTGACTCCCTCGGCAGAGATTGCTTCTGCCTTCCTGTAAAGTTTTCTCCCGCCCACCTTCTCTGCTGCCAGACCGCCCGAGGTGTCCTCAGTTTCTCCCCAAGTTGGACTCACTTTCGGGGTGTCCCAAAAGCCTGATTCCAGGGCCTGCTAGCCTGACCCCAGTGACGCCTGCACCCGCGCCTGGCCCCAGCCTTCACGCGCGATCGCCGCCCTCCGGGGCACACCCTCCGCCAGAAAACAGCCGGCGGGTGGCGAGACTTTGGGCAGAGTCCGGGTTCCTCTCCGGCGCCAGGCCCGTCTCCCTGTCTCCCTGGGAGTGCGCAGCCTACACGCACCAGTTTCTCTTTAGAACAAGCATGGGGAGGGATTTGGGAGGGGGCTGAAACCTTTTGCCATCAGCGAACAGCCTCAGCCAAAAATAACCCTGGAAAGGCGAGCTAAGAATGGTTATCTCCTGCCAGCGCTGAAATCGGAGGCTTGGTGCTGCGTGTGGGGTGTGTGTGTGTGTGTATGTGTGTGTGTACCCTCCCACCCCGACCATTTGTTGAAGGGAATCACCACTGTCAGACTTCAATCCAACAGGACCCACTCGAGCCATCCACACTTTCCCCAGCCTCCTCCAAAACAGCACACTTTCCGGTATGGACAATTCTTTTTTTTTTTTTTTTCACTTGTTTGTTTGTTTTGGTGGTTGCAACAGCAGCAACACAGACGACACATATTTCCCTATTCTTCTCGCCCTTCTCACCCTCCCTACCCAGCTCCTGCCTTAGAAACAGGCTTGGCCTACACTGTATCTGTCCACACTGCCTGAACTCTTCCCTGAATTAATCGTTTTCAATAGGAGGGGGCTAAATCCCTTATTAATGCCCTACCAGGAGTGAATGAATAAAGCCAAGTTAAAGGGGAACTGGGTACCACATACTGTGCTAGGTTCCTTTGCATGTATCCTTTCATTCTGCTGGAGCTAAAGATGTTCTGCCTCCTCTCCATAAAACGCACCCAAACTCCAAAACCAGGAAATTCTCCATAGAAAATAGGAGTGAAGGGAGAAAAGACTAACAGGATAAACCCCAAAGCAGGAAGAAAGTTTTGTCTCCCATTTCGCTCAAGGAATTTTTGGACCCACCAAGGCTACTGTCCTGAAAGATCCTGCTGCTTCTCCTTCCCCAAATATTGTCCACTTCCTGAGAGTAAGGCTGACTTGCCACAGGCTTATAAAGTGTTTGGTCACAGTAAGACAACTGTGAGTAATAACACACATTGTATACTGTTTTGCAATTGATAAAAGGCTTTGCATCTGTTTTTTCTTTGGAGGCTGAAGAAAAGAAGAATGGTATTCACGCAGTTCCCATTTTACAGATGAAAACAAGAGGACTTTTTCTGTGAAGTCAGGAAAGTGGTTACAGTGGTACTTTCCGCCTGTCCAAATTATGTATTGCCCCTCCCCTTTCTATTAATAACATTGAAGTGTGATGGGACAACCACTGAAGCCGTCAGTTGAAACCTGCTGGGACTTTTTAGCCATTCTCTTCAACATAAAGAATGGGTGTTTTTGGAGGGGGTGAGAGGAATGGGGAAATGTTGTCAAAGAGTACAATGTTTTAGTTGAGACAGGAAGAATACATTTTGTTGAGATCTACAGCACAGCATGGTGACTGTAGTTAACAATGAAGTATTGTGTATTTCAAAATTGCTAAGACAATAAATTTCAAATGTTCTCACCACAAAAAAGATAGGTTTTGAGGTGATGAATCTATTAATTCTCTGGATTTAATTATTCCACAATGTATACATATATCATAACATCACATTATACCTCCGTAAATACATACAATTTTAATTTGTCAATTAACATTTTTTAAAAGAATAGTGTGGCCAGTTGCGGAGGTAGTTTTTTTTTTTTTTTCCTCTAGTCTCTACTCAGTCTCCAAGATCCCATTCCCCATAAAGTTCCTGTCACCCAGGTGGAGTGCAGTGGCACAATCATGGCTCACTGCACCCTCTCCCTCTTGGGCTCAAGCGATCCTCCCGCCTACAGGTACATGCCACCACGCCCAGCTAATTTTTGTAGTTTTTGTAGACATGGGGTTTCACCATGTTGCCTAGGCTGGTCTCGAACTCCTCAGCTCAATCAATCTGCCCACTTTAGCCTCCCACAGTGCTGGGATTACAGGTGGGAGCCACCAAGCCCAACCCATAAAGTTCCTAACTTTTTATCTCCCTGGGAGTGCACAGCCTACACACACCAGTTTCTCTTTAGAACATACTTAAGATTCTTGGCTTAGCATCCAACAGACAGAACTTTAACACTTCTACGGATCTGTGCACCTGTCTATGGTGTGGGGTATTTAAGATCTCTTTCTAATGACACTTTATTTTGCAAAGCAGGACAGTTTCATTCCCAGAAGAGCAGGTATGGTAAATCCTTTGTTCCAGTAATGAAGACAATGATCCAAACCCTAAGCCTCAGAGAAGCCCAGAAACCCTCCAGGCCTCCATTTCTCTGCTCCTAGCACCTGCCTCTCTCTTGACATCAACATCATTCTCCCCTCTCACAGCCCAGCTCCTTCCACAGACCCAGGGATTAGGCACCAGCACCTCAGACTAGATTTTAGAGAATTACCATTCAAGAGGCAATCCTCTTCCCTTGGTTCCAATTTCAAGGTTCTCAAAGACTGGAACAGGGCTAGTTTGAGGCAATGTGCCCCATCGCATAGCCAGAAAGAACCTTACAGTGAAAAGGAAAACAATTCTTCCAAAGTAAGGGGGTGCTGATTCCAGAGGGAGGACAGATGGGCAACCAAACAGTAACCGGGCCACCACATGCTTCACACTCACTGATCAAGGATTTCTAAAACCACTTTTCTTTTCTCTGAATTTACATAGGACTTTGTATCACTCATAAAGGAATGTCTTATAGGCTAATAACACCTTTCTATTCATGCTTATACTTAACATTTAGGCTAGGATAATTTCCTAACCTCAGTGTCCTCACTATAAGATGGGAATTATTATAATCCCTACCTCATAAATTGTTGGGAGGATTAAAATACTTAGTAAAGTGCCTGACTAATAGAAAGGCATTCAATAAATGTTAGCTATTCATGGTGTCATCATCATTATATTTACCATTATTACTAATCTCCTGTATTGCAAGAATTACAGTTTATATTTTTGTAGACCATCACTGTAGCTAAAGGGTCTTTGGGCCATAGGTGATATTCCATAAAGGTTGGTTAAATTGATCTGTGGTTTTTGACTATGGAAACTCAGAACTCCCTCAAAATGTACAAAACAGATTTACCTGCTAAATAAATCTCTTCAAAGCTGACCCCAGGTTTAATTGAATTAATTCCAATGAATTTGTCACAATGATGGAGAAAGGAAACTTAGAGGGCCCCACAGTTGTTTGCTGGTAAAATGAGAAGTTTGGATTAGATCAATGTTTCCCAAAATATTTTCCTCAGAATGTTAGTGCCCCTCGAATCCTGCACAAAGCAAGAGTTTCATGACCAAGTAGCTTTTAAAACTCCTGTACACTCTACTCCCATTCTTCACAATGCACACTTTCATATTAAAAGTTCTGAGAGGTCCTCAACAGAAGACATCACTTAACTTTTTTTTTTTTTAAGACAGATTCTCACTCTGTCACCCAGGCTGGAGTACAGTGGCCACCACTCCTGGCCTAAAATTTTTTTAACCTGGTGCTTCCCAATCTAAACTCACAGGGACCAGTTTTCTTAATGAAAGAGAATCAGACTAGCTTGTAACCATAGCTGGTGACACTCCCCTGCCCCATTCCTTGTATGTCCTCAGTGGACTAGGTCAGGAATAAATAAATTTTCCTGATTCTCAAGGGCTGGTCACTCCTTTGCACTGAGCTCAAAGCTTCTCTGTAGCATGGGTCACAATGAATGGTAGCCCTGATAGCCTAGAGTAGCCTTTCAGCCTTCTCTGAGCCTCTAAAGACTGAGGATCCTTGGCATGAAATGGAGCAACTGATATACCCTTGCTTCCCCTGGGGACTCTCTTGCTCTCAAAAAGGAATCAGCCATCATCTCCATCTAGAGAATATACTATCTGACTCAGCTTGACCAGCCTGTCCCAAAATGAGAATCTGGATAAAATAAGTATTGAAACACTTCATTCCTTGTAGATTCACAAAACATATTAGCATATTAAAGACTATGAAGTTCTGCAGGAAAAAAAAAAACCTATTTAACTTTAATCCAACATTGCCAAGTTTTATTTGACCATGGAAGATTTTTCCAAAACACTTACAAACAGATCAAGGACATTAATCTTTCATGAAACACTAGATCCCCAGGGTCCTCTCCAGCTACATCATTCTGTGATTTTCTTTTTTATTTATGATGCATTAAAAGATTAATCTCTATCAGACTTCCATTTAGAAATTCACCAGAATGTGCAAAGGCAGCAGGTAAAATTGCTGAAGGGTATTATAAAAATACCCTCCAGTGATTTTTGAAACTTAAACTGAAATATTTATATAACTATATATTTCAGTTTGTATATTATATATATATGTATATACACACATATATATGTGTGTATATATATTGGTGTATGTATATCTATATCTATGTATATATGGCATTATATCCATTTTACAGATGCAGAAACTGAGCTTTAGAGGGGGTGAGCAATTGGTCCAAAGCCACACAGCACACAGGTAGTCATTGATAAAGGTAAAAACAAGAGTTGAAGCCTGAGGTGTAAGGACACAGAGACAAGTACACAAATGTTTACAAGTTACACATATGACACGTGCCTTTAACATGAATTTCTTGAACATTCATTTAGAGGCCTTACAATGAAGACATCAGACTGGCAGCAAGTTCTGTTGGAATCAGGGGAGCGTGTTCTTCTATAATCCCCTGGCTAACAGGAAAGCACACTGATTTGGCCCATGGTAGTTATACACTCCCATTGAGTCAGGGGCCACTTCTATGTACACAGGAGGTGCTAAAAATATGCTGTTGACTCATTGCCTCTAAGAGCAGAAGAAATGCCAAAAGTATAGGACAAGAGGCAGAAAAGCACACGGAAAAATGTCGTAGGGCAGTCCTCTGAGGAAGTGTTAGATCCCTTTGAAATCTGTCCAAACACTTTCTTGTGCTGGGGAAAGTCAATTACATATTTCAAGCAACCCCACATGTCATACGAGTATCTTGTACGTGTTTGTGTACTCGTGTCTGTGAACTTACATCTCAGACTTCAACTTCTCGCTCCCCACCCTTATCAATGACTGCCTGCATGGCCTTGGGCAAGTTGCTTTCCCTCTTCAAAGCTCAGTTTCTGCATCTATAAAATGGACATAATGCTACCTACCTCATGGGGTTAGTGATCACATTTAAGGAGCTAATATGTGGAAATTGCTTACACAGTACCTATCACATAATAAGGGTTTAATAAGTGTTTGATGTAATTGTTTTGATTATTACTACTATTACTAAAATAATAATTACTACAATAATAATGATTCTTATTCTCTATATTAGTATTATCTTTGAAAATGGGCATGGATTATGTCTATGTAACACTTTTGGCACAATATCTAGCATTATATCACACACAAATTAGAGAATTCATGTTATTAAGGATGAAAAAATATTTTTACTGACCCTTAAATTCTTCGTAAGTAACTGCAAAAGAAGCCATTATCCCAACACATGAAATAAAAAAAAAAATTCAGTTCCTCTGGAGTTTGTTTTTGGAGGTAGCCACAGGATACCTAATTTTTTTTTCTTTTCAGAGAGACCGAGGGGCTCACTAGGTTGACCAGGCTGGTCTTGAACTCCTGGTCTCAAGCCATCCTCCCACCTCAGCCTCCCAAAGTGCTGGGATTACATGCATGAGCCACCACATCCAGCCTACCTAAAATATTGAATGCTGTTAATAAATCTCCTGAGGCCAGCATAAGAAGGTGATGGGCAAAACTAATGCAGGTATGTTTTTCTGGCTTTTTCATGTATTGGGCCAAACTTTGAAAAGCACTTACTATTAATGGCTAACTTGCAAAATTTGTGATTTATTAAAAGCAGATTTTAATTGTTTTACCTAAAAATAATAGGCCTCTGATTTGCCAAAGATGAAGATTTAATTTCTAGGTGTTCCCCACAATACCTAGAAACATCAGTGGAATCGAGTATTAAACACTTTAGAACTATTCTCATCAAAGTTCTTTAATATATAATACAGCAAAAGAAAAGTTTCTTTTCTAAAGGCTTCTCTATACTTTTTTTAATAGTTGAATTTCATTTCTGAAGGCTCCTAAAAAGAATAGAATTTAGATCTTTATTAAAGAGGCAATATATTTTCCATGTTTAATTTAAATGACATTCCATCAGTCATTTGCAATCTTAGCCTACACGGAATTTCTTTTTTTGGTAGTTTTTATGTTTGGGCTTTAGGAGGGGATTCCCAATAATCTCTATATAAATATTTCTAATCTCTATATAAATATTTTAACATTTCAATGTAAATTAGTTTTTTAAAGCTATTTTATCCATAAAAATAATGAATTTGCATGGCTGAGGGTGAAATAATGTGTTACCAGGACCCCTCAGTTTTGGGGGTTGTGAGTAGATCCCATCTTCATGTTCCTCCAGCCCAGCCCAAGCCTGGCTCAGGGCCTCCTCCCCCATTTGCCAGGAACCACCATCCCCAGGGATTCTATGTGCCCTGCCTGACCAGTGTTCTCCATCAGAGTTTACCAATCTTTTGTTCATTCCCTCAGAGCACAGCTAAGCAAGAGTACACTAATTTGAAAATTAACTCAAGCAAATAGAGGAACAATATCCCCAACACATTGCATTTTAACATAGGGTTTCCTGGACACACTGTTTCAACCCAAGAGTTGGGCTAATAGTAGGAGTTCCATCTGCTAAAATACGGCTGTCAGCTTCAGAGGGAAATTCATGAACGTCTTCGTAGTTTGTTTTTACGTTTCACTTGGCACTGTTTCTAAAATTTCCTCTGAAGCCAAAAAATAAGTTATTTCCCAGCACACTGGGCACTTTTCATTTATCATTGGATTGATTTTTGTAACTTGCAGTAGGAGCTGAAATCGACCAGGGGGTTCTTATCCAACAGACAGCAGCAAAACTCTTTGTGTATCTGCGTTCCTTTCAACAAGCGTGACTTCCTCAATGGCATCATGCGTGAGCGTAACACAGAGCTCAGCAATAACGTTTCTTCACTAACCCTACCAGGTATCCAACATAGGATGTTACTTCCTTTCACTGTTTTCCGACTCCTGGCAGATATTAATCATTGGGATTTGGGAACAAGGAAATAGAATTTCTGAGAATGCTTGGGAATTCCCAAATTCATATGATTTTCATAACACTTCACTTACAAGTTTTTGAAAAATAATAAGTGACTATAATAACAAGCAAATAGTCGTTTTTTTCTGTAACAGGATTATATGAAAAGTTTTAGTAGTCTTCTGTTTTTAAAAGATATGATAACAAATGATGATTTCTTATTATTAGGAGCCAACATATTGTAACAAGATTATAAAATCCAATAGCATTAATAGAGAAAACATTAAAAAGAAATGAATATTATCACAAAATAAATGCTAAAGAAAAGTCCTTTAAAGATTGAAAGGTAACACCACAAATACTTAATGCTTTAATCGTTGTTTACATGACATTGTTAAACAAGGCATCAATCATCCCCTCCAATACCATTTAAATAACATAACATTCTGATCTCCTGGCAAGATGAATAGCACTAGAAAGAAGCAACTGTCAAAATTGCCGATTTAAGGGCATATTTTGTTTCTAAAACTTGGCATTTCTTAGAAAACCTCTCATAGGATTTGTAAAACATATACTATGCCTAGGAACACATTAATATTTATTTGCAGAAATGGTTCACTGTTAGCCGTGGACAAGGCCATGAACACACACTTGTAACACAGCAACAGATACAAGAAAGTCTGACTGAGGCTCCTTTACTGCTCCTGTCCTGTTCACCTTAACTTTCATCTCCACATGTCAGTGCTTCCTCATCTTGCTTGACTTGAAGTCAGTGCATTTCTTCAAGCCAGTAAGTTCTCTATACTGACTATTAAGCTGTAATTTTCACAGGAAAATTAGAATGTTCCTTCCCATTTTCCTAATTTCTCAACTGATTTTTCTCAGAATTCAGAATCCATAAATATTGAAATGCCAGGAGAGAATTTCCAAATGAAAATGCTGTTCCCTTCGTCCATTTTCAGAAGAAACCGTAGGATAGTGTTATCCTTCTCTTCTCCAATTTTTTTTTTCCTGCAAACTTATGGTTATCACCTCTTTAAGTGAGTAGCTCATAATTTTGCCTCCCCTGCAAATGGTCCCAAAACAGTGAAGTGGGTCCTCTTTAGCTGTGTCTTTAGTACATAATCCTGCATTTCTGACCATATGCAGGGAGTGTGACCCAGGGAAGGATCCCTGACTCAATGGGATTTCTCTTGCTGTCTCTAGAATTTGAACACCGGAACCCAGACGTACAGAGGCTGGGAGCCATCGTGGTGTGCTATATTGATGACGGCAGCAGTGGGTGGTGTGGGGGCAGTTAATTGACAGCTACCTGTTGCTGACATCCCAGGAACTGCCCGAACCTCCTCTTTCCCAGTCATAAGATATCTAAGATTCTGCAGTATTCTTCTTTAAATCCTAGCATGGTTTAAGCTAGCCAGAATTAGGTTCTGTTGCTTTCAATCAACAGAACCTTAGCTAATACGTTGTTATTTCCTGGTCTTTGTTCCTTTAATTTTCCAGGAAAAGAAGGGAAAATGGCTTATTGGTTTTAAAAAGAGACAAGGGACAACATACCATTTATGCAAAATTTAGAAGCACTCAGAGGAAACTCTGGAAAGTTCCTGAGACATACCTAGGTAGGATCAGCATAAAACTTGAACAGTGTATCTAGATCATGGTTGCCATGGTTGCCTTGACACAATGAACATCTGTATCAAGATCATATTTTCTTGGTGGGACAGAGAGAAGCACAAGGCGGGACTCACATTTACAGTAATCCTTGTTTTCCAGGGACCATACAAACCAGTTTGTCCAGAGCTGTTCATCTTAAGTTTGTTATCCCACCATAATTATAAATAGAACCTCCTTTTTCTCTCAAGAATATCCCACTTTGGATGATAATTTCTGTGACTACCCATTAACAATATTTAATAACTATAGAAAACTGCTTCTCTATATTTTTTGTATGTTTGAAACATTTTATAACAAAAATATCTTTAAAGTTATCACCTACACAGAATATAGCTGCCACATGCTCCTACTCTGCTATTCTAACCATGAATCCCTCTGGGGCCCCTTCCTCCTACGACGCTTGTGAGGATGAAATGAAATAAGCTCTATGAAGTGCCCAACAGTGACCAACACTGAATAAAATACAGCCACCATAGGTGGCCTTCCCTTATGTTCACCAAACTCCTGATAAGTTATTCGGTGATGTTTTAATCTTAATATTTTATGTAGATTATACATTCATCTGATTCAAAATGCAAAAGGTACAAAAGCGTATACAGTTAAAAGTTTCCCAACCCACTACCATTTATCTCCCTGGAGGCAACTGTTTCCAGATTTTTGAATATCCTTAAAGAATATCATATGTATGGAAAAGAAAGATTATATATTTATATGCATCTGTGTATGCATTTTCCTATGAGAGGCTCACAAAGTCTCCTTGAAGAGATATCATTATTACAAATACCCCTCAATTTACAATAGGGTTATATTCCAATAAACTTATGAAAATATTGTAAGCTGAAAATGCATTTAATACACTTAACCTACTAAACATCATAGCTTAGCTCGGCCTACCTTAAACACTCACATTAACCTACAGTTAGGCAAAATCATCTAACAGAAAGCCCATTTTATAATAAAGTGGGCTTTGAATATCTCATGTAATATAATGAATACTGTACTGAAAGTGGAAAACAGAATGGTTGTATGAGTACTCAAAGTACAGCTTCTGCTGAATGTGTATTGCTTTCAAACTATCTTAAAGTTGAAAAATCGTAAGTCAAAATATTCTAAGTCAGGGATTGTTTGTACTTCTACTTTACATGATGAAATTGAGCCTTGAAAAGATTAAGTGACTCGCCCAAGGTCACACTGGCAGTTAAATAGTGAAACTTGGATCCAAATTGTTCAGTCACTACATGTATTGTCTTGAAATTTGAAAAAGTGGAAGAGGAATTAAACTACTAAATTGAAGGACTATTTTAGGCATAGAAGAAGCAGATGCCTTCATGTCCAAGTGATTGTGAAAAGCCCACTTGCCCCAAAATATGTCTCCTGGTCATATGAAATTCCACCATTTCAGATTTTTACCTGGGGATTTAGAGTAATCTGCTGTTTTCCTAGAGCTCCCCTAAAATAGAAATAGAAAATTTTGGAAGGCTAAATATATGCTAACATTGGAAAACTCATTTTCTCCCCTTCGTAAGGCAAGGTACTGAAGGAGGGGGCCCTACGGGCCGTGCAGGGACATCCTGGAGGCATGGGGAGAAGAAACTGAAAGGCAAGTTTGTATGGAACAAAGAATACCGATCTCAGGATTCTCCCTTGAACCTGCCCTAACTTTGTTCAAATAGACTTAGCCACTGACCTGCTGTCAAAAGACCACAGCCAATCTGACTTGTTTTCAATATAATGATGAATATTGATTTGGTCCCTTCATCCAACATTCTCAGCTGGATCTTTTTTGACCAAGGATATACATTACTAGGTGAGTACAGGCAGTTAATTCTTCCACACGGGACTTCGGAGTTTCTGAGTTAACCAGAATCACCCACCTTAACATCTGCCAGTTTATACCCCAAGTCCTGACCAGTGCCCCCTACCTGCTATGCCTCATGTTTTCAATAGAGCATAAAATCAGAAATGAAAGATGAAACATCATAGCCAATATCACAGAAATACAAAGGATCCTAAGAAACTGCTAGGTATAATTACACACTAACTAATTGGATCATCTAGAAGAAATGGATAAATTCCCAGACACATAAAACCTACCAAGATTGACTCATGAAGAAATTTAAAAATCTGAACAGACTAATAGCAAGCAAGGAGGTTGAATCCGTAAGAAAATGTCTCCTATCAATGAAAAACCCAAAACCAGATGGCTTCCCAGATTAATTCTACCAAATATTTTAAGAAGAACTAATACCAGTCCTTCTCAAACTCTTCCAAAAAGCTGAAGTGGAGGGAATACTTCCAAACTCATCTTACAGGGCCAGCATTACCCTGATTCCAAAGCCAGACAAGAACACTACAAGAAAGGAAAATGACAGGCCAATATCCTTGATCTACGTAGACGCAAAAATCCTCAACAAAATCCTAGCAAACCAAATTCAATAGCACATTGAAAGAATCATTCACCATGATCATGTCATGGTTCAACATAAGCAAATCAATACATATAATATACCATATTAGAAAAATAAAGGATAGAAACTATATGGCCATCACAATAGATATAGAAAAAGCTTTTGACAAAATTCGAAACCCTTTCATGGTGAAAAAAAAAACACCCAACAGATCACGTATTGAGGGACTGTATCCCAACAAAATAAAGGCCATATATGACAAACCCATAGCTAACACCATGATCAATGGTGAAAAGTTGAAACTTTTCCTCTACCATCAGGAACAAGACAAGGATGCCCACAGACACCACTTCTCAGGGCAATTAGGCAAAAGAAAGAAATAAAAGGCATCTTAATAGGAAAGGAAGAAGTGAAACTGTCTCTACTGACGGCATGATCTTGTTATATATAGAAAACCCTACAAACTTCACTAAAAAAAGGTTAGAACTCAACACAAAGAAGGGAACAATAGACACTGGGGGACTCCAAAGGTGGGAGGGAAGGATGGTGGGAGCAAGGGTTGAAAAACTACCTATCGATTACTATGCTCACTGCTTGGGTGGTGGGATCATTAGAAGCCCAAACCTCAGCACCATGCAATATACCTGTTTAAGAAACCTGTACATCTACGCTCCTGACTCTAAAATGAAACATGCAATATTTAAAAAACAAAAACAAATAAATAAAATTTGAAAACTGTTAGAACTGAACTGATAGGTGATATCAGTAAAGTTGTAGGATACAAAATCAACATATAGAGCCTTGAACACAGCAACATCCAGCTGTCTGACACGAAAGTCTCAGGGGCAATAAAACCTCTATATGAACTCAGAAACAATGAGCTAAGTTGGGTTTATGTCTGAAAGGATGTTAAGAACTTCATTCATGTTACATCAGAGCCAACAGAAAGAACCAACAGGAAACCTGTACCCAACAAACAGAAATGACAAGATGAAGGGAAAGCAGAGGTAAGAGCTTACCTTAGAAAGGGCAAGTGATTAGCTCAATATACAATACAATGTTTGCTCCTGAGCCAAAAATTTGTACAATAATTTGGATATTACTTGCACAACCAGAAAAATCAGCCACTCATTAGGAAAATGTGTTTCTGTAGAAGTCTTAGGACTCAGCTATCTATAATAACATGAAAAGACAATATTTTCATCCAAAATGAGTATTTTTGTTTGTCTTGGCTTGTTATTCTAACGTCAACAGCCTCTAAATAAACTGTTGAAGTACATGATATAACCACCTCTTTCTCCATCTTTCCCATTGCTCCCATAGGGTTTCAGTTGTGCAATTTCACCATTAGCAAAGCTTTTTGCTGAAATCTGGCTTTTCAAAGGGAGAGTATCCAGAAACAGAAGATGCTGATCTGGGAGGCTCTTCCTAATAGAACTGCTGCTTCAGTTTAACTTGAAAAAGCCCACACCCAGTTCCTAATGACAAACATCTGAACACCAGGTCTTCCCCTGAGCAAGACCATGCTATGCCTCCTGCTCGCTCTGTTCTATAAGCAACCCACAGATTGCTCCCTGTGAAGAGGAGCCTGCCAGGGGAGCAGCATTCCACCAGACCCTGATTTAGCAAGATATTTCCGTATCATTCCCCCAACCAGCTGGAAGTCCTCCACTGCTCTTGTGTAAAAATCTAACTCATCTCGCTGAATTTCCTGATTTAAAAGTCTAATTCATTTCACCAAAAGTGTGACAGAAGGAAACCAAGTACACCATCTCTCTCTTACCAAACCAAAGCTATTGCATGTGCATTCTGGGGGGAAAACATGGTCCAAATATGTTATGGAGGGGGTGCCAGCCCAGTGTCATCCTCTTACTATTGCCATAGGATCTTGGCTGATGGCATCAGAGGAAAAACAAGTTTATCGATTACTTTCAACCATTAAGCTCACTCCTCCATGAAAAATAAGTCACAAGTCCAATGTCTCTTATTAAAATAAGCACTGCAAAATATAAAGGAGTCACAGTTTTAAAATGGGACACACGTTCTCTAAGCAGTGAACCATGTTAGAGGTGCACTGTTTACATTGTATAAAGTCCCCTGGAGCCAGGGTTAGGAAGTGCATCTGTTCTTTGGTGTTCTGGGATGAAGGAGAAAGGAAAATGTGCTGCCAGAAGTGAGTGGGAAGGAGCCCATGAGATAAAGGAAGTAAATCCATTTGCTGATTGCAATAATAATGGTAATACACGAAGCTATACATACATACATACATACATACATACATACATGCAAATTTTCACATTTTTTTTAAAAAAAGAACTTAAGGCTTCCACTCATGTAATCAGCCCTTATGAACTCTCCTGATTAGCTGCAAGGAAAATCTTCCTTTCTCCTCTTTCTTGCACCATCCTGGGCTCCCTTTTGACTTGTTTTTTTTTTTTTAACTTATAAACGATCAGCTCATATTCTGAAGTTTGTAGTCCCCTCCCGCCCCCTCTCTCTCTATACGGCTCATATACATTGGCAGCTGTCGTGCTGCTGGGCATCCTCAAACCCACAAGTTTCCCTTTAATGTTTGAGCAGACAAACATGATCATGCACTAGGCATCACTGTGCCACTCAAAATGCTTTCTTGTTTTTTTTATTGCATCTGAGAGAAATCTCAAGGTTGCAAACCTGGAGTCAGAATTGTCTCCATGTGTCTCAGTGGGAAGAGTATCGTGTGAAGAAACAAGTTGATTCTACTAATCAAAAGGAATTTTTTTTGATATCAGGTCATCCTCCGAATGAATTTATATTACCGAGTGGAGGGTCACATGAAGAAATGGTCAAACAGCACCACCTAGAGCAAGAGCTGAGAAGTGCAGTGGAGTCGGGCTGTGTCAGGAAAGAAAAGCAAGCTGGGGCCTGGCTCAGCGCTCTCCCCTCTGCTCCTGTCTGCACGGAAAGATTAGGATGACAGTGGCAGGAAGCCTGTGCACCTAGTATGCATCACTTGAAGGGAACACACAGATTCCAGTAAACAGTTGGAAGGAAATGTTAATACCAGGCTCTGCTAAACAATATGAAATGACTCCTAGATGAGACAAGCGACTTTCATCAAAGTTCCCTGATACCTGAAAAGACAGCCCAGGGGATCCTGCACTACATGTGGTGTATGTAAATTAAGCGGGTTTTTTTCCCCTTTGTAATCAAGGCTCATACACAAACAAAATCACACTTTAGAAACGGCCTATTTCAACTTGTAACTAGCTTGCTTTCAGGGGCTCCAGGTCAAAAAGAAATAGAGCACAAAGACGCTTTCTCCTTAGGGATCATACACAAATTCACTCTGTCCGTTTCTTTCCCACATGGAGCAACAAAGCCGTCAGACCTCTCCATCCACACATCGGGTCCTTCCTGATTAAAGTGAGATAAATCACAGCCCTCTCTCTCTAGATGGCAGGCGACAAGAGGGGGATGCTTGCCTCAAGAATTCCTCCCCATCCCTCTGCATTCATGCAAGCCCGAGCGGAGAGATGCAAGAAATTACGGATGCATTTTAATTCCCCAGACCCTGCAATTAAAAATGGAAATTTTTTGGCCACGCCTGTTGGCTCACGCCTGTAATCCCAGCACTTTCAGAGGCCGAGGTCGGCAGATCACCTGGGGTCAGGAGTTCGAGACCAGCCTGGCCAACATGGTGAAACCCTGTCTCTACTAAAAATACAAAAATTAGCTAGGAATGGTGGTGGGCGCCTGTAGTCCCAGCTACTCGGGAGGATGAGGCAGGAGAATCACTTGAACCCGGGAGGCAAAGTTTGAAGTGAGCCAAGATCGCACCACTGCACTCCACTCTGGGTGACAAAGGAAGACTTCATCTCAAAAAATGTTTTTAAAAAATGGAAGTGTTGTTCTTTCATTTGTAAATGTGTTTTGGTAAAAGAGGGGCAGTTTAAGCAACCCTTTCTATTGTCTACATTGTTAAAATTCATCCGACATGGACTCTTGACTCCGTTTTGCCTGGGCAGACCCACTTCAAGCATTTACAACAGCTATAACCTCCTCAAATCAAAAAGAGGAATCAGCATTATTGCTAAGTTCAAATAAGGTCTTGTTTTATTTCATTTTTATTTTTGAATGCAGCCATTCCTCCATGTGCTGTCATCAGGTAAGATTGTCAGTCCTGATTAGGTAAAGGTATTATTACAAAATGCAATTCTTAAACATTCAGTGTCTAACTACACTTTTAATAAGCCTTTCCCCCTCCCCTATGTATTCTCCCTTAGACACCCCTTCTCAAATTTAAAATCACAGAAACTAAAATATGATGCCGAAAGAGAGCCTAGCGACTGCCCAGTCCTCTAATTTGATGAGTGGGAGTACTGAAGCCCAGAGGAGGTCAAGTAATTTGTTCCCAATGTCTTAGATAAGAAGAAAATGACCAGCTGGGAAATCCCACTCATGTCAAGGCAGAGGCACAGGGCCACAGACTGTGGTTGAATTGTGCCACACTCCTACATCCTTCTTTAGGAATCACAGAACATTCCTGTGTTGAGTTGGAGTCACTGACTTCCTTTTCAGGCTGATTGAGTTCTGTCCTTACGGGCTGCGACAAGAAGTTTTGGTATTATGCTACACCAAGACCATTTATCTAGTTCAAGAAATGCACAGTCCTTAGAGCCCAGCAACTTTCCCCATGTCCAGTAAATGTAGCTTCTCCATTAGAAGCTGTCAGAATGGAGCCTTCTGGCTCATCTTGATTTTGATTTGTGCAAGAATGAGTGGTTGTGATAAGACAGATTTCCTAGCTGATAGAGAGCGAAACTTTTTTCTCATAATCTATAAAAAAATTAAATTAGAACTTTTTTCTCATAATCTGTGAAAAAATATTAAATTAAATCTGGCTCGTCTTGATTTTGATTTGTGCAAGAATGAATGGTTGTGCTAAGACAGCTTTCCTAGCTGATAGTGAGCAAAACTTTTTTCTCATAATCTATAAAAAATATTAAATTAGAAGCATAGAGTTTATTTCATGACTTTTATCTTCCTGCAATTTTCTTGTGGGCATAAATGATTTGTTTTTATCCTGCCTGCCCCCCAATCCCTTTTCCAAGAGACTAAAAGAGTATCTAGTGCAAAGTGGAGACTCAAATATTGTTTAATAAACAGTGATCCCAGCCACCCAGTGCATGTTGCCAAATGCCAACCCCATAAATAATCAAACACATCATCTCATTCAGCCAATCAAAATCAAGTGCTACCTATTTTTTTAAGTTTTCATAGCCCTTGGGCATCTGCTTTCTCAGCATTTCCCAAACTTGAGTCATTCTCATCCTTCCTTCCTAATTTTGATCTGTCAATTACCTCTACTATTATTTATTTCATATATTTTTAAATAGACCCACTTTTGAAACTTAAATGCACGCCTTTTAAAAGGAAGCTTTCTTACTACTATACATCAAAAGCCATTATTACTTGTTCTAAGTACTCATAACAACATGGTCACAACTATTAAAATTTACTAATGTGCATCCACATACTCTCTAAATTCATGGAGCATCTGCACACACTTTAAGAAACAATTCTGCATTACTCACTCAATTTTCTTGACATCCTTCTGAGGCAGGACAAACCTTGGGCCCAAAGAATTGAGGTAGGAGTCCAAGCAAGTTGCCAGCCACATAAAGGAAAACCTTGGCTCGGAAGTCAGGACTACCAGCCCCTAGGTTATGGTTCATG
Organism: Pan troglodytes; assembly: GCF_028858775.2. Lineage (NCBI taxonomy): Eukaryota > Metazoa > Chordata > Mammalia > Primates > Hominidae > Pan > Pan troglodytes. The sequence goes on from NC_072406.2 coordinate 5,535,849, forward strand.
CTCTTTCCTCTGCTCTCCAGAACCTCCTATCTCCAAGTGTAGTTAGCAGCCCAGATGCAGCAGCATCCTCTAGAGACTTGTTAAAAATGCAGAAGCTCAGGCTCCACCCCAGGCCTATGCAGACTGAATCTGCATTTTAACAAGGTCCAGGTAATTCACGTGCACATTAAGTTTGAAAAGGCCTGGTCTAGATCAGCGGTTCTCTAACTTAGCAGCACATTAGAACCATCTGTAGAGACTTTAAAAATACCAGTGCCTGGGCTTCACCTCCCAGAGAATCTGACTTAAGTGTCTGGGGTTTGCCCTGAGTCTAGGTATTTTTAAAAACTCCTCAGCTTATACAGAGCTGGCAGGGCCGGGCACAGTGGCTCATGCCTATAATCCCAGCAGTTCGTGAGGCCAAAGTGGGCAGATTGCTTGAGTCCAGGAGTTTGAGATTAGCCTGGGCTAAAACCCCATCCCTACAAAAAAAAAAATTACAAAAAGTAGTTGGGCATGGTGGTGGCACATACCTGTAGTCCCGGCTGCTCAGGAGGCTGAGTCCTCACTTCAACCCAGGAGGTCACGGTCTGGTCAACAGAGCAAGACCCTGTATCAAAACAAACAAACAAGCAAACAAAAAATGCTAGCAGCTTACAAGCTAGGGAGGCCTGTAGAGCCAAGTTTTCCAAATGGGGCTACATTAGTTGTTCCAGAACTTTAGCTGCATCAAAACCACCTGGATGGCTTGTTCAGCTACAGAGGGTCTGGCCATGCCCCTAGAGTTTCCAGCTGAGGGTCTGGAATGAGGCCCGATGATTTGCATTTCTAACAATCTCCAGGTGATGCTGATGCTGTGGGTCCAGGGACCACATTTTGAGAATCTATGCTAAATGAATCGGAGAAGACCAATCTCAAACTTATTCCAAGAACTTTTCAAGGCCCACCTGCAAGTTGTAGTGGAAGTAAACATCTAAGGGTGCAAAAAAGTTTCACTGTAGACTAAGGCCTTTTACCTGAGCTCTCAAATGTTCACATTTCTCTTATCAACCTAAATAACAAACAGAGAGAGGCTCTCCACAAGAAAAAGATATTCGTTTGGAAACAGAGCCTTGCAATAGAAACAGGCAAGCCAGAGTAAACTATATGCATATTCACGGAGGTAAAGGAAGACAAAAGAAAAAATGAGGAAGATTATATGATCATTTGGAAATGATTATCCTTGGCTACAAAGATCAATAACAAAGGTGATGCCAGGCCCAGGTTGGACAGGCAGTTGTTGGGCAAATATCCTTCAGAAGCATTGTTGTGTGCAAAGTTGCAATGGGCTTTGTGCAAGATTGTGTTTTTTGCAGTCTTCTGTGATAAGTTTTTGTTATCAGGCATACAAGCCCAAGAATCCTTTATTGCATGGCCTTCCCTGGCTCTATTTGTCAGGGTTTTGGTTAGGGGAGGGGTATTTTTAACACTCTCAATGTAAAAAATGCCATAAGGTAGGTACCCCAATTGCTTGTTTCGTCTTCATAAAATAACTTTTCCACCCGAACAAAGTCTACACATAAATTGTAAAAATACCCTGGCATGCAGTCCCTGGAAAAGTCTGGAGTCATTCTCGGGGTTCCCACCCAGGTGGGCAAGCGTAGCCACCACAGATAAACACAAAGTAGGGGTCCCCGCTGGGGTTCAGCGGCAGGCAGTGGCCCTGGTTCTGATATTTGGCTGAAAACACAGCTCCTCTTTGTCACCCTCAGGACATTTCAGCTATTTCCTAGATAATAATCTCACTTCACCCTGCACAAAACAGGCACATGATCATGTCACTCTGACCTGGTTTGAGTCCAAGGAGAATTTTGTTTTTAAAATAATTTAGGTTAGTAGTTAAAATATGAACTTTGGGCCAGGAGTGGTGGCCCATGCCTATAATCCCAGCACTTCGTGAGGCCAAAGTGGGCAGATTGCTTGAGTCCAGGAGTTTGAGACTAGCCTGGGCTAAAACCCCATCCCTACAAAAAAAAAATAAAAAAAGTAGTTGGGCATGGTGGTGGCACATACCTGTAGTCCCGGCTTCTCAGGAGGCTGAGTCCTCGCTTGAACCCAGGAGGTCACGGTCTGGTCAACGGAGCAAGACCCTGTATCAAAACAAAGAAAGAAACAAACAAAAAATGCTAGCAGCTTACCAGCTAGGGAGGCCTGTAGAGGCAAGTTTTCCAAATGGGGCTACATTAGTTGTTCCAAAACTTTAGCTGCATCAAAACCACCTGGATGGCTTGTTCAGCTACATAGGGTCTGGCCATGCCCCTAGAGTTTCCAGCTGAGGGTCTGGAATGAGGCCCGATGATTTGCATTTCCAACAATCTCCAGGTGATGCTGATGCTGTGGGTCCAGGGACCACATTTTGAGAATCTATGCTAAATGAATCGGAGAAGACCAAAGCTCAAACTTATTCCAAGAACTTTTCAAGGCCCACCTGCAAGTTGTAGTGGAAGTAAGCATCTAAGGGTGCAAAAAAGTTTCACTGTAGACTAAGGCCTTTTACCTGAGCTCTCAAATGTTCACATTTCTCTTATCAACCTAAATAACAAACAGAGAGAGGCTCTCCACAAGAAAAAGATATTCGTTTGGAAACAGAGCCTTGCAATAGAAACAGGCAAGTCAGAGTAAACTATATGCATATTCACGGAGGTAAAGGAAGACAAAAGAAAAAATGAGGAAGATTATATGATCATTTGGAAATGACTATCCTTGGCTACAAAGATCAATAACAAAGGTGATGCCAGACACAGGTTGGATAGGCAGTTGTTGGGCAAATATCCTTCAAAAGCATTGTTGTGTGCAAAGTTGCAATGGGCTTTGTGCAAGATTGTGTTTTTTGCAGTCTTCTATGATAAGTTTTTGTTATCAGGCATACAAGCCCAAGAATCCTTTAATGCATGGCCTTTCCTGGCTCTATATGTCAGGGTTTTGGTTAGGGTACGGGTATTTTTAACACTCTCAATGTAAAAAATGACATAAGGTAGGAACCCCAATGAGTTGTTTGGTCTTCATAAAATAACTTTTCATAAAATCTCTGTAAACGAGGAAATATCTACACCGCTATCTCTGTAAATGTGTAAACATTTACAATGCTATCTGTATAAACATGGAACTATTTACACCGCCGTCTCTATAAACATGGAAATCTCTACACCGCTATCTCTATAAACATGGAAATATCTACACTGCTATCTCTATAAACATGGAAATACCTACACCGCTATCTGTATACACATGGAAATATCTACACTGCTGTCTCTATAAACATGGAAATATCTACACCTCAATCTGTATAAACATGGAAATATCTACACCACTGTCTCTATAAACATGGAAATATCTACAATGCTATCTCTATAAACACGCAAATATCTAAATCACTGTCTCTACAAACATGGAAATATCTACACCGCCATCTCTAAGAACATGGAAATATCTACACCGCTGTCTCTAGAAACATGGAAATATCTACACCGCTATCTCTATAAACGTGGAAATATATACACCGCTATCTCTAAAAACATGGAAATATCTACACCGCTATCTCTACAAACGTGGGAACATCTACACCGCTAACTCTATAAACCTGGAAATATCTACACCGCTATAAGTATAAATGTGGAAATATCTATACCGCTATCTGTATAAACATGGAAATATCTACACCGCTATCCCTATAAACATGGAAATACTTACACCGCTATCTGTATAAACATGGAAATATTTACAAAGCTATCTCTATAAACATGGAAATATCTACACCGCTATCTCTATAAACATGGAAATATCTACAGCACTATCTGTAAAACATGGAAATATCTACACCGCTGTCTGTATAAACATGGAAATATACACACGGCTATCTGTGTAAACATGGAAATATCTACACCACTGACTGTATAAACATGGAAATATCTACACCGCTATCTGTATAAACATGGAAATATCTACACCGCTGTCTCTATAAACATGGAAATATCTACACCGCTATCTGTAGAAACATGGAAATATCTACACCACTGTCTCTATAAACCTGGAAATATCTACTCCGATATCTGCATTAACGTGGAAATACCTACACCGCTATCTGTATAGACGTGGAAATATTTACATCGCTATGTCTACAAACGTGGAAATATCTACAACGCTATCTGTATAAACATGGAAATATCTACACCAGTATGTGTATAAACGTGGAAATATCTGCACCGCTATGTGTATAAACTTGGAAATTTCTACACCGCAATCTGTATAAAAGTGGAAATAACTTCACCGCTATCTGAATAAACGTGGAAATATCTAGAGCGCTATCTCAATAAACGGGGAAATATCTACACCGCTATCTGTATAAACGTGGGAATATCTACACCGCTATCCCTATAAACGTGTAAACATTTACACGGCTATCTGCATAAACATGGAAATATTTACACCGCTATCTCTAAAAACATGGAAATATCTACACTGCTATGTCTATAAACATGAAAATATTTACACCGCAATCTGTATAATCATGGAAATATTTACACCGCTATCTGCAGAAACTTGGAAATATTTACACCGCTATGTCTATAAAAATGGAAATATCTACACCGCTATCTCCATAAACATGAAAATATCTACACTGTTGTTTGTATGAACATGAAAATATCTACACCGCTATCTGTATAAACATGGAAATATCTACACGGAAAGCTGTATAAACATGGAAATATCTAGACTGTCATCTCTATAAACATGTAAATATCTATACCGCTATCTTTATAAACATGGAAATACCCACACCGATATCTGTATAAACATGGATATACCCACACCGCTATCTGTATAAAGATGGAAATATCTGCACCGCTATCTTTATAAACATGGAAATATCTGCAATTCTATCTGTGTAAACATAGAAATATCTACACGGCTATTTGTGTAAACATGGAAATATCTGCACCGCTATCTGTATAAAGATGGAAATATCTACACCACTATCTGTAAAACGTGGAAATATCTACACCGCTCTCTGTATAAACATGGAAATATCTACACCGATATCTGTATAAACATGGAAATATCTATACCTCTATCTGTATAAACAAGGAAATATCTACACCGCCATCTGTATAAACATGGAAATACCTACACCGCTATCTGTATAAATATGGAAATATCCACACCGCTATCACTATAAACATGGAAATACCTACACCGCTTTCTCTATAAACATGGAAATATCTACACTGCAATCTCTATAAACATGGAAATATCTACACCAACATCTCTATAAACATGAAAATATCTACACCGCCATCTTCAGAAACATGGATGTATCTACACCGCCATCTGTAAAAACATGGAAACATCTACACCACTATCTGTATAAACATGGAAATACCTTCACTGCCATGTGTATAAACATGGAAATATCTACACCGCCATCTGTATAAAGATGGAAATATCTACACCGCAATCTGTATAAATATGTAAATACCTACACCGCTACTTCTATAGACATGTAAATATCTACACCGCTATCTGTATAAACGTGGGAATATCTACACCGCTATCCCTATAAACGTGTAAACATTTACACGGCTATCTGTATAAACATGGAAATATTTACACCGCGATCTCTAAAAACATGGAAATACCTACACCGCTATGTCTATAAACATGAAAATATTTACACCGCTATCTGTATAATCATGGAAATATTTTCACCGCTATCTGTAGAAACTTGGAAATATTTACACCGCGATGTCTATAAAAATGAAAATATCTACACCGCTATCTACATAAACATGAAAATATCTACACTGTTGTTTGTATGAACATGAAAATATCTACACCGCTATCTCTATAAACATAGAAATATCTACATTGCTGTCTGTATAAACATGGAAATATCTACACAGCTATCTGTATAAACATGGAAATATCTACACCGCTATCTGTATAAACATGGAAATATCTACATGGAAAGCTGTATAAACATGGAAATATCTAGACAGTCATCTCTATAAACATGGAAATATCTATACCGCTATCTGTATAAACATGAAAATACCCACACCGCTATCTGTATAAACATGGATATACCCACACCGCTATCTGTATAAAGATGGAAATATCTGCACCGCTATCTTTATAAACATGGAAATATCTGAAACTCTATCTGTGTAAACATAGAAATATCTACACGGCTATTTGTGTAAACATGGAAATATCTGCACCGCTACCTGTATAAAGATGGAAATATCTACACCACTATCTGTAAAACGTGGAAATATCTACACCGCTCTCTGTATAAACATGGAAATATCTACACCTATATCTGTATAAACATGGAAATATCTATACCGCTATCTGTATAAACAAGGAAATATCTACACCGCCATCTGTATAAACATGGAAATACCTACACCGCTATCTGTATAAATATGGAAATATCCACTCCGCTATCTCTATAAACATGGAAATACCTACACCGCTTTCTCTATAAACATGGAAATATCTACACTGCAATCTCTATATACATGGAAATATCTACACCGCCATCTCTTTAAACATGAAAATATCTACACCGACATCTTCAGAAACATGGATGTATCTACACCGCCATCTGTAAAAACATGGAAATATCTACACCACTATCTGTATAAACATGGAAATATCCTCACTGCCATGTGTATAAACATGGAAATATCTACACGGCAATCTGTATAAATATGGAAATACCTACACCGCTGCCTCTATAGACATGTAAATATCTACACCGCTATCTGTATAAACATGGAAATACCTACACTGCCATCTGTATAAAGATGGAAATATCTACACCGCGAGCTGTATAAACATGGAAATATCTACACCGCTATCTGTATAAACATGGTAATACCAACACCGTTATCTGTATAAACATGGAAATATCTTCACCGCTATCTGTATAAACATGGAAATACCAATACCGTTATCTGTATAAACATGGAAATATCTACACCGCTATCTCTGTAAACATGGAAATATCTACACCGCTATCTGTATAAACATGGAAATATCTACAGCGCCATCTGTATAAACATGGAAATATCTACAGCGCCATCTGTATAAACATGGAAATATCTACACAGCCATCTGTACAAACATGGAATTATCTACACAGCCATCTGTATAAACATGGAAATATCTACACCGCTATCCCTATAAACATGGAAATATCTACACCGCTATCTGTATAAACATGGAAATATCTACATCGCTATCTGTATAAACAGGGAAATATTTCTGCCGCTATCTGCATAAACATGGAAATATCTACACCGCTATCCATATAAACATGGAAATATCTACACCGCTATCTGTATAAACATGGAAATATATACAATTCTGTCTGTGTAAACATGGAAATATCTACAAAGCTATCCGTGTAAACTTGGAAATATCTACACAGCTATCTGTGTAAAAATGGAAATATCTACAGAGCAATCTGTGCAAAGATGGAAATACCTACACTGCTATCTCTGTAAACATGGAAATATCTACACCGCTATCTGTATAAACATGGAAATATCTATACCGCAGTCTCTATAAACATGGAAATATCTCCACTGCTATCTGTATAAACATGAAAATATCTACACCGCTATCTGCATAATCATGGACATTTCTACACCGCAATCTCTATAAACATGGAAATATCTACCACGGTATGTGTGTAAACTTGGAAATATCTACACAGCTATCTGTGTAAACTTGGAAATATCTACACAGCTATCTGCGTCAACATGGAAATATCTACAAGGCAATCTGTGCAAAGATGGAAATAACAAAACCGCTATCTCTGTAAACTTGGAAATATCCACACCGCTACGTGTATAAACATGGAAATATCTACACCGCTGTCGGTATAAACAAGGAAATATCTACACCGCCATCTGTAGAAACATGGAAATATCTACACCGCAATCTGTATAAACATCGAAATACCTACACCGCTATCTGTATACATATGGAAACATCTACACTGTCATATCTAAGAACATGGAAATACCTATACCGCTATCTGCATAATCATGGAAATATTCACGCAGACAACTGTATAAACATGGAAATATCTACACCGCCATCTGTATAAACATGGAAATACCTACACCGCTATCTGTATAAATATGGAAATATCCACTCCGCTATCTCTATAAACATGGAAATACCTACACCGCTTTCTCTATAAACATGGAAATATCTACACTGCAATCTCTATATACATGGAAATATCTACACCGCCATCTCTTTAAACATGAAAATATCTACACCGACATCTTCAGAAACATGGATGTATCTACACCGCCATCTGTAAAAACATGGAAATATCTACACCACTATCTGTATAAACATGGAAATATCCTCACTGCCATGTGTATAAACATGGAAATATCTACACGGCAATCTGTATAAATATGGAAATACCTACACCGCTGCCTCTATAGACATGTAAATATCTACACCGCTATCTGTATAAACATGGAAATACCTACACTGCCATCTGTATAAAGATGGAAATATCTACACCGCGAGCTGTATAAACATGGAAATATCTACACCGCTATCTGTATAAACATGGTAATACCAACACCGTTATCTGTATAAACATGGAAATATCTTCACCGCTATCTGTATAAACATGGAAATACCAATACCGTTATCTGTATAAACATGGAAATATCTACACCGCTATCTCTGTAAACATGGAAATATCTACACCGCTATCTGTATAAACATGGAAATATCTACAGCGCCATCTGTATAAACATGGAAATATCTACAGCGCCATCTGTATAAACATGGAAATATCTACACAGCCATCTGTACAAACATGGAATTATCTACACAGCCATCTGTATAAACATGGAAATATCTACACCGCTATCCCTATAAACATGGAAATATCTACACCGCTATCTGTATAAACATGGAAATATCTACATCGCTATCTGTATAAACAGGGAAATATTTCTGCCGCTATCTGCATAAACATGGAAATATCTACACCGCTATCCATATAAACATGGAAATATCTACACCGCTATCTGTATAAACATGGAAATATATACAATTCTGTCTGTGTAAACATGGAAATATCTACAAAGCTATCCGTGTAAACTTGGAAATATCTACACAGCTATCTGTGTAAAAATGGAAATATCTACACAGCAATCTGTGCAAAGATGGAAATACCTACACTGCTATCTCTGTAAACATGGAAATATCTACACCGCTATCTGTATAAACATGGAAATATCTATACCGCAGTCTCTATAAACATGGAAATATCTCCACTGCTATCTGTATAAACATGAAAATATCTACACCGCTATCTGCATAATCATGGACATTTCTACACCGCAATCTCTATAAACATGGAAATATCTACCACGGTATGTGTGTAAACTTGGAAATATCTACACAGCTATCTGTGTAAACTTGGAAATATCTACACAGCTATCTGCGTCAACATGGAAATATCTACAAGGCAATCTGTGCAAAGATGGAAATAACAAAACCGCTATCTCTGTAAACTTGGAAATATCCACACCGCTACGTGTATAAACATGGAAATATCTACACCGCTGTCGGTATAAACAAGGAAATATCTACACCGCCATCTGTAGAAACATGGAAATATCTACACCGCAATCTGTATAAACATCGAAATACCTACACCGCTATCTGTATAAATATGGAAATATCTACACTGTCATATCTAAGAACATGGAAATACCTATACCGCTATCTGCATAATCATGGAAATATTCACGCAGACAACTGTATAAACATGGAAATATCTACACCGCCATCTCTATAAACATGAAAATATCTATACCGCCATCTTCAGAAACATGGATGTATCTACACCGCCATCTGTATAAACATGGAAATATCTACACCAGTATCTGTATAAACATGGAAATATCTTCACTGCCATCTGTATAAACATGGAAATATCTACACCGCCATCTGTATAAAGTTGGAAATATCTACACCGCAATCTGTATAAATATGGAAATACCTACACCGCTATCTCTATAGTCATGGAAATATCTACACCGCTATCTGTATAAACATGGAAATATATACACTGCCATCTGTATAAAGATGGAAATATCTACACCGTGAGCTGTATAAACATGGAAATATCTACACCGCTATCTCTATAAACATGAAAATACTTACACCACCATCTCTATAAACATGGAGATATTTACACCGCTATCTCTATAAACATAGAAATAACTACACCGCCATCTCTATAAACATGGAAATATCTACACCACCATCTGCATAAACTTGGAAATATCTACACTGACATCTGTAGACAGATGGAAATGTCTACAAAGCGATCTGTATGAACATGGGATTTTCTACATGGCTACCTGTATAAACATGGAAATATCTACACCGCCATCTGTATCAACATGGAAATAACTACACCGCAATCTGTATAAACATGGAAATATCTACAATGCTATCTCTGTAAACATGGAAATATCTACACAGCTATCTGTGTAAACTTGTAAATATCTACACCGCTATCAGTGTAAATTTGGCAATACCTACACCGCAATCTGTGCAAAAATGGAAATACCTACACTGCTATCTCTGTAAACATGGAAATATCTTCACCGATATCTGTATAAACCTGGAAATATCTACACTGCCCTCTGTATAAACATGGAAATACCTTCACCGCTTTCTGTATAAACATGAAAATATCTACACTGCTATCTTCAGAAACATGGATGTATCTACACCGCCATCTGTAAAAACATGGAAACATCTACACCACTATCTGTATAAACATGGAAATATCTTCACTGCCATGTGTATAAACATGGAAATATCTACACCGCCATCTGTATAAAGATGGAAATATCTACACCGCAATCTGTATAAATATGGAAATACCTACACCGCTACTTCTATAGACATGTAAATATCTACACCGCTATCTGTATAAACGTGGGAATATCTACACCGCTATCCCTATAAACGTGTAAACATTAACACGGCTATCTGTATAAACATGGAAATATTTACACCGCGATCTCTAAAACATGGAAATACCTACACCGCTATGTCTATAAACATGAAAATATTTACACCGCTATCTGTATAATCATGGAAATATTTTCACCGCTATCTGTAGAAACTTGGAAATATTTACACCGCTATGTCTATAAAAATGAAAATATCTACACCGCTATCTCCATAAACATGAAAATATCTACACTGTTGTTTGTATGAACATGAAAATATCTACACCGCTATCTCTATAAACATAGAAATATCTACATTGCTGTCTGTATAAACATGGAAATATCTACACAGCTATCTGTATAAACATGGAAATATCTACACCGCTATCTGTATAAACATGGAAATATCTACATGGAAAGCTGTATAAACATGGAAATATCTAGACAGTCATATCTATAAACATGGAAATATCTATACCGCTATCTGTATAAACATGAAAATACCCACACCGCTATCTGTATAAACATGGATATACCCACACCGCTATCTGTATAAAGATGGAAATATCTGCACCGCTATCTTTATAAACATGGAAATATCTGAAACTCTATCTGTGTAAACATAGAAATATCTACACGGCTATTTGTGTAAACATGGATATATCTGCACCGCTATCTGTATAAAGATGGAAATATCTACACCACTATCTGTAAAACGTGGAAATATCTACACCGCTCTCTGTATAAACATGGAAATATCTACACCGATATCTGTATAAACATGGAAATATCTATACCGCTATCTGTATAAACAAGGAAATATCTACACCGCCATCTGTATAAACATGGAAATACCTACACCGCTATCTGTATAAATATGGAAATATCCACTCCGCTATCTCTATAAACATGGAAATACCTACACCGCTTTCTCTATAAACATGGAAATATCTACACTGCAATCTCTATATACATGGAAATATCTACACCGCCATCTCTTTAAACATGAAAATATCTACACCGACATCTTCAGAAACATGGATGTATCTACACCGCCATCTGTAAAAACATGGAAATATCTACACCACTATCTGTATAAACATGGAAATATCCTCACTGCCATGTGTATAAACATGGAAATATCTACACGGCAATCTGTATAAATATGGAAATACCTACACCGCTGCCTCTATAGACATGTAAATATCTACACCGCTATCTGTATAAACATGGAAATACCTACACTACCATCTGTATAAAGATGGAAATATCTACACCGCGAGCTGTATAAACATGGAAATATCTACACCGCTATCTGTATAAACATGGTAATACCAACACCGTTATCTGTATAAACATGGAAATATCTTCACCGCTATCTGTATAAACATGGAAATACCAATACCGTTATCTGTATAAACATGGAAATATCTACACCGCTATCTCTGTAAACATGGAAATATCTACACCGCTATCTGTATAAACATGGAAATATCTACAGCGCCATCTGTATAAACATGGAAATATCTACAGCGCCATCTGTATAAACATGGAAATATCTACACAGCCATCTGTACAAACATGGAATTATCTACACAGCCATCTGTATAAACATGGAAATATCTACACCGCTATCCCTATAAACATGGAAATATCTACACCGCTATCTGTATAAACATGGAAATATCTACATCGCTATCTGTATAAACAGGGAAATATCTCTGCCGCTATCTGCATAAACATGGAAATATCTACACCGCTATCCATATAAACATGGAAATATCTACACCGCTATCTGTATAAACATGGAAATATATACAATTCTGTCTGTGTAAACATGGAAATATCTACAAAGCTATCCGTGTAAACTTGGAAATATCTACACAGCTATCTGTGTAAAAATGGAAATATCTACACAGCAATCTGTGCAAAGATGGAAATACCTACACTGCTATCTCTGTAAACATGGAAATATCTACACCGCTATCTGTATAAACATGGAAATATCTATACCGCAGTCTCTATAAACATGGAAATATCTCCACTGCTATCTGTATAAACATGAAAATATCTACACCGCTATCTGCATAATCATGGACATTTCTACACCGCAATCTCTATAAACATGGAAATATCTACCACGGTATGTGTGTAAACTTGGAAATATCTACACAGCTATCTGTGTAAACTTGGAAATATCTACACAGCTATCTGCGTCAACATGGAAATATCTACAAGGCAATCTGTGCAAAGATGGAAATAACAAAACCGCTATCTCTGTAAACTTGGAAATATCCACACCGCTACGTGTATAAACATGGAAATATCTACACCGCTGTCGGTATAAACAAGGAAATATCTACACCGCCATCTGTAGAAACATGGAAATATCTACACCGCAATCTGTATAAACATCGAAATACCTACACCGCTATCTGTATACATATGGAAACATCTACACTGTCATATCTAAGAACATGGAAATACCTATACCGCTATCTGCATAATCATGGAAATATTCACGCAGACAACTGTATAAACATGGAAATATCTACACCGCCATCTGTATAAACATGGAAATACCTACACCGCTATCTGTATAAATATGGAAATATCCACTCCGCTATCTCTATAAACATGGAAATACCTACACCGCTTTCTCTATAAACATGGAAATATCTACACTGCAATCTCTATATACATGGAAATATCTACACCGCCATCTCTTTAAACATGAAAATATCTACACCGACATCTTCAGAAACATGGATGTATCTACACCGCCATCTGTAAAAACATGGAAATATCTACACCACTATCTGTATAAACATGGAAATATCCTCACTGCCATGTGTATAAACATGGAAATATCTACACGGCAATCTGTATAAATATGGAAATACCTACACCGCTGCCTCTATAGACATGTAAATATCTACACCGCTATCTGTATAAACATGGAAATACCTACACTACCATCTGTATAAAGATGGAAATATCTACACCGCGAGCTGTATAAACATGGAAATATCTACACCGCTATCTGTATAAACATGGTAATACCAACACCGTTATCTGTATAAACATGGAAATATCTTCACCGCTATCTGTATAAACATGGAAATACCAATACCGTTATCTGTATAAACATGGAAATATCTACACCGCTATCTCTGTAAACATGGAAATATCTACACCGCTATCTGTATAAACATGGAAATATCTACAGCGCCATCTGTATAAACATGGAAATATCTACAGCGCCATCTGTATAAACATGGAAATATCTACACAGCCATCTGTACAAACATGGAATTATCTACACAGCCATCTGTATAAACATGGAAATATCTACACCGCTATCCCTATAAACATGGAAATATCTACACCGCTATCTGTATAAACATGGAAATATCTACATCGCTATCTGTATAAACAGGGAAATATCTCTGCCGCTATCTGCATAAACATGGAAATATCTACACCGCTATCCATATAAACATGGAAATATCTACACCGCTATCTGTATAAACATGGAAATATATACAATTCTGTCTGTGTAAACATGGAAATATCTACAAAGCTATCCGTGTAAACTTGGAAATATCTACACAGCTATCTGTGTAAAAATGGAAATATCTACACAGCAATCTGTGCAAAGATGGAAATACCTACACTGCTATCTCTGTAAACATGGAAATATCTACACCGCTATCTGTATAAACATGGAAATATCTATACCGCAGTCTCTATAAACATGGAAATATCTCCACTGCTATCTGTATAAACATGAAAATATCTACACCGCTATCTGCATAATCATGGACATTTCTACACCGCAATCTCTATAAACATGGAAATATCTACCACGGTATGTGTGTAAACTTGGAAATATCTACACAGCTATCTGTGTAAACTTGGAAATATCTACACAGCTATCTGCGTCAACATGGAAATATCTACAAGGCAATCTGTGCAAAGATGGAAATAACAAAACCGCTATCTCTGTAAACTTGGAAATATCCACACCGCTACGTGTATAAACATGGAAATATCTACACCGCTGTCGGTATAAACAAGGAAATATCTACACCGCCATCTGTAGAAACATGGAAATATCTACACCGCAATCTGTATAAACATCGAAATACCTACACCGCTATCTGTATACATATGGAAACATCTACACTGTCATATCTAAGAACATGGAAATACCTATACCGCTATCTGCATAATCATGGAAATATTCACGCAGACAACTGTATAAACATGGAAATATCTACACCGCCATCTGTATAAACATGGAAATACCTACACCGCTATCTGTATAAATATGGAAATATCCACTCCGCTATCTCTATAAACATGGAAATACCTACACCGCTTTCTCTATAAACATGGAAATATCTACACTGCAATCTCTATATACATGGAAATATCTACACCGCCATCTCTTTAAACATGAAAATATCTACACCGACATCTTCAGAAACATGGATGTATCTACACCGCCATCTGTAAAAACATGGAAATATCTACACCACTATCTGTATAAACATGGAAATATCCTCACTGCCATGTGTATAAACATGGAAATATCTACACGGCAATCTGTATAAATATGGAAATACCTACACCGCTGCCTCTATAGACATGTAAATATCTACACCGCTATCTGTATAAACATGGAAATACCTACACTGCCATCTGTATAAAGATGGAAATATCTACACCGCGAGCTGTATAAACATGGAAATATCTACACCGCTATCTGTATAAACATGGTAATACCAACACCGTTATCTGTATAAACATGGAAATATCTTCACCGCTATCTGTATAAACATGGAAATACCAATACCGTTATCTGTATAAACATGGAAATATCTACACCGCTATCTCTGTAAACATGGAAATATCTACACCGCTATCTGTATAAACATGGAAATATCTACAGCGCCATCTGTATAAACATGGAAATATCTACAGCGCCATCTGTATAAACATGGAAATATCTACACAGCCATCTGTACAAACATGGAATTATCTACACAGCCATCTGTATAAACATGGAAATATCTACACCGCTATCCCTATAAACATGGAAATATCTACACCGCTATCTGTATAAACATGGAAATATCTACATCGCTATCTGTATAAACAGGGAAATATCTCTGCCGCTATCTGCATAAACATGGAAATATCTACACCGCTATCCATATAAACATGGAAATATCTACACCGCTATCTGTATAAACATGGAAATATATACAATTCTGTCTGTGTAAACATGGAAATATCTACAAAGCTATCCGTGTAAACTTGGAAATATCTACACAGCTATCTGTGTAAAAATGGAAATATCTACACAGCAATCTGTGCAAAGATGGAAATACCTACACTGCTATCTCTGTAAACATGGAAATATCTACACCGCTATCTGTATAAACATGGAAATATCTATACCGCAGTCTCTATAAACATGGAAATATCTCCACTGCTATCTGTATAAACATGAAAATATCTACACCGCTATCTGCATAATCATGGACATTTCTACACCGCAATCTCTATAAACATGGAAATATCTACCACGGTATGTGTGTAAACTTGGAAATATCTACACAGCTATCTGTGTAAACTTGGAAATATCTACACAGCTATCTGCGTCAACATGGAAATATCTACAAGGCAATCTGTGCAAAGATGGAAATAACAAAACCGCTATCTCTGTAAACTTGGAAATATCCACACCGCTACGTGTATAAACATGGAAATATCTACACCGCTGTCGGTATAAACAAGGAAATATCTACACCGCCATCTGTAGAAACATGGAAATATCTACACCGCAATCTGTATAAACATCGAAATACCTACACCGCTATCTGTATAAATATGGAAATATCTACACTGTCATATCTAAGAACATGGAAATACCTATACCGCTATCTGCATAATCATGGAAATATTCACGCAGACAACTGTATAAACATGGAAATATCTACACCGCCATCTCTATAAACATGAAAATATCTATACCGCCATCTTCAGAAACATGGATGTATCTACACCGCCATCTGTATAAACATGGAAATATCTACACCAGTATCTGTATAAACATGGAAATATCTTCACTGCCATCTGTATAAACATGGAAATATCTACACCGCCATCTGTATAAAGTTGGAAATATCTACACCGCAATCTGTATAAATATGGAAATACCTACACCGCTATCTCTATAGTCATGGAAATATCTACACCGCTATCTGTATAAACATGGAAATATATACACTGCCATCTGTATAAAGATGGAAATATCTACACCGTGAGCTGTATAAACATGGAAATATCTACACCGCTATCTCTATAAACATGAAAATACTTACACCACCATCTCTATAAACATGGAGATATTTACACCGCTATCTCTATAAACATAGAAATAACTACACCGCCATCTCTATAAACATGGAAATATCTACACCACCATCTGCATAAACTTGGAAATATCTACACTGACATCTGTAGACAGATGGAAATGTCTACAAAGCGATCTGTATGAACATGGGATTTTCTACATGGCTACCTGTATAAACATGGAAATATCTACACCGCCATCTGTATCAACATGGAAATAACTACACCGCAATCTGTATAAACATGGAAATATCTACAATGCTATCTCTGTAAACATGGAAATATCTACACAGCTATCTGTGTAAACTTGTAAATATATACACCGCTATCAGTGTAAATTTGGCAATACCTACACCGCAATCTGTGCAAAAATGGAAATACCTACACTGCTATCTCTGTAAACATGGAAATATCTTCACCGATATCTGTATAAACCTGGAAATATCTACACTGCCCTCTGTATAAACATGGAAATACCTTCACCGCTTTCTGTATAAACATGAAAATATCTACACTGCTATCTTCAGAAACATGGATGTATCTACACCGCCATCTGTAAAAACATGGAAACATCTACACCACTATCTGTATAAACATGGAAATATCTTCACTGCCATGTGTATAAACATGGAAATATCTACACCGCCATCTGTATAAAGATGGAAATATCTACACCGCAATCTGTATAAATATGGAAATACCTACACCGCTACTTCTATAGACATGTAAATATCTACACCGCTATCTGTATAAACGTGGGAATATCTACACCGCTATCCCTATAAACGTGTAAACATTTACACGGCTATCTGTATAAACATGGAAATATTTACACCGCGATCTCTAAAAACATGGAAATACCTACACCGCTATGTCTATAAACATGAAAATATTTACACCGCTATCTGTATAATCATGGAAATATTTTCACCGCTATCTGCAGAAACTTGGAAATATTTACACCGCTATGTCTATAAAAATGGAAATATCTACACCGCTATCTCCATAAACATGAAAATATCTACACTGTTGTTTGTATGAACACGAAAATATCTACACCGCTATCTTTATAAACATAGAAATATCTACATTGCTGTCTGTATAAACATGGAAATATCTACACAGCTATCTGTATAAACATGGAAATATCTACACCGCTATCTGTATAAACATGGAAATATCTACATGGAAAGCTGTATAAACATGGAAATATCTAGACAGTCATCTCTATAAACATGGAAATATCTATACCGCTATCTGTATAAACATGAAAATACCCACACCGCTATCTGTATAAACATGGATATACCCACACCGCTATCTGTATAAAGATGGAAATATCTGCACCGCTATCTTTATAAACATGGAAATATCTGAAACTCTATCTGTGTAAACATAGAAATATCTACACGGCTATTTGTGTAAACATGGAAATATCTGCACCGCTATCTGTATAAAGATGGAAATATCTACACCACTATCTGTAAAACGTGGAAATATCTACACCGCTCTCTGTATAAACATGGAAATATCTACACCGATATCTGTATAAACATGGAAATATCTATACCGCTATCTGTATAAACAAGGAAATATCTACACCGCCATCTGTATAAACATGGAAATATCTACACCGCTATCTGTATAAACATGGAAATAACTACACTGCTATTTGTATAAACAAGGAAATATCTACACCGCGATCTGTATAAACACGGAAATATCTACACCGCCATCTCTATAAACATGGAAATATCTCCACTGCTATCTCTATAAACATCGAAATATCTACACCGCCATCTGTATAAACATAGAAACAATTACCAAGTCATCTGTATAAACATGGAAATATCTACACTGCCATCTGTATAAACATGGAAATATCCACACAGCCATTTGTATATACATGGAAATATGTACACCGCTATCTATACAAACATGGAAATAACTACACCGCTATCTGTATAAACACGGAAATATCTACACCGCCATCTACATATCCATGGAAATATCTGCGCCGCCATCTGTATAAACATGGAAATATCTACACAGTCATCTGTGTATAGATGGAAATATTAACACCGCCATCTGTACAAACATGGAAATATCTGCACCGCAATCTGTATAAACCTGGAAATATCTACACCGCGTTCTGTATAAACATGGAAATATCTAAACCGCTATCTGTAAAAACATGGAAATATCTACACCATGATCTGTATAAACATGGAAATGTTTACACAGCTATCTGTATAAACATGGAAATATCTACAGAGCCATCTGTACGAACATGGAAATACATACACAGTCATGTGTATAAACATGAAAATATCTACACCGCAATCTGTATAAACATGGAAATATCTACACCGCTATCTGTATAAATATGAAATATCTAAACCGCTATCTCTATAAAAATGGAAATATCTACACTGCTATCTGTATAAACATGGAAATATCCTCACTGCTATCTCTATGAACATGGATATACCTACACCGCTATCACTATAAACATGGAAATATCTACACCATCATCTCTATAAAGATGGAAATATCTACATCGCCATCTGTATAAACATGGAAATATCTATAGCCCTATCTGTATAAACATGGAAATATCTACACCGCTATCTGTATTAACATGGAAATATCTACACTGCGATCGTGTAAACATGGATATATTTACACGGCGATCTGTATAAACATGGAAATATCTACAAAGCGATCTGTATAAACAGGGAAATATCTACACCGCTATCTGTATAAACATGGAAATATCTACACAGCTATCTCTATGTACATGGAAATATCTACACCGCCATCTGTATAAACTTGGAAATACATACAAAGTCATCTGTATAAACATGGAAATATCTCCACAGCCGTCTGTATAAACATGGAAATATCTACACAGCCATCTATATATACATGGAAATATCTACACCGCTATCTGTATAAACATGGAAATAACTACACCACTATTTGTATAAACAAGCAAATATCTACACCGCCATCTGTTTAAACATGGAAATATATACACAGACATCTGTTTATACATGGAAATATCTACACCGCTATGTGTATAAACATGCTAATAAGTACACCGCTATCTGTATAAATGAGGAAATATTTGCACCGCTATCCCTATAAACTTGGTAATATCAACACCGCGATCTGTATAAACATGGAAATGTCTACACCATGATCTGTATAAACATGGAAACATCTACACCGTGATCTGTATAAACATTTTAATATCTACACCACCATCTCTATAAACATGGAAATATCCACACCGCTATCTCTAAAAACATGGAAAAATCAACACCGCTATCTCTATGAACATGGAAATATCTACACCGCCATCTCTATAAACATGGAAATATCTACACCGCGATCAGTATAAACGTGGAAATATCTACATCGCTATCTGTATAAACATGGAAATATCTCCACTGCAATCTCTATAAGCATCGAAATATCTACACCGCCATCTGTATTAACATGGAAATACTTACAAAGTTATCAGTATAAACATGGAAATATCTACACCGTCATCTGTATAAAGATGGAAATATCTACACAGCCATGTGTATATACATGGAAATATCTACACAGCTATCTATATAAACATGGAAATAACTGCACTGCTATCTGTATAAACATGGAAATACCTACAGCGCCATCTACATATCCATGGAAATACCTGCGCCGCCATCTGTATAAGCATGGAAATATCTACACGGTCATCTGTGTATAGATGGAAATATCAACACCGCCATCTGTACAAACATGGAAATATCTGCACCGCTATCTGTATAAACCTGGAAATATCTACACCGTGTTCTGTATAAACATGTAAATATCTACACCGCTATCTGTATAAACATGGAAATATCTACACCGCTATCTCTATAAACATGGAAATATCTACGCCGTGATCTGAATAAACACGGAAATATTTACACCGCTATCTGTATAAACATGGAAACTTCTACACCGTTATCTGTATAAATATGGAAATATCTACACCGCTATCTCTATAAACTTGGAAATATCTACACCGCCATCTGTATAAACTTGGAAATACCTATACAGTCATCTGTGTAAACATGGAAATATACACACCACCATCTGTATGAACATGGAAATATCTACAATGCCATCTGTATACACATGGAAATACCTACACGGCAATCTGTGTATAGATGGAAACAGCAACACCGCCATCTGTACAAACATGGAAATATATACACTGCTATCTCTACAAACATGGAAATATCTACACCGCTATCTCTATAAACATGGAAATATCTACGCCGTGATCTGAATAAACACGGAAATATTTACACCGCTATCTGTATAAACATGGAAACTTCTACACCGTTATCTGTATAAATATGGAAATATCTACACCGCTATCTCTATAAACTTGGAAATATCTACACCGCCATCTGTATAAACTTGGAAATACCTATACAGTCATCTGTGTAAACATGGAAATATACACACCACCATCTGTATAAACATGGAAATATCTACAATTCCATCTGTATACACATGGAAATACCTACACGGCAATCTGTGCATAGATGGAAACAGCAACACCGCCATCCGTACAAACATGGAAATATATACACTGCTATCTCTACAAACATGGAAATATCTACACCGCCATCTGTATAAACATGGAAATATCTACACCGCGATCTGTATAAACATGGAAATATCTATACCGCTATCTGTATTAACATGGAAATATCTACACTGCGATCGTATAAACATGGATATATTTACTCGGCGATCTGTATAAACATGGAAATATCTACAAAGCGATCTGTATAAACAGGGAAATATCTACACCGCTATCTGTATAAACATGGAAATATCTACACAGCTATCTCTATGTACATGGAAATATCTACACCGCCATCTGTATAAACTTGGAAATACATACAAAGTCATCTGTATAAACATGGAAATATCTCCACAGCCATCTGTATAAACATGGAAATATCTACACAGCCATGTATATATACATGGAAATATCTACACCGCTATCTGTATAAACATGGAAATAACTACACCACTATTTGTATAAACAAGCAAATATCTACACCGCCATCTGTTTAAACATGGAAATATATACACAGACATCTGTTTATACATGGAAATATCTACACCGCTATCTGTATAAACATGCTAATAAGTACACCGCTATCTGTATAAATGTGGAAATATTTGCACCGCTATCCCTATAAACTTGGTAATATCAACACCGCGATCTGTATTAACATGGAAATGTCTACACCATGATCTGTATAAACATGGAAACATCTACACCGTGATCTGTATAAACATTTTAATATCTACACCACCATCTCTATAAACATGGAAATATCCACACCGCTATCTCTAAAAACATGGAAAAATCAACACCGCTATCTCTATGAACATGGAAATATCTACACCGCCATCTCTATAAACATGGAAATATCTACACCGCGATCAGTATAAACGTGGAAATATCTACATCGCTATCTGTATAATCATGGAAATATCTCCACTGCAATCTTTATAAGCATCGAAATATCTACACCGCCATCTGTATTAACATGGAAATACTTACAAAGTTATCAGTATAAACATGGAAATATCTACACCGTCATCTGTATAAACATGGACATATCTACACAGCCATGTGTATATACATGGAAATATCTACACAGCTATCTATATAAACATGGAAATAACTGCACCGCTATCTGTATAAACATGGAAATACCTACAGCGCCATCTACATATCCATGGAAATACCTGCGCCGCCATCTGTATAAGCATGGAAATATCTACACGGTCATCTGTGTATAGATGGAAATATCAACACCGCCATCTGTACAAACATGGAAATATCTGCACCGCTATCTGTATAAACCTGGAAATATCTACACCGTGTTCTGTATAAACATGTAAATATCTACACCGCTATCTGTATAAACATGGAAATATCTACACCGCTATCTCTATAAACATGGAAATATCTACGCCGTGATCTGAATAAACACGGAAATATTTACACCGCTATCTGTATAAACATGGAAACTTCTACACCGTTATCTGTATAAATATGGAAATATCTACACCGCTATCTCTATAAACTTGGAAATATCTACCCCGCCATCTGTATAAACTTGGAAATACCTATACAGTCATCTGTGTAAACATGGAAATATACACACCACCATCTGTATGAACATGGAAATATCTACAATGCCATCTGTATACACATGGAAATACCTACACGGCAATCTGTGTATAGATGGAAACAGCAACACCGCCATCTGTACAAACATGGAAATATATACACTACTATCTCTACAAACATGGAAATATCTACACCGCTATCTCTATGAACATGGAAATATCTACGCCGTGATCTGAATAAACACGGAAATATTTACACCGCTATCTGTATAAACATGGAAACTTCTACACCGTTATCTGTATAAATATGGAAATATCTACACCGCTATCTGTATAAACATGGAAATATCTACACAGCTATCTCTATAAACATGGAAGTATCTACACCGCCATATATATAAACATGGAAATACCTACAAAGTCATCTGTATAAACATGGGAACATCTACACAGCCATCTGTATAAACATGGAAATATCTACACAGACATCTGTATATACATGGAAATATTTGCACCGCTATCTGTATAAAAATGGAAATATCTACACCGCTATTTGTATAAACAAGGAAATATTTACACCATGATCTGCATAAACATGGAAATATCTACACCGCTATTTGTATAAACAAGGAAATATCTTCACCGCTATCTGTATAAGCCTGGAAATATCTACACCGCTATTTGTATAAACAAGGAAATATCTACACCGTGATCTGTATAAACATGGAAATAACTACACCGCTATTTGTATAAACAAGGAAATGTCTACACAACCATCTGTTTAAACATGGAAATATATATACAGACATCTGTTTGTACATGGAAATATCTACACCGCTATCTGTATAAATGTGGAAATATTTGCACCGCTATCCCTATAAACATGGTAATATCAACACCGCGATCTGTATAAACATGGAAATATCTACACCGTGATCTGTATAAACATGGAAATAGCTACACCGCCATCTCTATAAACATGGAAATATCTACACCCCTATCTGTATAAACATGGAAATATCCACACCGCTATTTCTATAAACATGGAAAAATCAACACCGCTATCTCTATGAACATGGAAATATCTACACCGCCATCTCTATAAACATGGAAATATCTACACCGCGATCAGTATAAACGTGGAAATATCTACATCGCTATCTGTATAAACATGGAAATATCTACACGGTCATCTGTGTATAGATGGAAATAACAACAAAGCCATCTGTAGAAACATGGAAATATCTGCACCGCTATCTGTATAAACATGGAAATATCTACACCGCCATCTCTATAAACACGGAAATATCTACACCACTATCTGCATAAACATGGAAATATCCACACCGCTATCTCTATAAACATGGAAAAATCAACACCGCTATCTGTATGAACATGGAAATATCTATACCGCCATCTCCATAAACATGGAAATATCTACACCGCGATCAGTATAAACATGGAAATATCTCCAGTGCTATCTCTATAAACATCGAAATATCTACACCACCATCTGTATAAACATGGAAATACTTACAAAGTTATTGGTATAAACATGGAAATATCTACACCGCCATCTGTATAAACATGGAAATATCTACACAGCCATGTGTATATACATGGAAATATCTACACAGCTATCTATATAAACATGGAAATAACTACACCGCTATCTGTGTAAACATGGAAATATCTACACCGCCATCTACATATCCATGGAAATATCTGCACCGCCATCTGTATAAAAATGGAAATATCTACACGGTCATCTGTGTATAGATGGAAATAACAACAAAGCCATCTGTAGAAACATGGAAATATCTGCACCGCTATCTGTATAAACATGGAAATATCTACACCGCGGTCTGTATAAACATGGAAATATCTAAACCGCTATCTGTATAAACATGGAAATATCTACATCGCTATCTGTATAAACTTGGATATGCCAACAGCGCTATCGGTATAAACATGGAAATATCTACAACGCCATCTATATAAACATGGAAATATCTACACTGCTATGTCTATAAACATGGAAATACCTACACTGCTATCTCTATAAACATGGAAATATCTACACCGCTATCTGTATAAACATGGTAATATCTACACCACCATCTATATAAACATGGAAATATCTACACCGCCATCTGTATAAACATGGAAATAT
Source organism: Pan troglodytes (assembly GCF_028858775.2). NCBI lineage: Eukaryota > Metazoa > Chordata > Mammalia > Primates > Hominidae > Pan > Pan troglodytes. The sequence goes on from NC_072406.2 coordinate 5,561,688, forward strand.
CTACAATGCCATCTGTAGAAAGATGTAAATATCTACACCGCAATCTGTGTAAACATGGAAATATCTACAACAATATCTGTAAAAACATGGAAATATCGACACCACTATCTGTATAAACATGGAAATATCTACAAAGCTATCTCTATAAACATGGAAATATCTACCCCGCCATCTGTATAAACATGGAAATTCCTACAAAGTCATCTGTATAAACATGGAAATATCTACAAAGCCATCTGTATAAACATGGAAATTTCTACACAGCCATCTGTATATTCATGGAAATATCTACACCGCTGTCTGTATAAACATGGAAATAACTACACCGCTTTTTGTATAAACAAGGAAATATCTACACCGAGATCTGTATAAACATGGAAATATTTACAGCCATATCTGTATAAACATGGAAATTTCTACACCGTTATCTGTATAAATATGGAAATATCTACACCGTTATCTCTATAAACATGGAAATATCTACACCGCCATCTGTGTAAACATGGAAATACCTATACAGTCATCTGTGTAAACATGGAAATATCTACACCACCATCTGTATAAACTTGGAAATCTCTACAATGCCATCTGTATACACATGGAAATACCTACACGGCAATCTGTGTATACATGGAAACATCAACACCGCCATCTGTACAAACATGGAAATATATACACTGCTATCTCTACAAACATGGAAATATCTACACCGCCATCTGTATAAACATGGAAATATCTACACCGCGATCTGTATGAACATGGAAATATCTACACCGCTATCTGTATAAACATGGAAATAACAACACCGTTATCTGTATAAACATGGAAATAGCTACACCACTATCTCTATAAACATGAAAACACTTACACCACCATCTCTATAAACATGGAGATATTTACACCGCTATCTCTATAAACATAGAAATAACTACACAACCATCTCTATAAACATGGAAATATCTACACCGCCATCTGAATAAAAATGGAAATATCCACAAAGACATCTGTATAAGCTTGGAAATATCTACACTGAAATCTGTAGAAAACTGGAAATGTCTACAAAGTGATCTGTATAAACATGGGAATTTCTACACCGCTACCTGTATAAACATGGAAATATCTACACCGCTATCTGTATCAACATGGAAAAAACTACACCGCAATCTGTATAAACATGGAAATTTCTACATCGATATCTGTATAAACATGGAAATATCTACACCGCCATCTGTATAAACATGGAAATATCTACAGCGCCATCTGTATAAACATGGAAATATCTACAGCGCCATCTGTATAAACATGGAAATATCTACACCGCCATCTGTACACACATGGAATTATCTACACAGCCATCTGTATATACATGGAAATATCTACACCGCTATCTCTATAAACATGGAAATATCTACGCCGCTATCTGTATAAACATGGAAATATCTACACCGCTATCTGTATAAACATGGAAATATCTACAACGCTATCTGTATAAACATGGAAATATCTACAACTCTATCTGTGTAAACATGGAAATATCTACACAGCTATCTGTGTAAACTTGGAAATATCTACAAAGCTATCCGTGTAAAAATGGAAATATCTACACAGCAATCTGTGCAAAGATGGAAATATCTACACTGCTATCTCTGTAAACATGGAAATATCTACACCGCTATCTGTATAAACATGGAAATATCTTTACCACAGTGTCTATAAACATGGAAATAACTCCACCGCTATCTGTATAAACATGAAAATATCTACACCGCTTTCTGTATAAACATGGAAATTTCCACACCGCAATCTCTATAAACATGGAAATATCTAAACGCTATGTGTGTAAACTTGGAAATATCTACAAAGCTATCTGTGTAAACTTGGAAATATCTACACAGCTATCTGCGTAAACATGGAAATATCTACACGTCTATCTATGCAAAGATGGAAATAACTACACCGCTATCTCTTTAAACATGGAAATCTCTACACCGCTACCAGTATATACATGGAAATATTTACACCGCTGTCTGTATAAACAAGGAAATATCTACACCGCCATCTGTAGAAACATGGAAATATCTACATCGCAATCTGTATAAACATGGAAATAACTACACCGCTATCTGTATAAATATGGAAATATCTACACCACCGTCTCTATAAACATGGAAATAACTACACCGCTTTCTCTATAAACATGGAAATATCTACACTTCAATCTGTTTATTCATGGAAATAAGTACAACGCCATCTCTATAAAAATGAAAATATCTACACCGCCATCATCAGAAACATGGATGTATCTACACCGCCATCTGTATAAACTTGGAAATATCTACACCACTATCTGTATAAACATGGAAATACCTTCACTTCTATCTGTATAAACATAGAAATATCTACACCGCCATCTGTATAAAGATGGAAATATCTACACCGCAATCTGTATAAATATGGAAATAGCTACACCGCTATCTCTATAGACATGGAAATATCTACACCGCTATCTGTATAAACATGGAAATATCTCCACTCCCATTTGTATAAAGATGGAAATATCCACACCGTGATCTGTATAAACATGGAAATATCTACACCGCTATCTCTATAAACATGGAAGTAGCAACACCGCTATCTGTATATACATGGAAATATCTACACCGCTATCTCTATAAACATGAAAATACTTACACCACCATCTCTATAAACATGGAAATATTTACACCGCTATCTCTAAAAAACATAGAAATAACTACACCGAGATCTCTATAAACATGGAAATATCTACACCGCCATCTGCATAAACATGGAAATATCTACACAGTCATCTGTATAAACTTGGAAATATCTACACTGACATCTGTAGAAAGATGGAAATACCTACAAAGCCATCTGTATAAACATGGGAATTTCTACACCGCTACCTGTATAAACAGGGAAATATCTACACCGCTTTCTGTATCAACATGGAAATAACTACACTCCAATCTGTATAAACATGGAAATATCTACACAGCAATCTGTGCAAAGATGGAAATATCTACACCGCCGTCTCTATAAACATGGAAATATCTACACTGCTATCTGTATAAACATGGAAATAACTACACCGCTATCTGTATAAACATGGAAATTTTTACACTGCTATCTGTATAAACATGGAAATATCTCCACCGCTATCTTTATAAACACGGAAATACCTACACTGGTATCTTTAAAAACATGGAAATACCTACACCGCTATCTCTATAAACAATGAAATATCTACAACGCTATCTGTGTAAACATGGAAATATCTACACAGCTATCTGTGTAAACTTGGAAATATCTACAGTGCAATCTGTGTAAGCATGGAAATATCTACAACGCTATCTGTGTAAACATGGAAATATTTACAAGGCTGTCTGTGTAAACAGGGAAATATCTACACAGCTATCTGTAAAACGTGGAAATATCTACACCACTATCTGTATAACCCTGAAAATATCTACACCGCTATCTGTATCAACATGTAAATTACCACACCGCTGTCTGTATAAACATGGAAATATCTACAGTGATATCGCTGTAAACATGGAAATATCGACACAGGTGTCTGTGTAAACTTGGAAATATCTACACTGCTATCTGTTTAAAGTTTGCAATGTCTACACCGCAATCTGTGCAAAGATGGAAATATCTTTACCGCTATATCTGTAAACATGGAAATATCTACAACGTGATCTGTATAAACATGGAAATAGCTAAACTGCCATCTCTATAAACATGGAAATATCTACACCCCTATCTGTATAAACATGGAAATATCCACAACGCTATCTCTATAAACATGTAAAAATCAACACCGCAATCTCTATGAACATGGAAATATCTACACCGCCATCTCTACAAACATGGAAATATCTACACCGCGATCAGTATAAACGTGGAAATATCTACATCGCTATCTGTATAAACATGGAAATATCTCCACTGCAATCTCTATAAGCATCGAAATATCTACACCGCCATCTGTATTAACATGGAAATACTTACACAGTTATCGGTATAAACATGGAAATATCTACACCGCCATCTGTATAAACATGGAAATATCTACACAGCCATGTGCATATACATGGAAATATCTACACAGCTATCTATATAAACATGGAAATAACTACACCGCTATCTGTGTAAACATGGAAATATCTACAACGCCACCTTCATATCCATGGAAATAACTGCGCCGCCATCTGTATAAACATGGAAATATCTACACGGTCATCTGTGTATAGATGGAAATAAAAACAAAGCCATCTGTAGAAATATGGAAATATCTGCACCGCTATCTGTATAAACATGGAAATATCTACACCGCAGTCTGTATAAACATGGAAATATCTAAACCGCTATCTGTATAAACATGGAAATATCTACACCGCTATCTGTATAAACATGGTAATATCTACACCACCATCTATATAAACATGGAAATATCTACACCGCCATCTGTATAAACATGGAAATATCTACAATGCTATCTGTAGAAAGATGTAAATATCTACACCGCAATCTGTGTAAACATGGAAATATCTACAACAATATCTGTAAAAACATGGAAATATCGACACCACTATCTGTATAAACATGGAAATATCTACACAGCTATCTCTATAAACATGGAAATATCTACACCGCCATCTGTATAAACATGGAAATACCTACAAAGTCATCTGTATAAACATGGAAATATCTACAAAGCCATCTGTATAAACATGGAAATATCTACACAGCCATCTGTATATTCATGGAAATATCTACACCGCTGTCTGTAGAAACATGGAAATAACTACACCGCTTTTTGTATAAACAAGGAAATATCTACACCGTGATCTGTATAAACATGGAAATATTTACAGCCCTATCTGTATAAACATGGAAATTTCTACACCGTTATCTGTATAAATATGGAAATATCTACACCGTTATCTCTATAAACATGGAAATATCTACACCGCCATCTGTGTAAACATGGAAATACCTATACAGTCATCTGTGTAAACATGGAAATATCTACACCACCATCTGTATAAACTTGGAAATCTCTACAATGCCATCTGTATACACATGGAAATACCTACACGGCAATCTGTGTATACATGGAAACAACAACACCGCCATCTGTACAAACTTGGAAATATCTACACTGCTATCTCTATAAACATGGAAATATCTACACTGCAGTCTGTATAAACATGGAAATATGTACACCGGTATCTGTATAAACATGGAAATATCTACACCACGATCTGTATAAACATGGAAATATATACACCGCTATTTGTATAAACATGGAAATATCTGCACCGCTATCTCTATAAACATGGAAATATCTTCAAAGCCATCTGTATAAACATGGAAATACCTACACAGTCATGTGTAGGAACATGGAAATATCTACAATGCAATCTGTATAAACACAGAAATATCTTCACAGCCCTCTGTATAAATATGGAGATATCTGCATAGGCCTCAGTATAAACATGGAAATATCTAAACCGCTATCTGCATAAACATGGAAATGCCTACACCGCTGTCTCTATAAACATTTAAATATGTACACCGCTATATGTATATACATGGAAATACCTCCACTGCTGTCTGTATAAACATGGAAGTATCTCCACCGTTATCTGTATAAACATGGAAATATCTACAGCTCCATCTCTATAAACATTGAAATATCTACACTGCCATCTGTAAAAACATGGAAATATCTACACAGTAATCTGAATAAACATGGAATTATCTACACCACCATCTGTATAAACTTGGAAATACCTACAATACCATCTGTATAAACATGGAAATATCTACACAGACATCAGTATAAATATGGAAATATCTACACCGCTATCTGTATAAACATGGAAATATCAACACTGCCATCAGTAGAAAGATGGAAATATCTACACCGCTATCTCGATAAACATGGAACTATCAACACCGCCATCTCTATAAACATGAAAATATCTACACTGCCATCTCTATAAAGATGGAAGTATCTACTCCGCCATGTGTATAAACACGGAAATATCTACACCACCATCTGTGAATACCTGGAAATATCTACACCGCTATCTGTATAAACATGGAAATACCTACACCACCATCTGCATGTCCATGGAAATATCTACGCCGCCATCTGTATAAACATGGAAATATCTACACGGCCATCTGTGTATAGATGGATATATCAACACTGCCATCTGTACAAACATGGACATATCTACACCGCTATCTGTATAAACATGGAAATATCTACACACCCCTCTGCATAAATATGGAAATATCTGCACAGGCATCTGTATAAACATGGAAATATCTGCACCGCTATCTGTATAAACATGGAAATATCTACACCGCTGTCTCTATAAACATGGAAATATGTACACCGCTATGTGTATAAACATGGAAATAACTCCACTGCTGTCTGTATAAACATGGAAATATCTACACAGCCATCTGTATATACATGGAAATATATACACCGCTATTTGTATAAACATGGAAATAACTACACCGCTATTTGTATAAACAAGGAAATATCTACACCACCATCTGTTTAAACATGGAAATATATACACAGACATCTGTTTATACATGGAAGTATCTTCACCGCTATCTGTATAAACATGCTAATAACTACACCGCTATCTGTATAAATGTGGAAATATTTGCACCGCTATCCCTATAAACGTGGTAATATCAACACCGCGATGTGTATAAACATGGAAATATCTACACCATGATCTGTATAAACATGAAAATATCTACACCGCGATCTGTATAAACATGGAAGTATCTACACCGTGATGTGTATAAACATGGAAACATCTACACCGCCATTTCTATAAACATGGAAATATCTACACGCCTATCTGTATAAACATGGAAATATCCACAAAGCTATCTCTATAAACATGGAAAAATCAACACCGCTATCTCTATGAACATGGAAATATCTACACCGCCATCTCTATAAACATGGAAATATCTCCACGTTGATCAGTATAAACATGGAAATATCTACAGCGCCATCTCGAAAAACATTGATACATCTACACTACCGTCTGTAAAAACATGGAAATATCTACACAGTCATCTGAACAACCATGGAAATATCTACACCACCATCAGTATAAACATGAAAATAACTACAATACCATCTGTATACACCTGGAAATATCTACACAGACATCTGTATAAATATGGAAATATCTACACCGCCATCTCTATAAACATGGAAATATCTACACCGCCATCTGTATAAACATGGAAATACCCACAAAGTCATCTGTATAAACATGGAAATATCTACACCGCCATCTGTATAAACATGTAAATATCTACACTGCTATCTCTATAAACATGGAAATATCTACACCGCCATCTCTATAAACATGAAAATATCTACACTGCCATCTCCATAAACATGGAACTAACTACTCCGCCCTCTGTATAAACATGGAAACATCTACACCGCCATCAGTGTGAATAAGGAAATATCTACATTGCCATCTATATAAAGATATAAATATCTGCACCGCGAGCTGTATAAACATGGAAATACCTACATCGCTATCTGTATAAACGTGGAAATACCAACACCGCTATCGGTATAAACATGGAAATATCTACAACGCCGTCTACATATCCATGGAAATATCTGAGCCGCCATCTGTATAAACATGGATATATCTACACGGTCATCTGTGTATAGATGGAAATATCAACACCGCCATCTGTACAAACATGGAAATATCTGCACCGCTATCTGTATAAACATGGAAATATCTACACCGCGGTCTGCATAACCATGGAAATATATAAACCGCTATCTGTATAAACATGGAAATATCTACACCGCTTTCTCTATAAACATGGAAATATCTAAACCGTGATCTGTATTAACATGGAAATATTTACACCGCTATCTGTATAAACGTGGAAATTTCTACACCGTTATCTGTATAAATATGGAAATATCTACACCGCTATCTCTATAAACATGGAAATAGCTACACGGCCCTCTGTATAAACATGGAAATACGTATACAGTCATCTGTGTAAACATGGAAATATCTACACCACCATTTGTATAAACATGGAAATATCTACAATGCCATCTGTATACACATGGAAATACCTACACGGCAATCTGTGTATAGATGGAAACATCAACACCGCCATCTGTACAAACTTGGAAATATCTATACTGCTATCTCTATAAACATGGAAATATCTACACTGCGGTCTGTATAAACATGGAAATATCTACACCGGTATCTGTAAAAACATCGAAATATCTACACCACGATCTGTATAAACATGGAAATATATACATCGCTAACTGTAGAAACATGGAAATATCTGCACCGCTATCTATATAGACATGGAAATATCTACAAAGCCATCTGTATAAACATGGAAATACCTACACAGTCATGTGTAGGAACATGGAAATATCTATACTGCCATCTGTGTAAACATAGAAATATCTAAAGAGCCCTCTGTATAAATATGGAGATAACTGCATAGGCATCTCTAAAAACATGGAAATATCTGCACCACTATCTGTATAAACATGGAAATACCTACACCGCTGTCTGTATAAACATGGAAATATGTACACTGCTATGTGTATAAACATGGAAATAACTCCACTGCTGTCTGTATAAACGTGGAAATATCTCCTCCGTTATCTGTATAAACATGGAAATATCTACAGCGCCATCTCTATAAACACTGAAACATCTACACTGTCGTCTGTAAAAACATGGAAATATCTACAAAGTCATCTGAATAAACATGGAAATATCTACACCACCATCTGTATAAACATGGAAATAGCTACAATACCATCTATATACACATGGAAATAGCCACACAGTCATCTGAATAAACATGGAAATATCTACACCACCATCTGTATAAACATGGAAATACCTACAATACCATCTGTATACACATGGAAATATCCACACAGATATCTCTATAATATGGAAATATCTACACCGCCATCTGTATAAACATAGAAATATCTACAATGACATCTGTAGAAAGATGGAAGTATCTACACCGCTATCTCTATAAATATGGAAATTTCTACACCGCCATCTCTCTAAACATGAAAATATCTACACTGCCATCTCCATAAAGATGGAAGTATCTACTCCGCCATGTGTATAAAGACGGAAATATCTACACCACCATCTGTGAAAACATGGAAATATCTTCAACGCTATCTGAATAAACATGGAAATATCTACACCGCCATCTGCATGTCCATGGAAATATCTACGCCACCATATGTATAAACATGGAAATATCTACACGGCCATCTGTGTATAGATGGAAATATCAACACCGCCATCTGTACAAACATGGAAATATCTACAGTGCTATCTCTATAAACATGGAAATATCTGCACTGCCATCTGTAAAAACATGTAAATACCTATACAGTCATCTGTATGAACATGGAAATACCTACAATGCCATCTGTATACACATGGAAATATCTACACAGCCATCTGTATAAACATGTAAATATCTACACTGCTATCTCTATAAACATGGAAATATCTACACCGCCATCTCTATAAACATGAAAATATCTACACTGCCATCTCCATAAACATGGAACTAACTTCTCCGCCATCTGTATAAACATGGAAACATCTACACCGCCATCAGTGTGAATAAGGAAATATCTACAATGCCATCTGTATAAAGATATAAATATCTGCACCGCGAGCTGCATAAACATGGAAATATCTACATCGCTATCTGTATAAATGTGGAAATATCAACACCACTATCGGTATAAACATGGAAATATCTACAACGCCATCTATATAAACATGGAAATATCTACACCGCTATGTCTTTAAACATGGAAATACCTACACCGCTATCTCTATAAACATGGAAATATCTGCACCGATATCTGTATAAACATGGAAATATCTACACCGCTATCTGTATAAACATGGAAATATCTACACCGCGATCTGTATGAACATGGAAATATCTTCACCACGATATGTATAAACATGGAAATATCTACATCGCTATCTGTATAAACATGGTAACATCTACACCACCATCTATATAAACATGGAAATATCTACACAGCCATCTGTATAAACATGGAAATATCTACAATACCATCTGTAGAAAGATGGAAATATCTACATCGCAATCTGTGTAAACATGGAAATATCTACACCGGTATCTGTAAAAACATGGAAATATCTACACCGCTATCTGTATAAACATGAAAATATCTACACCGCGATCTGTATAAACGTGGAAATATCTACACCGCGAACTGTATAAACTTGGAAATATCTACACCGCTATCTGTATAAACATGGAAATATCTACACAGCTATCTCTATAAACATGGAAATATCTACACCGCCATCTGTATAAACATGGAAATAACTACAAAGTCATCTGTATAAACATGGAAATATCTACAAAGCCATGTGTATAAACATGGAAATATCTACACAGCCATCTGTATATACATGGAAATATCTACACCGCCATCTGTATAAACATGGTAATAACTACAATGCTATTTGTATAAACAAGTAAATAGCTATACCGTGATCTGTATAAACATGGAAATATCTTCACCGCCATCTCTATAAACATGGAAATATCTACACCCCTATCTGTATAAACATGGAAATATCCACACCGCTATCTCTGTAAACATGGAAAAATCAACACCGCTATCTCTATGAACATGGAAATATCTACACCGCCATCTCTATAAACATGGAAATACCTACACCACGATCAGTATAAACATGGAAATATCTACACCGCTATCTGTATAAACATGGAAATATCTCCACTTCTATCTCTATAAACATCGAAATATCTACACCGCCATCTGTATAAACATGGAGATACTTACAAATTTATCTGTATAAACATGGAAATATCTACACCGCCATCTGTATAAACATGTAAATATCTACACAGCCATGTGTATATACATGGAAATATCTACACCGCTATCTATATAAACATGGAAATAACTACCCCGCTATCTGTATAAACATGGAAATATCTACACTGCCATCTACATATCCATGGAAATATCTGCACCGCCTTCTGCATAAACATGGAAATAGCTACACGGTCGTCTGTGTATAGATGGAAATATCAACACCTCCATCTGTACAAACATGGAAATATCTTCACCTCTATCTGTATAAACATGGAAATATCTACACCGCGGTCTGTATAAACATGGAAATATCTACACAGCTATCTGTATAAACATGGAAATATCTATAACGCTATCTCTATAAACATGGAAATATCTACACCGCGATCTGTATAAACATGGAAATATCTACACCGCTATCTGTATAAACATGGAAATATCTACACCACGATCTGTATAAACATGGAAATATCTACACCACCATCTGTATAAACATGGAAATATCTACACTGCTATCTCTATAAACATGGAAATATCTACACCACCATCTCTATAAACATGAAAATATCTACACTGCCATCTCCATAAACATGGAACTAACTACTCCGCCATCTGTGTAAACATGGAAACATCTACACCGCCATCAGTGTGAATAAGGAAATATCTACAATGCCATCTGTATAAAGATATAAATATCTGCACCGCGAGCTGCATAAACATGGAAATATCTACATCGCTATCTGTATAAACGTGGAAATACCAACACTGCTATCGGTATGAACATGGAAATATCTACAACGCCATCTATATATAAATGGAAATATCTACACCGCTATGTCTATAAACATGGAAATACGTACACCGCTATCTCTATAAACGTGGAAATATCTACACCGCTATCTGTATAAACATGGCAATATCTACACCGCTATCTGTATAAACATGGAAATATCTACACCGCGATCTGTATGAACATGGAAATATCTACACCCCTATCTGTATAAACATGGAAATATCTTCACCACGATCTGTATAAACATGGAAATATCTACATCGTTATCTGTGTAAACATGGTAACATCTACACCACCATCTATATAAACATGGAAATATCTACACCGCCATCTGTATAAACATGGAAATATCTACAATGCCATCTGTAGAAAGATGGAAATATCTACATCGCAATCTGTGTAAACATGGAAATATCTACACCGATATCTGTAAAAACATGGAAATATCTACACCGCTATCTGTATAAACATGGAAATATCTACACCGCGATCTGTATAAACATGGAAATATCTTCACCGTGAACTGTATAAAAATGGAAATATCTACACCGCTATCTGTAAAAACATGGAAATATCTACACAGCTATCTCTATAAACATGGAAATATCTACACCGCCATCTGTATAAACATGGAGATAACTACAAATTCATCTGTATAAACATGGAAATATCTACAAACCCATCTGCATAAACATGGAAATATCTACACAGACATCTGTATATACATGGAAATATCTACACCGCCATCTGTATAAACATCGTAATAACTACAACGCTATTTGTATAAACAAGGAAATAGCTACACCGTGATCTGTATAAACATGGAAATAACTTCACCGCCGTCTCTATAAACATGGAAATATCTAGAAACCTATCTGTATAAACATGGAAATATCCACATCGCTATCTCTATAAACATGGAAAAATCAGCACCGCTATCTCTATGAACATGGAAATATCTACACCGCCATCTCTATAAACATGGAAATACCTACACCACGATCAGTATAAACATGGAAATATCTACACCGCTATCTGTATAAAGATGGAAATATCTCCACTTCTATCTCTATAAACATCGAAATATCTTCACCGCCATCTGTATAAACATGGAAATACTTACAAAGTTATCTGTATAAACATGGAAATATCTACACCGCCATCTGTATAAACATGGAAATATCTACACAGCCATGTGTATATACATGGAAATATCTACACCGCTATCTATATAAACATGGAAATAACTACACCACTATCTGTATAAACATGGAAATATCTACACCGCCATCTACATATCCATGGAAATATCTGCACCGCCATCTGTATAAACATGGAAATATCTACACGTTCATCTGTGTATAGATGGAAATATCAACACCGCTATCTGTGAAAACCTGGAAATATCTTCACCGCTATCTGTATAAACATGGAAATATCTAAACCGTGGTCTGTATAAACATGGAAATATGTACACTGCTATCTGTATAAACATGGAAGTATCTACACCGCTATCTCTATAAACATGGAAATATCTACACCGTGATCTGTATAAACAAGGAAATATTTACACCTCTATCTGTATAAACATGGAAATATCTACACCACGATCTGTATAAACATGGAAATATCTACACCGCCATCTGTATAAACATGGAAATATCTACACCGCTATCTGTAAACATGGAAATATCTACACAGCTATCTCTATAAACATGGAAATATCTACACCGCCATCTGTATAAACATGGAAATACCTACAAAGTCATCTGTATAAACATGGAAATAGCTACAAAGCCATCTGTATAAACATGGAAATATCTACACAGCCATCTGTATATACATGGAAATATCTACACTGCTATATGTATAAACGTGGAAATAACAACACCGCTATCGGTATAAACATGGAAATATCTACAACGCCATCTACATTTCAATGGAAATATCTGCGCCGCCATCTGTATAAACATGGAAATATCTACGCGGTCATCTGTGTATAGATGGAAATATCAACACCTCCATCTGTACAAACATGGAAATATCTTCACCGCTATCTGTATAAACATGGAAATATCTATACTGCTATCTCTATAAACATGGAAATATCTACACCGTGATCTGTATAAACATGGAAATATTTACACCGCTATCTGTATAAACATGGAAATATCTACACCACGATCTGTATAAACATGGAAATATCTACACCGCCATCTGTATAAACATGGAAATATCTACACCACTATCTGTAAACATGGAAATATCTACACAGCTATCTCTATAAACATGGAAATATCTACACCGCCATCTGTATAAACATGGAAATACCTACAAAGTCATCTGTATAAACATGGAAATATCTACACAGCTATTTCTATAAACATGGAAATATCTACACCGCCATCTGTATAAACATGGAAATAACTACAAAGTCATCTGTATAAACATGGAAATATCTACAAAGCCATCTGTATAAACATGGAAATATCTACACAGCCATCTGTATATACATGGAAATAACTACACCGCCATCTGTATAAACATGGTAATAACTACACCGGTATTTGTATAAACAAGGAAATAGCTACACCGTGATCTGTAGAAACATGGAAATGTCTTCACCGCCATCTCTATAAACATGGAAATATCTACACCCATATCTGTATAAACATGGAAATATCCACACCGCTATCTGTATAAACATGGAAAAATCAACACCGCTATCTCTATGAACATGGAAATATCTACACCGCCATCTCTATAAACATGGAAATATCTACACCACGATCAGTATAAGCATGGAAATATCTACACCCCTATCTGTGTAAACATGGAAATATCTCCACTGCTATCTCTATAAACATCGAAATATCTACACCGCCATCTGTATAAACATGGAAATACTTACAAAGCTTTCTGTATAAACATGGAAATATCTACACAGCCATATGTATATACATGGAAATATCTACACCGCTATCTATATAAACATGGAAATAACTACACCGCTATCTGTATAAACATGGAAATATCTACACCGCCATCTACATATCCATGGAAATATCTGCACCGCCATCTGTATAAACATGGAAATATCTACACGGTCATCTGTGTATAGATGGAAATATCAACACCTCCATCTGTACAAACATGGAAATATCTTCACCGCTATCTGTATAAACATGGAAATATCTACACTGCGGTCTGTATAAACATGGAAATATCTACACTGCTATCTGTATAAACATGGAAATATCTATACAGCTATCTCTATAAACATGGAAATATCTACACCGTGGTCTGTATAAACATGGAAATATTTACACCGCTATCTGTATCAACATGGAAATATCTACACCACGATCTGTATAAACATGGAAATATCTACACCGCCATCTGTATAAACATGGAAATATCTACACCGCTATCTGTAAACATGGAAATATCTACACAGCTATCTCTAGAAACATGGAAATATCTACACCGCCATCTGTATTAACATGGAAATACCTACAAAGTCATCTGTATAAACCTGGAAATATCTACAAAGCCATCTGTATAAACATGGAAATATCTACACAGCCATCTGTATATACATGGAAATATCTACACCGCTATCTGTATTAACGTGGAAATAACAACACCGCTATCGGTATAAACATGGAAATATCTACAACGCCATCTACATATCCATGGAAATATCTGCGCCGCCATCTGTATAAACATGGAAATATCTCCGCGGTCATCTGGGTATAGATGGAAATATCAACACCGCCATCTTTGCAAACATGGAAATATCTGCAACGCTATCTGTATAAACATGGAAATATCTACACCGCGGTCTGTATAAACATGGAAATATCTAAACCGCTATCTGTATAAACATGGAAATATCTACACTGCTATCTCTATAAACATGGAAATATCTAAACCGTGTTCTGTATAAACATGGAAATATTTACAACGCTATCTGTATAAACATGGAAATTTCTACACCGTTATCTGTATAAATTTGGAAATGTCTACACCGCTATCTCTATAAACATGGAAATATCTACACCGCCATCTGTATAAACATGGAAATATCTACAGCGCCATCTCTATAAACATTGAAATATCTACACTGCCATCTGTAAAAACATGGAAATATCTACAAAGTCATCTGAATAAACATGGAAATATCTACACCACCATCTGTATAAACATGGAAATAACTGCAATACCATCTGTATACACATGGAAATATCTACACAGTCATCTGTATAAATATGGAAATAACTATACCGCCATCTGTATAAACATGGAATTATCTACACTGCCATCTGTAGAAAGATGGAAATATCTACACCGCTATCTCTATAAATATGGAAATATCTACACCACCATCTCTATAAACATGAAAATATCTACACTGCCATCTCCATAAAGATGGAAGTATCTACTCCGCCATGTGTATAAACACGGAAATATCTACACCACGATCTGTGAAAACATGGAAATATCTACACCGCTATCTGTATAAACATGGAAATATCTACACCGCTATCTGTATAAACATGGAAATATCTTCACCACGATCTGTATAAACATGGAAATATCTACACCGCTATCTGTATAAACATGGTAATATCTACACCACCATCAATTTAAACATGGAAATATCTACACCGCCATCTGTATAAACATGGAAATATCTACAGTGCCATCTGTAGAAAGATGGAAATATCTACACCGCAATCTGTGTAAACATGGAAATATCTACACCGATATCTGTAAAAACATGGAAATATCTACACCGCTATCTGTATAAACATGGAAATATCTACACCGCGATCTGTATAAACATGGAAATATCTACACAGCTATCTCTATAAACATGGAAATATCTACACCGCCATCTGTATAAACATGGAAATATCTACACAGCCATCTGTATATACATGGAAATATCCACACCGCTATCTATATAAACATGGACAAATCAACACCGCTATCTCTATGAAAATGGAAATATCTACACGGCCATCTCTATAAACATGGAAATATCTACACCACGATCAGTATAAACATGGAAATATCTACACCGCTATCTGTATAAACATGGAAATATCTCCACTGCTATCTCTATAAACATCGAAATATCTACACCGCCATCTGTATAAACATGGAAATACTTACGAAGTTATCTGTATAAACATGGAAATATCTACACCGCCATCTGTATAAACATGGAAATATCTACACAGCCATGTGTATATACATGGAATTATCTACACCGCTATCTATATAAACATGGAAATAACTACACCGCTATCTGTATAAACATGGAAATATCTACACCGCCATCTACATATCCATGGAAATATCTGCACCGCCATCTGTATAAACATGGAAATATCTACACGGTCATCTGTGTATAGATGGAAATATCAACACCTCCATCTGTACAAACATGGAAATATCTTCACCCCTATCTGTATAAACATGGAATTATCTACACCGCGGTCTGTATATAACATGGAAATATCTACACTGCTATCTGTATAAACATGGAAATATCTATACCGCTATCTCTATAAACATGGAAATATCTACACCGTGATCTGTATAAACATGGAAATATTTACACCGCTATCTGTATAAACATGGAAATATCTACACCACGATCTGTGTAAACATGGAAATATCTACACCGCCATCTGTATAAACATGGAAATATCTACACCGCTATCTGTAAACATGGAAATATCTACAAGCTATCTCTATAAACATGGAAATATCTACACCGCCATCTGTATAAATATGGAAATACCTACAAAGTCATCTGTATAAACATGGAAATATCTACACAGCTATCTCTATAAACATGGAAATATCTACACCGCCATCTGTATAAACATGGAAATAACTACAAAGTCATCTGTATAAACATGGAAATATCTACACCGCCATCTGTATAAACATGGAAATATCTACACAGCCATCTGTATATACATGGAAATATCTACACCGCCATCTGTATAAACATGGTAATAACTACACCGCTATTTGTATAAACAAGGAAATATCTACACCGTGATCTGTATAAACATGGAAATACCTTCACCGCCATCTCTATAAACATGGAAATATCTACACCCCTATCTGTATAAACATGGATATATCGACACCGCTATCTCTATAAACATGGAAAAATCAACACCGCTATCTCTATGAACATGGAAATATCTACACCATCATCTCTATAAACATGGAAATATCTACACCACGATCAGTATAAACATGGAAATATCTACACCGCTATCTGTATAAACATGGAACTATCTCCACTGCTATCTGTATAAACATGGAAATATCTCCACTGCTATCTCTATAAACATTGAAATATCTACACCGCCATCTGTATAAACATGGAAATACTTACAAAGTTATCTGTATAAACATGGAAATATCTACACCGCCATCTGTACAAACATGGAAATATCTACACAGCCATGTGTATATACATGGAAATATCTACACCGCTATCTATATAAACATGGAAATAACTACACCGCTATCTGTATAAAGATGGAGATATCTACACCGCCATCTACATATCCATGGAAATATCTGCACCGCCATCTGTATAAACATGGAAATATCTACACGGACATCTGTGTATAGATGGAAATATCAACACACCCATCTGTACAAACATGGAAATATTTTCACCGCTATCTGTATAAACATGGAAATATCTACACTGCGGTCTGCGTAAACATGGAAATATCTACACTGCTATCTGTATAAACATGGAAATATCTATACAGCTATCTCTAATAACATGGAAATATCTACACCGTGATCTGTATAAACATGGAAATATCTACACCGCTATCTGTATAAACATGGTAATATCTACACCACCATCAATTTAAACATGGAAATACCTACACCGCCATCTGTATAAACATGGAAATATCTACAATGCCATCTGTAGAAAGATGGAAATATCTACACCGCAATCTGTGTAAACATGGAAATATCTACACCGATATCTGTAAAAACATGGAAATATCTACACCGCTATCTGTATAAACATGGAAATATCTACACCGCGGTCTGTATAAACATGGAAATATCTACACAGCTATCTCTATAAACATGGAAATATCTACACCGCCATCTGTATAAACATGGAAATATCTACACAGCCATCTGTATATACATGGAAATATCTACACCGTCATCTGTATAAACTTGGTAATAACTACACCACTATTTGTATAAACAAGGAAATAGCTACACCGTGATCTGTATAAACTTGGAAATATCTTCACCGCCGTCTCTATAAACATGGAAATATCTACACCCCTATCTGTATAAACATGGAAATATCCACACCGCTATCTCTATAAACATGGAAAAATCAACACCGCTATCTCTATGAAAATGGAAATATCTACACGGCCATCTCTATAAACATGGAAATATCTACACCACGATCAGTATAAACATGGAAATATCTACACCGCTATCTGTATAAACATGGAAATATCTCCACTGCTATCTCTATAAACATTGAAATATCTACACCGCCATCTGTATAAACATGGAAATACTTACGAAGTTATCTGTATAAACATGGAAATATCTACACCGCCATCTGTATAAACATGGAAATATCTACACAGCCATGTGTATATACATGGAATTATCTACACCGCTATCTATATAAACATGGAAATAACTACACCGCTATCTGTATAAACATGGAAATATCTACACTGCCATCTACATATCCATGGAAATATCTGCACCGCCATCTGTATAAACATGGAAATATCTACACTGTCATCTGTGTATAGATGGAAATATCAACACCTCCATCTGTACAAACATGGAAATATCTTCACCCCTATCTGTATAAACATGGAATTATCTACACCGCGGTCTGTATATAACATGGAAATATCTATACTGCTATCTGTATAAACATGGAAATATCTATACCGCTATCTCTATAAACATGGAAATATCTACACCGTGATCTGTATAAACATGGAAATATTTACACCGCTATCTGTATAAACATGGAAATATCTACACCACGATCTGTATAAACATGGAAATATCTACACCGCCATCTGTATAAACATGGAAATATCTACACCGCTATCTGTAAACATGGAAATATCTACACAGCTATCTCTATAAACATGGAAATATCTACACCGCCATCTGTATAAACATGGAAATACCTACAAATTCAACTGTATAAACATGGAAATATCTACACAGCTATCTCTATAAACATGGAAATATCTACACCGCCATCTGTATAAACATGGAAATAACTACAACGTCATCTGTATAAACATGGAAATATCTACACCGCCATCTGTATAAACATGGAAATATCTACACAGCCATCTGTATATACATGGAAATATCTACACCGCCATCTGTATAAACATGGTAATAACTACACCGCTATTTGTATAAACAAGGAAATATCTACACCGTGATCTGTAAAAACATGGAAATATCTTCACCGCCATCTCTATAAACATGGAAATATCTACACCCCTATCTGTATAAACATGGAAATATCGACACCGCTATCTCTATAAACATGGAAAAATCAACACCGCTATCTCTATGAACATGGAAATATCTACACCACCATCTCTATAAACATGGAAATATCTACACCACGATCAGTATAAACATGGAAATATCTACACTGCTATCTGTATAAACATGGAGCTATCTCCACTGCTATCTGTATAAACATGGAAATACCTCCACTGCTATCTCTATAAACATTGAAATATCTACACCGCCATCTGTATAAACATGGAAATACTTACAAAGTTATCTGGATAAACATGGAAATATCTACACCACCATGTGTACAAACATGGAAATATCTACACAGCCATGTGTATATACATGGAAATATCTACACCGCTATCTATATAAACATGGAAATAACTACACCGCTATCTGTATAAATATGGAGATATCTACACCGCCATCTACATATCCATGGAAATATCTGCACCGCCATCTGTATAAACATGGAAATATCTACACGGTCATCTGTGTATAGATGGAAATATCAACACCTCCATCTGTACAAACATGGAAATATCTTCACCGCTATCTGTATAAACATGGAAATATCTACACTGCGGTCTGTATAAACATGGAAATATCTACACTGCTATCTGTATAAACATGGAAATATCTATACAGCTATCTCTATAAACATGGAAATATCTACACCGTGATCTGTATAAACATGGAAATATCTACACCGCTATCTGTATAAACATGGTAATATCTACACCACCATCAATTTAAACATGGAAATATCTACACCGCCATCTGTATAAACATGGAAATATCTACAATGCCATCTGTAGAAAGATGGAAATATCTACACCGCAATCTGTGTAAACATGGAAATATCTACACCGATATCTGTAAAAACATGGAAATATCTACACCGCTATCTGTATAAACATGGAAATATCTACACCGCGGTCTGTATAAACATGGAAATATCTACACAGCTATCTCTATAAACATGGAAATATCTACACCGCCATCTGTATAAACATGGAAATATCTACACAGCCATCTGTATATACATGGAAATATCTACAATGCCATTTGTATAAACTTGGTAATAACTACACCACTATTTGTATAAACAAGGAAATAGCTACACCGTGATCTGTATAAACATGGAAATATCTTCACCGCCGTCTCTATAAACATGGAAATATCTACACCCCTATCTGTATAAACATGGAAATATCCACACCGCTATCTCTATAAACATGGAAAAATCAACACCGCTATCTCTATGAAAATGGAAATATCTACACGGCCATCTCTATAAACATGGAAATATCTACACCACGATCAGTATAAACATGGAAATATCTACACCGCTATCTGTATAAACATGGAAATATCTCCACTGCTATCTCTATAAACATTGAAATATCTACACCGCCATCTGTATAAACATGGAAATACTTACGAAGTTATCTGTATAAACATGGAAATATCTACACCGCCATCTGTATAAACATGGAAATATCTACACAGCCATGTGTATATACATGGAATTATCTACACCGCTATCTATATAAACATGGAAATAACTACACCGCTATCTGTATAAACATGGAAATATCTACACTGCCATCTACATATCCATGGAAATATCTGCACCGCCATCTGTATAAACATGGAAATATCTACACTGTCATCTGTGTATAGTTGGAAATATCAACACCTCCATCTGTACAAACATGGAAATATCTTCACCCCTATCTGTATAAACATGGAATTATCTACACCGTGGTCTGTATATAACATGGAAATATCAATACTGCTATCTGTATAAACATGGAAATATCTATACCGCTATCTCTATAAACATGGAAATATCTACACCGTGATCTGTATAAACATGGAAATATTTACACCGCTATCTGTATAAACATGGAAATATCTACACCACGATCTGTATAAACATGGAAATATCTACACCGCCATCTGTATAAACATGGAAATATCTACACCGCTATCTGTAAACATGGAAATATCTACACAGCTATCTCTATAAACATGTAAATATCTACACCGCCATCTGTATAAACATGGAAATACCTACAAATTCAACTGTATAAACATGGAAATATCTACACAGCTATCTCTATAAACATGGAAATATCTACACCGCCATCTGTATAAACATGGAAATAACTACAAAGTCATCTGTATAAACATGGAAATATCTACACCGCCATCTGTATAAACATGGAAATATCTACACAGCCATCTGTATATACATGGAAATATCTACACCGCCATCTGTATAAACATGGTAATAACTACACCGCTATTTGTATAAACAAGGAAATATCTACACCGTGATCTGTAAAAACATGGAAATATCTTCACCGCCATCTCTATAAACATGGAAATATCTACACCCCTATCTGTATAAACATGGAAATATCGACACCGCTATCTCTATAAACATGGAAAAATCAACACCGCTATCTCTATGAACATGGAAATATCTACACCACCATCTCTATAAACATGGAAATATCTACACCACGATCAGTATAAACATGGAAATATCTACACCGCTATCTGTATAAACATGGAGCTATCTCCACTGCTATCTGTATAAACATGGAAATACCTCCACTGCTATCTCTATAAACATTGAAATATCTACACCGCCATCTGTATAAACATGGAAATACTTACAAAGTTATCTGTATAAACATGGAAATATCTACACCGCCATGTGTACAAACATGGAAATATCTACAGAGCCATGTGTATATACATGGAAATATCTACACCGCTATCTATATAAACATGGAAATAACTACACCGCTATCTGTATAAATATGGAGATATCTACACCGCCATCTACATATCCATGGAAATATCTGCACCGCCATCTGTATAAACATGGAAATATCTACACGGTCATCTGTGTATAGATGGAAATATCAACACCTCCATCTGTACAAACATGGAAATATCTTCACCGCTATCTGTATAAACATGGAAATATCTACACTGCGGTCTGTATAAACATGGAAATATCTACACTGCTATCTGTATAAACATGGAAATATCTATACAGCTATCTCTATAAACATGGAAATATCTACACCGTGATCTGTATAAACATGGAAATATCTACACCGCTATCTGTATAAACATGGTAATATCTACACCACCATCAATTTAAACATGGAAATATCTACACCGCCATCTGTATAAACATGGAAATATCTACAATGCCATCTGTAGAAAGATGGAAATATCTACACCGCAATCTGTGTAAACATGGAAATATCTACACCGATATCTGTAAAAACATGGAAATATCTACACCGCTATCTGTATAAACATGGAAATATCTACACCGCGATCTGTATAAACATGGAAATATCTACACAGCTATCTCTATAAACATGGAAATATCTACACCGCCATCTGTATAAACATGGAAATATCTACACAGACATGTGTATATACATGCAAATATCTACACCGCTATCTATATAAACATGGAAATAACTACAACGCTATCTGTATAAACATGGAAATATCTACACCGCCATCTACATATCCATGGAAATATCTGCACCGCCATCTGTATAAACATGGAAATATCTACACTGCTATCTGTATAAACATGGAAACATCTATACCGCTATCTCTATAAACATGGAAATGTCTACACCGTGATCTGTATAAACATGGAAATATTTACACCGCTATCTGTATAAACATGGAAATATCTACACCACGATCTGTATAAACATGGAAATATCTACACTGCCATCTGTATAAACGTGGAAATATCTACACCCCTATCTGTAAACATGGAAATATCTACACCGCTATCTGTATTAACGTGGAAATAATAACACCGCTATCGGTATAAACACGGAAATATCTACACCACCATCTGTGAATACAGGGAAATATGTACACCGCTATCTGTATAAACATGGAAATACCTACACCGCCATCTGCATGTCCATGGAAATATCTACGCCGCCATCTGTATAAACATGGAAATATCTGCACTGCCATCTGTAAAAACATGGAATTACCTATACAGTCATCTGTATAAACATGTTAATATCTACAATGCCATCTGTATACACATGGAAATACCTACACGGCAATCTGTGTATAGATGGAAACATCAACACCGCCATCTGTACAGACATGGAAATATCTACACTGCGTTCTGTATAAACTTGGAAATATCTACACCGGTATCTGTATAAACATGGAAATATCTACACCGCTGTCTCTATAAACAAGGAAATATGTACACCGCTATGTGTATAAACATGGAAATAACTCCACTGCTGTCTGTATAAACATGGAAATATCTAAACCGTGATCTGTATAAACATGGAAATATCTACACTGCTATCTGTAAACATGGAAATATCTACACAGCTATCTCTATAAACATGGAAGTACCTACACCACCATCTGTATAAACATGGAAATACCTAAAGAGTCATCTGTATAAACATGGAAATATCTACACAGCCATCTGTATAAACATGGAAATATCTACACAGCCATCTGTATATACATGGAAATATATACACCGCTATTTGTATAAACATGGAAATAACTACACCGCTATTTGTATAAACAAGGAAATATCTACACCACCGTCTGTTTAAACATGGAAATATATACACAGACATCTGTTTATACATGGAAATATCTTCACCGCTATCTGTATAAACATGCTAATAACTACACCGCTATCTGTATAAATGTGGAAATATTTGCACCGCTATCCCTATAAACGTGGTAATATCAACACCGCGATGTGTATAAACATGGAAATATCTACACCATGATCTGTATAAATATGAAAATATCTGCACCGCGATCTGTATAAACATGGAGATATCTACACCGTTATCTGTATAAATATGGAAATATCTAAACCGCTATCTCC
Source organism: Pan troglodytes (assembly GCF_028858775.2). Lineage (NCBI taxonomy): Eukaryota > Metazoa > Chordata > Mammalia > Primates > Hominidae > Pan > Pan troglodytes. The sequence continues at coordinate 5,587,032 of NC_072406.2, forward strand.
ATAAACATGGAAATATCTACACCGCCATCTGTATAAACATGGAAATACCTATACAGTCATCTGTGCATCATGGAAACATCTACACCACCATCTGTATAAACATGGAAATATCTACAATGCCATCTGTATACACATGGAAATACCTACACGGCAATCTGTGTATAGATGGAAACATCAACACCGCCATCTGTACAAACTTGGAAATATCTACACTGCTATCGCTATAAACATGGAAATATCTACACTGCGGTCTGTATAAACATGCAAATATCTACACCGGTATCTGTATAAACATGGAAATATCTACACCACGATCTGTATAAACATGGAAATATATACACCGCTATCTGTATAAACATGGAAATATCTGCACCGCTATCTCTATAGACATGGAAATATCTACAAAGCCATCTGTATAAATTTGGAAATACCTACACAGTCATGTGTAGGAACATGGAAATATCTACACTGCCATCTGTATAAACATAGAAATATCTACACATCCCTCTGTATAAATATGGAGATTTCTGCATAGGCATCTGTATAAACATGGAAATATCTGCACCGCTATCTCTATAAACATGGAAATACCTACACCGCTGTCTGTATAAACATTCAAATATGTACACCGCTATGTGTATAAACATGGAAATAACTCCACTGCTGTCTGTATAAACATGGAAATATCTCCTCCGTTATCTGTATAAACATGGAAATATCTACAGCGCCATCTCTATAAACATTGAAATATCTACACTGCCATCTGTAAAAACATGGAAATATCTACAAATTCATCTGAATAAACATGGAAATACCTACACCACCATCTGTATAAACATGGAAATAGCTACAATACCATCTGTATACACATGGAAATATCTACACAGTCATCTGTATAAATATGGAAATATCTACACCGCCATCTGTATAAACATGGAATTATCTACACTGCCATCTGTAGAAAGATGGAAATATCTACACCGCTATCTCTATAAATATGGAAATATCTACACCGCCATCTCTATAAACATGAAATTATCTACACTGCCATCTCCATAAAGATGGAACTAACTACTCCGCCATCTGTATAAGCATGGAAACATCTACACCGCCATCAGTGTGAATAAGGAAATATCTACAATGCCATCTGTAAAGATATAAATATCTGCACTGCGAGCTGTATAAACATGGAAATATCTACATCGCTATCTGTATAAACGTGGAAATAACAATACCGCTATCGGTATAAACATGGAAATATCTATACGGCCATCTGTGTATAGATGGAAACACCAGCACCGCCATCTGTACAAACATGGAAATTTCTACACCGCTATCTCTATCAACATGGAAATATCTGCACTGCCATCTGTAAAAACATGGAAATATCTATACAGTCATCTGTATAAACATGAAAATACCTACAATGCCGTCTGTATACACATGGAAATATCTACACAGCCATCTGTATAAATATGTAAATATCTGCACTGCTATCTCTATAAACATAGAAATATCTACACCGCCATCTCTATAAACATGAAAATACCTACACTGCCATCTCCATAAAGATGGAAGTATCTACTCCGCCATGTGTATAAACACGGAAATATCTACACCACCATCTGTATAAACATGTAAATATCTACACTGCTATCTCTATAAACATGGAAATATCTACACCGCCATCTCTATAAACATGAAAATATCTACACTGCCATCTCCATAAACATGGAACTAACTACTCCGCCCTCTGTATAAACATGGAAACATCTACACCGCCATCAGTGTGAATAAGGAAATATCTACATTGACATCTGTATAAAGATATAAATATCTGCACCGCGAGCTGTATAAACATGGAAATATCTACATCGCTATCTGTATAAACGTGCAAATACCAACACCGCTATCGGTATAAACATGGAAATATATACAACGCCATCTACATATCCATGGAAATATCTGAGCCGCCATCTGTATAAACATGGAAATATCTACATGGTCATCTGTGTATAGATGGAAATATCAACACCGCCATCTGTACAAACATGGAAATATCTGCACCGCTATCTGTATAAACATGGAAATATCTACACCGCGGTCTGTATAAACATGGAAATATATAAACCGCTATCTGTATAAACATGGAAATATCTACACCGCTTTCTCTATAAACATGGAAATATCTAAACCGTGATCTGTATAAACATGGAAATATTTACACCGCTATCTGTATAAACATGGAAATTTCTACACCGTTATCTGTATAAATATGGAAATATCTACACCGCTATCTCTATAAACATGGAAATAGCTACACGGCCATCTGTATAAACATGGAAATACGTATACAGTCATCTGTATAAACATGGAAATACCTACACGGCAATCTGTGTATAGATGGAAACATCAACACCGCCATCTGTACAAACTTGGAAATATCTATACTGCTATCTCTATAAACCTGGAAATATCTACACTGCGGTCTGTATAAACATGGAAATATCTACACCGGTATCTGTATAAACATGGAAATATCTACACCACGATCTGTATAAACATGGAAATATATACATCGCTATCTGTAGAAACATGGAAATATCTGCACCGCTATCTATATAGACATGGAAATATCTACAAAGCCATCTGTATAAACATGGAAATACCTACACAGTCATGTGTAGGAACATGGAAATATCTACACTGCCATCTGTGTAAACATAGAAATATCTAAACAGCCCTCTGTATAAATATGGAGATATCTGCATAGGCATCTGTAAAAACATGGAAATATCTGCACCACTATCTGTATAAACATGGAAATACCTACACCGCTGTCTGTATAAACATGGAAATATGTACACTGCTATGTGTATAAACATGGAAATAACTCCACTGCTGTCTGTATAAACGTGGAAATATCTCCTCCGTTATCTGTATAAACATGGAAATATCTACAGCGCCATCTCTATAAACATTGAAACATCTACACTGTCGTCTGTAAAAACATGGAAATATCTACACAGTCATCTGAATAAACATGGAAATATCTACACCACCATCTGTATAAACATGGAAATAGCTACAATACCAGCTGTATACACATGGAAATAGCCACACAGTCAACTGAATAAACATGGAAATATCTACACCACCATCTGTATAAACATGGAAATACCTACAATACCATCTGTATACACATGGAAATATCTACACAGACATCTCTATAATATGGAAATATGTACACCGCCATCTGTATAAACATAGAAATATCTACAATGACATCTGTAGAAAGATGGAAGTATCTACAACGCTATCTCTATAAATATGGAAATATCTACACCGCCATCTCTATAAACGTGAAAATATCTACACTGCCATCTCCATAAAGATGGAAGTATCTACTCCGCCATGTGTATAAACACGGAAATATCTACACCACCATCTGTGAAAACATGGAAATACCTTCAACGCTATCTGAATAAACATGGAAATATCTACACCGCCATCTGCATGTCCATGGAAATATCTACGCCACCATATGTTTAAACATGGAAATATCTACACGGCCATCTGTGTATAGATGGAAATATCAACACCGCCATCTGTACAAACATGGAAATATCTACACCGCTATCTCTATAAACATGGAAATATCTGCACTGCCATCTGTAAAAACATGTAAATACCTATACAGTCATCTGTATAAACATGGAAATATCTACAATGCCATCTGTATACACATGGAAATATCTACACAGCCATCTGTATAAACATGTAAATATCTACACTGCTATCTCTATAAACATGGAAATATCTACACCGCCATCTCTATAAACATGAAAATATCTACACTACCATCTCCATAAACATGGAACTAACTACTCCGCCATCAGTATAAACACGGAAACATCTACACCGCCATCTGTGTGAATAAGGAAATATCTACAATGCCATCTGTATAAAGATATAAATATCTGAACCGCGAGGTGCACAAACATGGAAATATCTACATCGCTATCTGTATAAACGTGGAAATATCAACACCACTATCGGTATAAACATGGAAATATCTACAACGCCATCTATATAAACATGGAAATATCTACACCGCTATGTCTATAAACATGGAAATACCTACACCGCTATCTCTATAAACATGGAAATATCTGCACAGCTATCTGTATAAACATGGAAATATCTACACCGCTATCTGTATAAACATGGAAATATCTACACAGCTATCTGTGTAAACTTGGAAATATCTACACAGCTATCTGTGTAAAATTGGAAATATCTACATAGCAATCTGTGCAAAGATGGAAATATCTACACTGCTAGCTCTGCAAACATGGAAATATCTACACCGCTATCTGTATAAACTTGGAAATATCTATACCGCAGCATCTATAAACATGGAAATATCTACACCGCCATCTGTATAAACATGGAAATAACTACAAAGTCATCTGTATAAACATGGAAATATCTACAAAGCCCTGTGTATAAACATGGAAATATCTACACAGCCATCTGTATATACATGGAAATATCTACACCGTCATCTGTATAAACATTGTAATAACTACAATGCTATTTGTATAAACAAGTAAATAGCTACACCGTGATCTGTATAAACATGGAAATATCTTCACCGCCATCTCTATAAACATGGAAATATCTACACCCCTATCTGTATAAATATGGAAATATCCACACCGCTATCTCTATAAACATGGAAAAATCAACACCGCTATCTCTAAGAACATGGAAATATCTACACCGCCATCTCTATAAACATGGAAATACCTACACCACGATCAGTATAAACATGGAAATATCTACACCGCTATCTGTATAAACATGGAAATATCTCCACTTCTATCTCTATAAACATCGAAATATCTACACCGCCATCTGTATAAACATGGAGATACTTACAAAGTTATCTGTATAAACATGGAAATATCTACACCGCCATCTGTATAAACATGTAAATATCTACACAGCCATGTGTATATACATGGAAATATCTACACCGCTATCTATATAAACATGGAAATAACTACACCGCTATCTATATAAACATGGAAATATCTACACTGCCATCTACATATCCATGGAAATATCTGCACCGCCATCTGCATAAACATGGAAATAGCTACACGGTCATCTGTGTATAGATGGAAATATCAACACCTCCATCTGTACAAACATGGAAATATCTTCACCTCTATCTGTATAAACATGGAAATACCTACACCGCGGTCTGTATAAACATGGAAATATCTACACTGCTATCTGTATAAACATGGAAATATCTATACCGCTATCTCTATAAACATGGAAATATCTACACCGTGATCTGTATAAACATGGAAATATTTACACCGCTATCTGTATAAACATGGAAATATCTACACCACGATCTGTATAAACATGGAAATATCTACACCATCATCTGTATAAACATGGAAATATCTACACTGCTATCTGTATAAACATGGAAATATCTACACCGCCATCTCTATAAACATGAAAATATCTACACTGCCATCTCCATAAACATGGAACTAACTACTCCGCCATCTGTATAAACATGGAAACATCTACACCGACATCAGTGTGAATAAGGAAATATCTACAATGCCATCTGTAGAAAGATATAAATATCTGCACCGCGAGCTGCATAAACATGGAAATATCTACATCGCTATCTGTATAAACGTGGAAATACCAACACTGCTATCGGTATGAACATGGAAATCTCTACAACGCCATCTATATATACATGGAAATATCTACACCGCTATGCCTATAAACATGGAAATACGTACACCTCTATCTCTATAAACATGGAAATATCTACACCGCTATCTGTATAAACATGGAAATATCTACACCGCGATCTGTATGAACATGGAACTATCTACACCCCTATCTGTATAAACATGGAAATATCTTCACCACGATCTGTATAAACATGGAAATATCTACATCGTTATCTGTGTAAACATGGTAACATCTACACCACCATCTATATAAACATGGAAATATCAACACCGCCATCTGTATAAACATGGAAATATCTACAGTGCCATCTGTAGAAAGATGGAAATATCTACACCGCAATCTGTGTAAACATGGAAATATCTACACCGATATCTGTAAAAACATGGAAATATCTACACCGCTATCTGTATAAACATGGAAATATCTACACCGCGATCTGTATAAACATGGAAATATCTACACCGTGAACTGTATAAACATGGAAATATCTACACCGCTATCTGTATAAACATGGAAATATCTACACAGCTATCTCTATAAACATGGAAATATCTACACCGCCATCTGTATAAACATGGAAATAACTACAAATTCATCTGTATAAACATGGAAATACCTATACAGTCATCTGTGCATCATGGAAACATCTACACCACCATCTGTATAAACATGGAAATATCTACAATGCCATCTGAATACACATGGAAATACCTACACGGCAATCTGTGTATAGATGGAAACATCAACACCGCCATCTGTACAAACTTGGAAATATCTACACTGCTATCGCTATAAACATGGAAATATCTACACTGCGGTCTGTATAAACATGCAAATATCTACACCGGTATCTGTATAAACATGGAAATATCTACACCACGATCTGTATAAACATGGAAATATATACACCGCTATCTGTATAAACATGGAAATATCTGCACCGCTATCTCTATAGACATGGAAATATCTACAAAGCCATCTGTATAAATTTGGAAATACCTACACAGTCATGTGTAGGAACATGGAAATATCTACACTGCCATCTGTATAAACATAGAAATATCTACACATCCCTCTGTATAAATATGGAGATTTCTGCATAGGCATCTGTATAAACATGGAAATATCTGCACCGCTATCTGTATAAACATGGAAATACCTACACCGCTGTCTGTATAAACATTCAAATATGTACACCGCTATGTGTATAAACATGGAAATAACTCCACTGCTGTCTGTATAAACATGGAAATATCTCCTCCGTTATCTGTATAAACATGGAAATATCTACAGCGCCATCTCTATAAACATTGAAATATCTACACTGCCATCTGTAAAAACATGGAAATATCTACAAAGTCATCTGAATAAACATGGAAATACCTACACCACCATCTGTATAAACATGGAAATAGCTACAATACCATCTGTATACACATGGAAATATCTACACAGTCATCTGTATAAATATGGAAATATCTACACCGCCATCTGTATAAACATGGAATTATCTACACTGCCATCTGTAGAAAGATGGAAATATCTACACCGCTATCTCTATAAATATGGAAATATCTACACCGCCATCTCTATAAACATGAAATTATCTACACTGCCATCTCCATAAAGATGGAACTAACTACTCCGCCATCTGTATAAGCATGGAAACATCTACACCGCCATCAGTGTGAATAAGGAAATATCTACAATGCCATCTGTAAAGATATAAATATCTGCACTGCGAGCTGTATAAACATGGAAATATCTACATCGCTATCTGTATAAACGTGGAAATAACAATACCGCTATCGGTATAAACATGGAAATATCTATACGGCCATCTGTGTATAGATGGAAACACCAGCACCGCCATCTGTACAAACATGGAAATATCTACACCGCTATCTCTATCAACATGGAAATATCTGCACTGCCATCTGTAAAAACATGGAAATATCTATACAGTCATCTGTATAAACATGAAAATACCTACAATGCCGTCTGTATACACATGGAAATATCTACACAGCCATCTGTATAAATATGTAAATATCTGCACTGCTATCTCTATAAACATAGAAATATCTACACCGCCATCTCTATAAACATGAAAATACCTACACTGCCATCTCCATAAAGATGGAAGTATCTACTCCGCCATGTGTATAAACACGGAAATATCTACACCACCATCTGTATAAACATGTAAATATCTACACTGCTGTCTCTATAAACATGGAAATATCTACACCGCCATCTCTATAAACATGAAAATATCTACACTGCCATCTCCATAAACATGGAACTAACTACTCCGCCCTCTGTATAAACATGGAAACACCTACACCGCCATCAGTGTGAATAAGGAAATATCTACATTGACATCTGTATAAAGATATAAATATCTGCACCGCGAGCTGTATAAACATGGAAATATCTACATCGCTATCTGTATAAACATGGAAATACCTACAAAGTCATCTGTATAAACATGGAAATATCTACACAGCTATCTCTATAAACATGGAAATATCTACACCGCCATCTGTATAAACATGGAAATAACTACAAAGTCATCTGTATAAACATGGAAATATCTACACCGCCATCTGTATAAACATGGAAATATCTACACAGCCATCTGTATATACATGGAAATATCTACACCGCCATCTGTATAAACATGGTAATAACTACACCGCTATTTGTACAAACAAGGAAATATCTACACCGTGATCTGTACAAACATGGAAATATCTTCACCGCCATCTCTATAAACATGGAAATATCTACACCCCTATCTGTATAAACATGGAAATATCGACACCGCTATCTCTATAAACATGGAAAAATCGACACCGCTATCTCTATGAACATGGAAATATCTACACCACCATTTCTATAAACATGGAAATATCTACACCACGATTAGTATAAACATGGAAATATCTACACCGCTATCTGTATAAACATGGAACTATCTCCACTGCTATCTGTATAAACATGGAAATATCTCCACTGCTATCTCTATAAACATTGAAATATCTACACCGCCATCTGTATAAACATGGAAATACTTACAAAGTTATCTGTATAAACATGGAAATATCTACACCGCCATCTGTACAAACATGGAAATATCTACACAGCCATGTGTATATACATGGAAATATCTACACCGCTATCTATATAAACATGGAAATAACTACACCGCTATCTGTATAAAGATGGAGATATCTACACCGCCATCTACATATCCATGGAAATATCTGCACCGCCATCTGTATAAACATGGAAATATCTACACGGTCATCTGTGTATAGATGGAAATATCAACACCTCCATCTGTACAAACATGGAAATATCTTCACCGCTATCTGTATAAACATGGAAATATCTACACTGCGGTCTCTATAAACATGGAAATATCTACACTGCTATCTGTATAAACATGGAAATATCTATACAGCTATCTCTATAAACATGGAAATATCTACACCGTGATCTGTATAAACATGGAAATATCTACACCGCTATCTGTATAAACATGGTAATATCTACACCACCATCAATTTAAACATGGAAATATCTACACCGCCATCTGTATAAACATGGAAATACCTACAATGCCATCTGTAGAAAGATGGAAATATCTACACCGCAATCTGTGTAAACATGGAAATATCTACACCGATATCTGTAAAAACATGGAAATATCTACACCGCTATCTGTATAAACATGGAAATATGTACACCGCGATCTGTATAAACATGGAAATATCTACACCGCGATCTGTATAAACATGGAAATATCTACACAGCTATCTCTATAAACATGGAAATATATACACCGCCATCTGTATAAACATGGAAATATCTACACAGCCATCTGTATATACATGGAAATATCTACACCGCCATCTGTATAAACATGGTAATAACTACACCGCTATTTGTATAAACAAGGAAATAGCTACACCGTGATCTGTATAAACATGGAAATATCTTCACCGCCATCTCTATAAACGTGGAAATATCTACACCCCTATCTGTATAAACACGGAAATATCCACACCGCTATCTCTATAAACATGGAAAAATCAACACCGCTATCTCTATGAACATGGAAATATCTACACCGCCATCTCTATAAACATGGAAATATCTACACCACAATCACTATAAACATGGAAATATCTACACCGCTATCTGTATAAACATGGAAATATCTCCACTGCTATCTCTATAAACATCGAAATATCTACACCGCCATCTGTATAAACATGGAAATACTTACAAAGATATCTGTATAAACATGGAAATATCTACACCGCCATCTGTATAAACATGGAAATATCTACACAGACATGTGTATATACATGCAAATATCTACACCGCTATCTATATAAACATGGAAATAACTACAACGCTATCTGTATAAACATGGAAATATCTACACCGCCATCTACATATCCATGGAAATATCTGCACCGCCATCTGTATAAACATGGAAATATCTACACTGCTATCTGTATAAACATGGAAACATCTATACCGCTATCTCTATAAACATGGAAATGTCTACACCGTGATCTGTATAAACATGGAAATATTTACACCGCTATCTGTATAAACATGGAAATATCTACACCACGATCTGTATAAACATGGAAATATCTACACCGCCATCTGTATAAACGTGGAAATATCTACACCCCTATCTGTAAACATGGAAATATCTACACCGCTATCTGTATTAACGTGGAAATAATAACACCGCTATCGGTATAAACACGGAAATATCTACACCACCATCTGTGAATACAGGGAAATATGTACACCGCTATCTGTATAAACATGGAAATACCTACACCGCCATCTGCATGTCCATGGAAATATCTACGCCGCCATCTGTATAAACATGGAAATATCTGCACTGCCATCTGTAAAAACATGGAATTACCTATACAGTCATCTGTATAAACATGTTAATATCTACAATGCCATCTGTATACACATGGAAATACCTACACGGCAATCTGTGTATAGATGGAAACATCAACACCGCCATCTGTACAGACATGGAAATATCTACACTGCGTTCTGTATAAACTTGGAAATATCTACACCGGTATCTGTATAAACATGGAAATATCTACACCGCTGTCTCTATAAACAAGGAAATATGTACACCGCTATGTGTATAAACATGGAAATAACTCCACTGCTGTCTGTATAAACATGGAAATATCTAAACCGTGATCTGTATAAACATGGAAATATCTACACTGCTATCTGTAAACATGGAAATATCTACACAGCTATCTCTATAAACATGGAAGTACCTACACCACCATCTGTATAAACATGGAAATACCTAAAGAGTCATCTGTATAAACATGGAAATATCTACACAGCCATCTGTATAAACATGGAAATATCTACACAGCCATCTGTATATACATGGAAATATATACACCGCTATTTGTATAAACATGGAAATAACTACACCGCTATTTGTATAAACAAGGAAATATCTACACCACCGTCTGTTTAAACATGGAAATATATACACAGACATCTGTTTATACATGGAAATATCTTCACCGCTATCTGTATAAACATGCTAATAACTACACCGCTATCTGTATAAATGTGGAAATATTTGCACCGCTATCCCTATAAACGTGGTAATATCAACACCGCGATGTGTATAAACATGGAAATATCTACACCATGATCTGTATAAATATGAAAATATCTGCACCGCGATCTGTATAAACATGGAGATATCTACACCGTTATCTGTATAAATATGGAAATATCTAAACCGCTATCTCCATAAACATGGAAATATCTACACCGCCATCTGTATAAACATGGAAATACCTATACAGTCATCTGTGCATCATGGAAACATCTACACCACCATCTGTATAAACATGGAAATATCTACAATGCCATCTGTATACACATGGAAATACCTACACGGCAATCTGTGTATAGATGGAAACATCAACACCGCCATCTGTACAAACTTGGAAATATCTACACTGCTATCGCTATAAACATGGAAATATCTACACTGCGGTCTGTATAAACATGCAAATATCTACACCGGTATCTGTATAAACATGGAAATATCTACACCACGATCTGTATAAACATGGAAATATATACACCGCTATCTGTATAAACATGGAAATATCTGCACCGCTATCTCTATAGACATGGAAATATCTACAAAGCCATCTGTATAAATTTGGAAATACCTACACAGTCATGTGTAGGAACATGGAAATATCTACACTGCCATCTGTATAAACATAGAAATATCTACACATCCCTCTGTATAAATATGGAGATTTCTGCATAGGCATCTGTATAAACATGGAAATATCTGCACCGCTATCTCTATAAACATGGAAATACCTACACCGCTGTCTGTATAAACATTCAAATATGTACACCGCTATGTGTATAAACATGGAAATAACTCCACTGCTGTCTGTATAAACATGGAAATATCTCCTCCGTTATCTGTATAAACATGGAAATATCTACAGCGCCATCTCTATAAACATTGAAATATCTACACTGCCATCTGTAAAAACATGGAAATATCTACAAATTCATCTGAATAAACATGGAAATACCTACACCACCATCTGTATAAACATGGAAATAGCTACAATACCATCTGTATACACATGGAAATATCTACACAGTCATCTGTATAAATATGGAAATATCTACACCGCCATCTGTATAAACATGGAATTATCTACACTGCCATCTGTAGAAAGATGGAAATATCTACACCGCTATCTCTATAAATATGGAAATATCTACACCGCCATCTCTATAAACATGAAATTATCTACACTGCCATCTCCATAAAGATGGAACTAACTACTCCGCCATCTGTATAAGCATGGAAACATCTACACCGCCATCAGTGTGAATAAGGAAATATCTACAATGCCATCTGTAAAGATATAAATATCTGCACTGCGAGCTGTATAAACATGGAAATATCTACATCGCTATCTGTATAAACGTGGAAATAACAATACCGCTATCGGTATAAACATGGAAATATCTATACGGCCATCTGTGTATAGATGGAAACACCAGCACCGCCATCTGTACAAACATGGAAATTTCTACACCGCTATCTCTATCAACATGGAAATATCTGCACTGCCATCTGTAAAAAAATGGAAATATCTATACAGTCATCTGTATAAACATGAAAATACCTACAATGCCGTCTGTATACACATGGAAATATCTACACAGCCATCTGTATAAATATGTAAATATCTGCACTGCTATCTCTATAAACATAGAAATATCTACACCGCCATCTCTATAAACATGAAAATACCTACACTGCCATCTCCATAAAGATGGAAGTATCTACTCCGCCATGTGTATAAACACGGAAATATCTACACCACCATCTGTATAAACATGTAAATATCTACACTGCTATCTCTATAAACATGGAAATATCTACACCGCCATCTCTATAAACATGAAAATATCTACACTGCCATCTCCATAAACATGGAACTAACTACTCCGCCCTCTGTATAAACATGGAAACATCTACACCGCCATCAGTGTGAATAAGGAAATATCTACATTGACATCTGTATAAAGATATAAATATCTGCACCGCGAGCTGTATAAACATGGAAATATCTACATCGCTATCTGTATAAACGTGCAAATACCAACACCGCTATCGGTATAAACATGGAAATATATACAACGCCATCTACATATCCATGGAAATATCTGAGCCGCCATCTGTATAAACATGGAAATATCTACATGGTCATCTGTGTATAGATGGAAATATCAACACCGCCATCTGTACAAACATGGAAATATCTGCACCGCTATCTGTATAAACATGGAAATATCTACACCGCGGTCTGTATAAACATGGAAATATATAAACCGCTATCTGTATAAACATGGAAATATCTACACCGCTTTCTCTATAAACATGGAAATATCTAAACCGTGATCTGTATAAACATGGAAATATTTACACCGCTATCTGTATAAACATGGAAATTTCTACACCGTTATCTGTATAAATATGGAAATATCTACACCGCTATCTCTATAAACATGGAAATAGCTACACGGCCATCTGTATAAACATGGAAATACGTATACAGTCATCTGTATAAACATGGAAATACCTACACGGCAATCTGTGTATAGATGGAAACATCAACACCGCCATCTGTACAAACTTGGAAATATCTATACTGCTATCTCTATAAACCTGGAAATATCTACACTGCGGTCTGTATAAACATGGAAATATCTACACCGGTATCTGTATAAACATGGAAATATCTACACCACGATCTGTATAAACATGGAAATATATACATCGCTATCTGTAGAAACATGGAAATATCTGCACCGCTATCTATATAGACATGGAAATATCTACAAAGCCATCTGTATAAACATGGAAATACCTACACAGTCATGTGTAGGAACATGGAAATATCTACACTGCCATCTGTGTAAACATAGAAATATCTAAACAGCCCTCTGTATAAATATGGAGATATCTGCATAGGCATCTGTAAAAACATGGAAATATCTGCACCACTATCTGTATAAACATGGAAATACCTACACCGCTGTCTGTATAAACATGGAAATATGTACACTGCTATGTGTATAAACATGGAAATAACTCCACTGCTGTCTGTATAAACGTGGAAATATCTCCTCCGTTATCTGTATAAACATGGAAATATCTACAGCGCCATCTCTATAAACATTGAAACATCTACACTGTCGTCTGTAAAAACATGGAAATATCTACACAGTCATCTGAATAAACATGGAAATATCTACACCACCATCTGTATAAACATGGAAATAGCTACAATACCAGCTGTATACACATGGAAATAGCCACACAGTCAACTGAATAAACATGGAAATATCTACACCACCATCTGTATAAACATGGAAATACCTACAATACCATCTGTATACACATGGAAATATCTACACAGACATCTCTATAATATGGAAATATGTACACCGCCATCTGTATAAACATAGAAATATCTACAATGACATCTGTAGAAAGATGGAAGTATCTACAACGCTATCTCTATAAATATGGAAATATCTACACCGCCATCTCTATAAACGTGAAAATATCTACACTGCCATCTCCATAAAGATGGAAGTATCTACTCCGCCATGTGTATAAACACGGAAATATCTACACCACCATCTGTGAAAACATGGAAATACCTTCAACGCTATCTGAATAAACATGGAAATATCTACACCGCCATCTGCATGTCCATGGAAATATCTACGCCACCATATGTTTAAACATGGAAATATCTACACGGCCATCTGTGTATAGATGGAAATATCAACACCGCCATCTGTACAAACATGGAAATATCTACACCGCTATCTCTATAAACATGGAAATATCTGCACTGCCATCTGTAAAAACATGTAAATACCTATACAGTCATCTGTATAAACATGGAAATATCTACAATGCCATCTGTATACACATGGAAATATCTACACAGCCATCTGTATAAACATGTAAATATCTACACTGCTATCTCTATAAACATGGAAATATCTACACCGCCATCTCTATAAACATGAAAATATCTACACTACCATCTCCATAAACATGGAACTAACTACTCCGCCATCAGTATAAACACGGAAACATCTACACCGCCATCTGTGTGAATAAGGAAATATCTACAATGCCATCTGTATAAAGATATAAATATCTGAACCGCGAGGTGCATAAACATGGAAATATCTACATCGCTATCTGTATAAACGTGGAAATATCAACACCACTATCGGTATAAACATGGAAATATCTACAACGCCATCTATATAAACATGGAAATATCTACACCGCTATGTCTATAAACATGGAAATACCTACACCGCTATCTCTATAAACATGGAAATATCTGCACAGCTATCTGTATAAACATGGAAATATCTACACCGCTATCTGTATAAACATGGAAATATCTACACAGCTATCTGTGTAAACTTGGAAATATCTACACAGCTATCTGTGTAAAATTGGAAATATCTACATAGCAATCTGTGCAAAGATGGAAATATCTACACTGCTAGCTCTGCAAACATGGAAATATCTACACCGCTATCTGTATAAACTTGGAAATATCTATACCGCAGCATCTATAAACATGGAAATATCTACACCGCCATCTGTATAAACATGGAAATAACTACAAAGTCATCTGTATAAACATGGAAATATCTACAAAGCCATGTGTATAAACATGGAAATATCTACACAGCCATCTGTATATACATGGAAATATCTACACCGTCATCTGTATAAACATTGTAATAACTACAATGCTATTTGTATAAACAAGTAAATAGCTACACCGTGATCTGTATAAACATGGAAATATCTTCACCGCCATCTCTATAAACATGGAAATATCTACACCCCTATCTGTATAAACATGGAAATATCCACACCGCTATCTCTATAAACATGGAAAAATCAACACCGCTATCTCTAAGAACATGGAAATATCTACACCGCCATCTCTATAAACATGGAAATACCTACACCACGATCAGTATAAACATGGAAATATCTACACCGCTATCTGTATAAACATGGAAATATCTCCACTTCTATCTGTATAAACATCGAAATATCTACACCGCCATCTGTATAAACATGGAGATACTTACAAAGTTATCTGTATAAACATGGAAATATCTACACCGCCATCTGTATAAACATGTAAATATCTACACAGCCATGTGTATATACATGGAAATATCTACACCGCTATCTATATAAACATGGAAATAACTACACTGCTATCTGTATAAACATGGAAATATCTACACTGCCATCTACATATCCATGGAAATATCTGCACCGCCATCTGCATAAACATGGAAATAGCTACACGGTCATCTGTGTATAGATGGAAATATCAACACCTCCATCTGTACAAACATGGAAATATCTTCACCTCTATCTGTATAAACATGGAAATACCTACACCGCGGTCTGTATAAACATGGAAATATCTACACTGCTATCTGTATAAACATGGAAATATCTATACCGCTATCTCTATAAACATGGAAATATCTACACCGTGATCTGTATAAACATGGAAATATTTACACCGCTATCTGTATAAACATGGAAATATCTACACCACGATCTGTATAAACATGGAAATATCAACACCATCATCTGTATAAACATGGAAATATCTACACTGCTATCTGTATAAACATGGAAATATCTACACCGCCATCTCTATAAACATGAAAATATCTACACTGCCATCTCCATAAACATGGAACTAACTACTCCGCCATCTGTATAAACATGGAAACATCTACACCGACATCAGTGTGAATAAGGAAATATCTACAATGCCATCTGTAGAAAGATATAAATATCTGCACCGCGAGCTGCATAAACATGGAAATATCTACATCGCTATCTGTATAAACGTGGAAATACCAACACTGCTATCGGTATGAACATGGAAATATCTACAACGCCATCTATATATACATGGAAATATCTACACCGCTATGCCTATAAACATGGAAATACGTACACCTCTATCTCTATAAACATGGAAATATCTACACCGCTATCTGTATAAACATGGAAATATCTACACCGCGATCTGTATGAACATGGAACTATCTACACCCCTATCTGTATAAACATGGAAATATCTTCACCACGATCTGTATAAACATGGAAATATCTACATCGTTATCTGTGTAAACATGGTAACATCTACACCACCATCTATATAAACATGGAAATATCAACACCGCCATCTGTATAAACATGGAAATATCTACAGTGCCATCTGTAGAAAGATGGAAATATCTACATCGCAATCTGTGTAAACATGGAAATATCTACACCGATATCTGTAAAAACATGGAAATATCTACACCGCTATCTGTATAAACATGGAAATATCTACACCGCGATCTGTATAAACATGGAAATATCTACACCGTGAACTGTATAAACATGGAAATATCTACACCGCTATCTGTATAAACATGGAAATATCTACACAGCTATCTCTATAAACATGGAAATATCTACACCGCCATCTGTATAAACATGGAAATAACTACAAATTCATCTGTATAAACATGGAAATACCTATACAGTCATCTGTGCATCATGGAAACATCTACACCACCATCTGTATAAACATGGAAATATCTACAATGCCATCTGAATACACATGGAAATACCTACACGGCAATCTGTGTATAGATGGAAACATCAACACCGCCATCTGTACAAACTTGGAAATATCTACACTGCTATCGCTATAAACATGGAAATATCTACACTGCGGTCTGTATAAACATGCAAATATCTACACCGGTATCTGTATAAACATGGAAATATCTACACCACGATCTGTATAAACATGGAAATATATACACCGCTATCTGTATAAACATGGAAATATCTGCACCGCTATCTCTATAGACATGGAAATATCTACAAAGCCATCTGTATAAATTTGGAAATACCTACACAGTCATGTGTAGGAACATGGAAATATCTACACTGCCATCTGTATAAACATAGAAATATCTACACATCCCTCTGTATAAATATGGAGATTTCTGCATAGGCATCTGTATAAACATGGAAATATCTGCACCGCTATCTGTATAAACATGGAAATACCTACACCGCTGTCTGTATAAACATTCAAATATGTACACCGCTATGTGTATAAACATGGAAATAACTCCACTGCTGTCTGTATAAACATGGAAATATCTCCTCCGTTATCTGTATAAACATGGAAATATCTACAGCGCCATCTCTATAAACATTGAAATATCTACACTGCCATCTGTAAAAACATGGAAATATCTACAAAGTCATCTGAATAAACATGGAAATACCTACACCACCATCTGTATAAACATGGAAATAGCTACAATACCATCTGTATACACATGGAAATATCTACACAGTCATCTGTATAAATATGGAAATATCTACACCGCCATCTGTATAAACATGGAATTATCTACACTGCCATCTGTAGAAAGATGGAAATATCTACACCGCTATCTCTATAAATATGGAAATATCTACACCGCCATCTCTATAAACATGAAATTATCTACACTGCCATCTCCATAAAGATGGAACTAACTACTCCGCCATCTGTATAAGCATGGAAACATCTACACCGCCATCAGTGTGAATAAGGAAATATCTACAATGCCATCTGTAAAGATATAAATATCTGCACTGCGAGCTGTATAAACATGGAAATATCTACATCGCTATCTGTATAAACGTGGAAATAACAATACCGCTATCGGTATAAACATGGAAATATCTATACGGCCATCTGTGTATAGATGGAAACACCAGCACCGCCATCTGTACAAACATGGAAATATCTACACCGCTATCTCTATCAACATGGAAATATCTGCACTGCCATCTGTAAAAACATGGAAATATCTATACAGTCATCTGTATAAACATGAAAATACCTACAATGCCGTCTGTATACACATGGAAATATCTACACAGCCATCTGTATAAATATGTAAATATCTGCACTGCTATCTCTATAAACATAGAAATATCTACACCGCCATCTCTATAAACATGAAAATACCTACACTGCCATCTCCATAAAGATGGAAGTATCTACTCCGCCATGTGTATAAACACGGAAATATCTACACCACCATCTGTATAAACATGTAAATATCTACACTGCTATCTCTATAAACATGGAAATATCTACACCGCCATCTCTATAAACATGAAAATATCTACACTGCCATCTCCATAAACATGGAACTAACTACTCCGCCCTCTGTATAAACATGGAAACATCTACACCGCCATCAGTGTGAATAAGGAAATATCTACATTGACATCTGTATAAAGATATAAATATCTGCACCGCGAGCTGTATAAACATGGAAATATCTACATCGCTATCTGTATAAACGTGGAAATACCAACACCGCTATCGGTATAAACATGGAAATATATACAACGCCATCTACATATCCATGGAAATATCTGAGCCGCCATCTGTATAAACATGGAAATATCTACACGGTCATCTGTGTATAGATGGAAATATCAACACCGCCATCTGTACAAACATGGAAATATCTGCACCGCTATCTGTATAAACATGGAAATATCTACACCGCGGTCTGTATAAACATGGAAATATATAAACCGCTATCTGTATAAACATGGAAATATCTACACCGCTTTCTCTATAAACATGGAAATATCTAAACCGTGATCTGTATAAACATGGAAATATTTACACCGCTATCTGTATAAACATGGAAATTTCTACACCGTTATCTGTATAAATATGGAAATATCTACACCGCTATCTCTATAAACATGGAAATAGCTACACGGCCATCTGTATAAACATGGAAATACGTATACAGTCATCTGTATAAACATGGAAATACCTACACGGCAATCTGTGTATAGATGGAAACATCAACACCGCCATCTGTACAAACTTGGAAATATCTATACTGCTATCTCTATAAACCTGGAAATATCTACACTGCGGTCTGTATAAACATGGAAATATCTACACCGGTATCTGTATAAACATGGAAATATCTACACCACGATCTGTATAAACATGGAAATATATACATCGCTATCTGTAGAAACATGGAAATATCTGCACCGCTATCTATATAGACATGGAAATATCTACAAAGCCATCTGTATAAACATGGAAATACCTACACAGTCATGTGTAGGAACATGGAAATATCTACACTGCCATCTGTGTAAACATAGAAATATCTAAACAGCCCTCTGTATAAATATGGAGATATCTGCATAGGCATCTGTAAAAACATGGAAATATCTGCACCACTATCTGTATAAACATGGAAATACCTACACCGCTGTCTGTATAAACATGGAAATATGTACACTGCTATGTGTATAAACATGGAAATAACTCCACTGCTGTCTGTATAAACGTGGAAATATCTCCTCCGTTATCTGTATAAACATGGAAATATCTACAGCGCCATCTCTATAAACATTGAAACATCTACACTGTCGTCTGTAAAAACATGGAAATATCTACACAGTCATCTGAATAAACATGGAAATATCTACACCACCATCTGTATAAACATGGAAATAGCTACAATACCAGCTGTATACACATGGAAATAGCCACACAGTCAACTGAATAAACATGGAAATATCTACACCACCATCTGTATAAACATGGAAATACCTACAATACCATCTGTATACACATGGAAATATCTACACAGACATCTCTATAATATGGAAATATGTACACCGCCATCTGTATAAACATAGAAATATCTACAATGACATCTGTAGAAAGATGGAAGTATCTACAACGCTATCTCTATAAATATGGAAATATCTACACCGCCATCTCTATAAACGTGAAAATATCTACACTGCCATCTCCATAAAGATGGAAGTATCTACTCCGCCATGTGTATAAACACGGAAATATCTACACCACCATCTGTGAAAACATGGAAATACCTTCAACGCTATCTGAATAAACATGGAAATATCTACACCGCCATCTGCATGTCCATGGAAATATCTACGCCACCATATGTTTAAACATGGAAATATCTACACGGCCATCTGTGTATAGATGGAAATATCAACACCGCCATCTGTACAAACATGGAAATATCTACACCGCTATCTCTATAAACATGGAAATATCTGCACTGCCATCTGTAAAAACATGTAAATACCTATACAGTCATCTGTATAAACATGGAAATATCTACAATGCCATCTGTATACACATGGAAATATCTACACAGCCATCTGTATAAACATGTAAATATCTACACTGCTATCTCTATAAACATGGAAATATCTACACCGCCATCTCTATAAACATGAAAATATCTACACTACCATCTCCATAAACATGGAACTAACTACTCCGCCATCAGTATAAACACGGAAACATCTACACCGCCATCAGTGTGAATAAGGAAATATCTACAATGCCATCTGTATAAAGATATAAATATCTGAACCGCGAGGTGCATAAACATGGAAATATCTACATCGCTATCTGTATAAACGTGGAAATATCAACACCACTATCGGTATAAACATGGAAATATCTACAACGCCATCTATATAAACATGGAAATATCTACACCGCTATGTCTATAAACATGGAAATACCTACACCGCTATCTCTATAAACATGGAAATATCTGCACAGCTATCTGTATAAACATGGAAATATCTACACCGCTATCTGTATAAACATGGAAATATCTACACAGCTATCTGTGTAAACTTGGAAATATCTACACAGCTATCTGTGTAAAATTGGAAATATCTACATAGCAATCTGTGCAAAGATGGAAATATCTACACTGCTAGCTCTGCAAACATGGAAATATCTACACCGCTATCTGTATAAACTTGGAAATATCTATACCGCAGCATCTATAAACATGGAAATATCTACACCGCCATCTGTATAAACATGGAAATAACTACAAAGTCATCTGTATAAACATGGAAATATCTACAAAGCCATGTGTATAAACATGGAAATATCTACACAGCCATCTGTATATACATGGAAATATCTACACCGTCATCTGTATAAACATTGTAATAACTACAATGCTATTTGTATAAACAAGTAAATAGCTACACCGTGATCTGTATAAACATGGAAATATCTTCACCGCCATCTCTATAAACATGGAAATATCTACACCCCTATCTGTATAAACATGGAAATATCCACACCGCTATCTCTATAAACATGGAAAAATCAACACCGCTATCTCTAAGAACATGGAAATATCTACACCGCCATCTCTATAAACATGGAAATACCTACACCACGATCAGTATAAACATGGAAATATCTACACCGCTATCTGTATAAACATGGAAATATCTCCACTTCTATCTGTATAAACATCGAAATATCTACACCGCCATCTGTATAAACATGGAGATACTTACAAAGTTATCTGTATAAACATGGAAATATCTACACCGCCATCTGTATAAACATGTAAATATCTACACAGCCATGTGTATATACATGGAAATATCTACACCGCTATCTATATAAACATGGAAATAACTACACTGCTATCTGTATAAACATGGAAATATCTACACTGCCATCTACATATCCATGGAAATATCTGCACCGCCATCTGCATAAACATGGAAATAGCTACACGGTCATCTGTGTATAGATGGAAATATCAACACCTCCATCTGTACAAACATGGAAATATCTTCACCTCTATCTGTATAAACATGGAAATACCTACACCGCGGTCTGTATAAACATGGAAATATCTACACTGCTATCTGTATAAACATGGAAATATCTATACCGCTATCTCTATAAACATGGAAATATCTACACCGTGATCTGTATAAACATGGAAATATTTACACCGCTATCTGTATAAACATGGAAATATCTACACCACGATCTGTATAAACATGGAAATATCTACACCATCATCTGTATAAACATGGAAATATCTACACTGCTATCTGTATAAACATGGAAATATCTACACCGCCATCTCTATAAACATGAAAATATCTACACTGCCATCTCCATAAACATGGAACTAACTACTCCGCCATCTGTATAAACATGGAAACATCTACACCGACATCAGTGTGAATAAGGAAATATCTACAATGCCATCTGTAGAAAGATATAAATATCTGCACCGCGAGCTGCATAAACATGGAAATATCTACATCGCTATCTGTATAAACGTGGAAATACCAACACTGCTATCGGTATGAACATGGAAATATCTACAACGCCATCTATATATACATGGAAATATCTACACCGCTATGCCTATAAACATGGAAATACGTACACCTCTATCTCTATAAACATGGAAATATCTACACCGCTATCTGTATAAACTTGGAAATATCTACACCGCGATCTGTATGAACATGGAACTATCTACACCCCTATCTGTATAAACATGGAAATATCTTCACCACGATCTGTATAAACATGGAAATATCTACATCGTTATCTGTGTAAACATGGTAACATCTACACCACCATCTATATAAACATGGAAATATCAACACCGCCATCTGTATAAACATGGAAATATCTACAGTGCCATCTGTAGAAAGATGGAAATATCTACATCGCAATCTGTGTAAACATGGAAATATCTACACCGATATCTGTAAAAACATGGAAATATCTACACCGCTATCTGTATAAACATGGAAATATCTACACCGCGATCTGTATAAACATGGAAATATCTACACCGTGAACTGTATAAACATGGAAATATCTACACCGCTATCTGTATAAACATGGAAATATCTACACAGCTATCTCTATAAACATGGAAATATCTACACCGCCATCTGTATAAACATGGAAATAACTACAAATTCATCTGTATAAACATGGAAATACCTATACAGTCATCTGTGCATCATGGAAACATCTACACCACCATCTGTATAAACATGGAAATATCTACAATGCCATCTGAATACACATGGAAATACCTACACGGCAATCTGTGTATAGATGGAAACATCAACACCGCCATCTGTACAAACTTGGAAATATCTACACTGCTATCGCTATAAACATGGAAATATCTACACTGCGGTCTGTATAAACATGCAAATATCTACACCGGTATCTGTATAAACATGGAAATATCTACACCACGATCTGTATAAACATGGAAATATATACACCGCTATCTGTATAAACATGGAAATATCTGCACCGCTATCTCTATAGACATGGAAATATCTACAAAGCCATCTGTATAAATTTGGAAATACCTACACAGTCATGTGTAGGAACATGGAAATATCTACACTGCCATCTGTATAAACATAGAAATATCTACACATCCCTCTGTATAAATATGGAGATTTCTGCATAGGCATCTGTATAAACATGGAAATATCTGCACCGCTATCTGTATAAACATGGAAATACCTACACCGCTGTCTGTATAAACATTCAAATATGTACACCGCTATGTGTATAAACATGGAAATAACTCCACTGCTGTCTGTATAAACATGGAAATATCTCCTCCGTTATCTGTATAAACATGGAAATATCTACAGCGCCATCTCTATAAACATTGAAATATCTACACTGCCATCTGTAAAAACATGGAAATATCTACAAAGTCATCTGAATAAACATGGAAATACCTACACCACCATCTGTATAAACATGGAAATAGCTACAATACCATCTGTATACACATGGAAATATCTACACAGTCATCTGTATAAATATGGAAATATCTACACCGCCATCTGTATAAACATGGAATTATCTACACTGCCATCTGTAGAAAGATGGAAATATCTACACCGCTATCTCTATAAATATGGAAATATCTACACCGCCATCTCTATAAACATGAAATTATCTACACTGCCATCTCCATAAAGATGGAACTAACTACTCTGCCATCTGTATAAGCATGGAAACATCTACACCGCCATCAGTGTGAATAAGGAAATATCTACAATGCCATCTGTAAAGATATAAATATCTGCACTGCGAGCTGTATAAACATGGAAATATCTACATCGCTATCTGTATAAACGTGGAAATAACAATACCGCTATCGGTATAAACATGGAAATATCTATACGGCCATCTGTGTATAGATGGAAACACCAGCACCGCCATCTGTACAAACATGGAAATATCTACACCGCTATCTCTATCAACATGGAAATATCTGCACTGCCATCTGTAAAAACATGGAAATATCTATACAGTCATCTGTATAAACATGAAAATACCTACAATGCCGTCTGTATACACATAGAAATATCTACACAGCCATCTGTATAAATATGTAAATATCTGCACTGCTATCTCTATAAACATAGAAATATCTACACCGCCATCTCTATAAACATGAAAATACCTACACTGCCATCTCCATAAAGATGGAAGTATCTACTCCGCCATGTGTATAAACACGGAAATATCTACACCACCATCTGTATAAACATGTAAATATCTACACTGCTATCTCTATAAACATGGAAATATCTACACCGCCATCTCTATAAACATGAAAATATCTACACTGCCATCTCCATAAACATGGAACTAACTACTCCGCCCTCTGTATAAACATGGAAACATCTACACCGCCATCAGTGTGAATAAGGAAATATCTACATTGACATCTGTATAAAGATATAAATATCTGCACCGCGAGCTGTATAAACATGGAAATATCTACATCGCTATCTGTATAAACGTGGAAATACCAACACCGCTATCGGTATAAACATGGAAATATATACAACGCCATCTACATATCCATGGAAATATCTGAGCCGCCATCTGTATAAACATGGAAATATCTACACGGTCATCTGTGTATAGATGGAAATATCAACACCGCCATCTGTACAAACATGGAAATATCTGCACCGCTATCTGTATAAACATGGAAATATCTACACCGCGGTCTGTATAAACATGGAAATATATAAACCGCTATCTGTATAAACATGGAAATATCTACACCGCTTTCTCTATAAACATGGAAATATCTAAACCGTGATCTGTATAAACATGGAAATATTTACACCGCTATCTGTATAAACATGGAAATTTCTACACCGTTATCTGTATAAATATGGAAATATCTACACCGCTATCTCTATAAACATGGAAATAGCTACACGGCCATCTGTATAAACATGGAAATACGTATACAGTCATCTGTATAAACATGGAAATACCTACACGGCAATCTGTGTATAGATGGAAACATCAACACCGCCATCTGTACAAACTTGGAAATATCTATACTGCTATCTCTATAAACCTGGAAATATCTACACTGCGGTCTGTATAAACATGGAAATATCTACACCGGTATCTGTATAAACATGGAAATATCTACACCACGATCTGTATAAACATGGAAATATATACATCGCTATCTGTAGAAACATGGAAATATCTGCACCGCTATCTATATAGACATGGAAATATCTACAAAGCCATCTGTATAAACATGGAAATACCTACACAGTCATGTGTAGGAACATGGAAATATCTACACTGCCATCTGTGTAAACATAGAAATATCTAAACAGCCCTCTGTATAAATATGGAGATATCTGCATAGGCATCTGTAAAAACATGGAAATATCTGCACCACTATCTGTATAAACATGGAAATACCTACACCGCTGTCTGTATAAACATGGAAATATGTACACTGCTATGTGTATAAACATGGAAATAACTCCACTGCTGTCTGTATAAACGTGGAAATATCTCCTCCGTTATCTGTATAAACATGGAAATATCTACAGCGCCATCTCTATAAACATTGAAACATCTACACTGTCGTCTGTAAAAACATGGAAATATCTACACAGTCATCTGAATAAACATGGAAATATCTACACCACCATCTGTATAAACATGGAAATAGCTACAATACC
Organism: Pan troglodytes; assembly: GCF_028858775.2. Classification (NCBI taxonomy): domain Eukaryota; kingdom Metazoa; phylum Chordata; class Mammalia; order Primates; family Hominidae; genus Pan; species Pan troglodytes. The sequence continues at coordinate 5,614,492 of NC_072406.2, forward strand.
AGCTGTATACACATGGAAATAGCCACACAGTCAACTGAATAAACATGGAAATATCTACACCACCATCTGTATAAACATGGAAATACCTACAATACCATCTGTATACACATGGAAATATCTACACAGACATCTCTATAATATGGAAATATGTACACCGCCATCTGTATAAACATAGAAATATCTACAATGACATCTGTAGAAAGATGGAAGTATCTACAACGCTATCTCTATAAATATGGAAATATCTACACCGCCATCTCTATAAACGTGAAAATATCTACACTGCCATCTCCATAAAGATGGAAGTATCTACTCCGCCATGTGTATAAACACGGAAATATCTACACCACCATCTGTGAAAACATGGAAATACCTTCAACGCTATCTGAATAAACATGGAAATATCTACACCGCCATCTGCATGTCCATGGAAATATCTACGCCACCATATGTTTAAACATGGAAATATCTACACGGCCATCTGTGTATAGATGGAAATATCAACACCGCCATCTGTACAAACATGGAAATATCTACACCGCTATCTCTATAAACATGGAAATATCTGCACTGCCATCTGTAAAAACATGTAAATACCTATACAGTCATCTGTATAAACATGGAAATATCTACAATGCCATCTGTATACACATGGAAATATCTACACAGCCATCTGTATAAACATGTAAATATCTACACTGCTATCTCTATAAACATGGAAATATCTACACCGCCATCTCTATAAACATGAAAATATCTACACTACCATCTCCATAAACATGGAACTAACTACTCCGCCATCAGTATAAACACGGAAACATCTACACCGCCATCAGTGTGAATAAGGAAATATCTACAATGCCATCTGTATAAAGATATAAATATCTGAACCGCGAGGTGCATAAACATGGAAATATCTACATCGCTATCTGTATAAACGTGGAAATATCAACACCACTATCGGTATAAACATGGAAATATCTACAACGCCATCTATATAAACATGGAAATATCTACACCGCTATGTCTATAAACATGGAAATACCTACACCGCTATCTCTATAAACATGGAAATATCTGCACAGCTATCTGTATAAACATGGAAATATCTACACCGCTATCTGTATAAACATGGAAATATCTACACAGCTATCTGTGTAAACTTGGAAATATCTACACAGCTATCTGTGTAAAATTGGAAATATCTACATAGCAATCTGTGCAAAGATGGAAATATCTACACTGCTAGCTCTGCAAACATGGAAATATCTACACCGCTATCTGTATAAACTTGGAAATATCTATACCGCAGCATCTATAAACATGGAAATATCTACACCGCCATCTGTATAAACATGGAAATAACTACAAAGTCATCTGTATAAACATGGAAATATCTACAAAGCCATGTGTATAAACATGGAAATATCTACACAGCCATCTGTATATACATGGAAATATCTACACCGTCATCTGTATAAACATTGTAATAACTACAATGCTATTTGTATAAACAAGTAAATAGCTACACCGTGATCTGTATAAACATGGAAATATCTTCACCGCCATCTCTATAAACATGGAAATATCTACACCCCTATCTGTATAAACATGGAAATATCCACACCGCTATCTCTATAAACATGGAAAAATCAACACCGCTATCTCTAAGAACATGGAAATATCTACACCGCCATCTCTATAAACATGGAAATACCTACACCACGATCAGTATAAACATGGAAATATCTACACCGCTATCTGTATAAACATGGAAATATCTCCACTTCTATCTGTATAAACATCGAAATATCTACACCGCCATCTGTATAAACATGGAGATACTTACAAAGTTATCTGTATAAACATGGAAATATCTACACCGCCATCTGTATAAACATGTAAATATCTACACAGCCATGTGTATATACATGGAAATATCTACACCGCTATCTATATAAACATGGAAATAACTACACCGCTATCTGTATAAACATGGAAATATCTACACTGCCATCTACATATCCATGGAAATATCTGCACCGCCATCTGCATAAACATGGAAATAGCTACACGGTCATCTGTGTATAGATGGAAATATCAACACCTCCATCTGTACAAACATGGAAATATCTTCACCTCTATCTGTATAAACATGGAAATACCTACACCGCGGTCTGTATAAACATGGAAATATCTACACTGCTATCTGTATAAACATGGAAATATCTATACCGCTATCTCTATAAACATGGAAATATCTACACCGTGATCTGTATAAACATGGAAATATTTACACCGCTATCTGTATAAACATGGAAATATCTACACCACGATCTGTATAAACATGGAAATATCTACACCATCATCTGTATAAACATGGAAATATCTACACTGCTATCTGTATAAACATGGAAATATCTACACCGCCATCTCTATAAACATGAAAATATCTACACTGCCATCTCCATAAACATGGAACTAACTACTCCGCCATCTGTATAAACATGGAAACATCTACACCGACATCAGTGTGAATAAGGAAATATCTACAATGCCATCTGTAGAAAGATATAAATATCTGCACCGCGAGCTGCATAAACATGGAAATATCTACATCGCTATCTGTATAAACGTGGAAATACCAACACTGCTATCGGTATGAACATGGAAATATCTACAACGCCATCTATATATACATGGAAATATCTACACCGCTATGCCTATAAACATGGAAATACGTACACCTCTATCTCTATAAACATGGAAATATCTACACCGCTATCTGTATAAACATGGAAATATCTACACCGCGATCTGTATGGACATGGAACTATCTACACCCCTATCTGTATAAACATGGAAATATCTTCACCACGATCTGTATAAACATGGAAATATCTACATCGTTATCTGTGTAAACATGGTAACATCTACACCACCATCTATATAAACATGGAAATATCAACACCGCCATCTGTATAAACATGGAAATATCTACAGTGCCATCTGTAGAAAGATGGAAATATCTACATCGCAATCTGTGTAAACATGGAAATATCTACACCGATATCTGTAAAAACATGGAAATATCTACACCGCTATCTGTATAAACATGGAAATATCTACACCGCGATCTGTATAAACATGGAAATATCTACACCGTGAACTGTATAAACATGGAAATATCTACACCGCTATCTGTATAAACATGGAAATATCTACACAGCTATCTCTATAAACATGGAAATATCTACACCGCCATCTGTATAAACATGGAAATAACTACAAATTCATCTGTATAAACATGGAAATATCTACAAAGCCATCTTCATAAACATGAAAATATCTACACAGACATCTGTATATACATGGAAATATCTACACCGCCATCTGTATAAACATGGTAATAACTACAACGCTATTTGTATAAACAAGGAAATAGCTACACCGTGATCTGTATAAACATAGAAATAACTTCACCGCCATCTCTATAAACATGGAAATATCTAGAAACCTATCTGTATAAACATGGAAATATCCACATCGCTATCTCTATAAACATGGAAAAATCAACACCGCTATCTCTATGAACATGGAAATATCTACACCGCCATCTCTATAAACATGGAAATACCTACACCACGATCAGTATAAACATGGAAATATCTACACTGCTCTCTGTATAAACATGGAAATATCTCCACTTCTATCTATATAAACATCAAAATATCTTCACCGCCATCTGTATAAACATGGAAATACTTACAAAGTTATCTGTATAAACATGAAAATATCTACACCGCCATCTGTATTAACATGGAAATATCTACACAGCCATGTGTATATACATGGAAATATCTACACCGATATCTATATAAACATGGAAATAACTACACCACTATCTGTATAAACATGGAAATATCTACACTGCCATCTACATATCCATGGAAATATCTGCACCGCCATCTGTATAAACACGGAAATATCTACACGTTCATCTGTGTATAGATGGAAATATCAACACCGCTATCTGTGCAAACCTGGAAATATCTTCACCGCTATCTGTATAAACATGGAAATATCTACACCGCGGTCTGTGTAAACATGGAAATATCCACACTGCTATCTGTATAAACATGGAAGTATCTACACCGCTATCTCTATAAACATGGAAATATCTACACCGTGATCTGTATAAACATGGAAATATTTACACCGCCATCTGTATAAACATGGAAATACTTACAAAGTTATCTGTATAAACATGGAAATATCTACACCGCAGTCTGTATAAACATGGAAATATCTACACAGCCATGTGTATATACATGGAAATATCAACACCGCTATCTATATAAACATGGAAATAACTACACCGCTATCTGTATAAATATGGAAATATCTACACCGCCATCTACATATCCATGGAAATATATGCACCGCCATCTGTATAAACATGGAAATATCTACACGGTCATCTGTGTATAGATGGAAATATCAACACCTCCATCTGTACAAACCTGGAAATATCTTCACCGCTATCTGTATAAACATGGAAATATCTACACCGCGGTCTGTATAAACATGGAAATATCTACACTGCTATCTGTATAAACATGGAAATATCTATACCGCTATCTCTATAAACATGGAAATATCTACACCGTGATCTGTATAAACATGGAAATATTTACACCGCTATCTGTATAAACATGGAAATATCTACACCACGATGTGTATAAACGTGGAAATATCTACACCGCCATCTGTATAAACATGGAAATATCTACACCGCTATCTGTAAACATGGAAATATCTACACAGCTATCTCTATAAACATGGAACTATCTACACCGACATCTGTATAAACATGGAAATACCTACAAAGTCATCTGTTTAAACATGGAAATATCTACAAAGCCATCTGTAAAAACATGGAAATATCTACACAGCCATCCGTATATACATGGAAATATCTACACCGTTATCTGTATAAACGTGCAAATAACAACACCGCTATCGGAATAAACATGGAAATATTTACAACGCCATCTACATATCCATGGAAATATCTGCGCCGCCATCTGTATAAACATGGAAATATCTACGCGGTCATCTGTGTATAGATGGAAATATCAACACCGCCATCTTTAGAAACATGGAAATATCTGCACCGCTATCTGTATAAACGTGGAAATATCTACACCGCGGTCTGTATAAACATGGAAATATCTAAACCGCTTTCTGTATAAACATGGAAATATCTACACCGCTATCTCTATAAACATGGAAATATCTAAACCGTGATCTGTATAAACATGGAAATATTTACACCGCTATCTGTATAAACATGGAAATTTCTACACCGTTATCTGTATAAATATGGAAATGTCTACACCGCTATCTCTATAAACATGGAAATATCTACACCGCCATCTGTATAAACATGGAAATATCTACAGCGCCATCTCTATAAACATTGAAATATCGACACTGCCATCTGTAAAAACATGGAAATATTTACAAAGTCATCTGAATAAACATGGAAATAACTACAACACCATCTGTATAAACATGGAAATAACTACAATACCATCTGTATACACATGGAAATATCTACACAGTCATCTGTATAAATATGGAAATAACTACACCGCCATCTGTATAAACATGGAATTATCTACACTGCCATCTGTAGAAAGATGGAAATATCTACACCGCTATCTCTATAAATATGGAAATATCTACACCGCCATCTCTATAAACATGAAAATATCTACACTGCCATCTCCATAAAGATGGAAGTATCTACTCCGCCATGTGTATAAACACGGAAATATCTACACCACCATCAGTGAAAACATGGAAATATCTACACCGCTATCTGTATAAACATGGAAATATCTACACCGCGATCTGTATAAACATGGAAATATCTTCACCACGATCTGTATAAACATGGAAATATCTACACCGCTATCTGTATAAACATGGTAATATCTACACCACCATCAATTTAAACATGGAAATATCTACACCGCCATCTGTATAAACATGGAAATATCAACAATGCCATCTGTAGGAAGATGTAAATATCTACACCGCAATCTGTGTAAACATGGAAATATCTCAACCGATATCTGTAAAAACATGGAAATATCTACACCGCTATCTGTATAAACATGGAAATATCTACACCGCGATCTGTATAAACATGGAAATATCTAGACTGCGATCTGTAAAAACATGTAAATATCTACACAGCTATCTCTATAAACATGGAAATATCTACACCGCCATCTGTATAAACATGGAGATATCTACACAGCCATCTGTATATACATGGAAATATCTACACCGCCATCTGTATAAACATGGTAATAACTACACCGCTATCTCTATAAACATGGAAAAATCAACACCGCTGTCTCTATGAACATGGAAATATCTACAACGCCATCTCTATAAACATGGAAATATCTACACCACGATCAGTATAAACATGGAAATATCTACACGGCCATCTCTATAAACATGAAAATATCTACACTGCCATCTCCATAAAGATGGAAGTATCTACTCCGCCATGTGTATAAACACGGAAATATCTACACCACCATCTGTGTAAACATGGAAATATCTACACCGCTATCTGTATAAACATGGAAATATCTACAACACCATCTGCATGTCCATGGAAATATCTACGCCGCCATCTGTATAAACATGGAAATATATATACGGCCATCTGTGTTTAGATGGAAATATCAACACCGCCATCTGTACAAACATGGAAATATCAACACCGCTATCTCTATAAACATGGAAATATCTACATTGCCATCTGTACAAACATGGAAATACCTATACAGTCATCTGTTTAAACATGGAAACATCTACAATGCCATCTGTATACACATGGAAATACCTACACAGCAATCTGTGTATAGATGGAAACATCAACACTGCCATCTGTACAAACTTGGAAATATCTACACTGCTATCTCTATAAACATGGAAATATCTACACTGCGGTCTGTATAATCATAAGAAATATCTACACCGGTGTCTGTATAAACATGGAAATATCTACACCACGATCTCTATAAACATCGAAATATCTACACCGCCATCTGTATAAACATGGAAATATCTACACCGCGATCTGTATAAACGTGGAAACATCTACACCGACATCAGTGTGAATAACGAAATATCTACAATGCCATCTGTATAAAGATATAAATATCTGCCCCGCGAGCTGTATAAACATGGAAATATCTACATCGCTATCTGTATAAACTGGAAATACCAACACCGCTATCGGTATAAACATGGAAATATCTACAACACTATCTATATAAACATGGAAATATCTACACCGCTATGTCTATAAACATGGAAATACCTACACCGCTATCTCTATAAACATGGAAATATCTACACCGCTATCTGTATAAACATGGAAATATCTACACCGCTATCTGTATAAACATGGAAATATCTACATCGCGATCTGTATAAACATGGAAATATCTACACCGCGATCTGTATAAACATGGAAATATCTTCACCACGATCTGTATAAACATGGAAATATCTACACCGTTATCCGTATAAACATGTAAATATCTTCACCGCCATCTGTATCAACATGGAAATACCTATAAAGTCATCTGTCCATCATGGAAATATCTACACCACCATCTGTATAAACATGGAAATATCTACAATGCCATCTGTATACACATGGAAATACCTACACGGCAATCTGTGTATAGATGGAAACATCAACACCGCCATCTGTACAAACTTGGAAATATCTACACTGCTATCTCTATAAACACGGAAATATCTACACTGCGGTCTGTATCATCATAAGAAATATCTACACCGGTATCTGTATAAACATGGAAATACTTACAAAGTTATCTGTATAAACATGGAAATATCTACACCGCAGTCTGTATAAACATGGAAATATCTACACAGCCATGTGTATATACATGGAAATATCAACACCGCTATCTATATAAACATGGAAATAACTACACCGCTATCTGTATAAATATGGAAATATCTACACCGCCATCTACATATCCATGGAAATATCTGCACCACCATCTGTATAAACCTGGAAATATCTACACGGTCATCTGTGTATAGATGGAAATATCAACACCTCCATCTGTACAAACCTGGAAATATCTTCACCGCTATCTGTATAAACATGGAAATATCTATACCGCTATCTCTATAAACATGGAAATATCTACACCGTGATCTGTATAAACATGGAAATATTTACACCGCTATCTGTATAAACATGGAAATATCTACACCACGATGTGTATAAACGTGGAAATATCTACACCGCCATCTGTATAAACATGGAAATATCTACACCGCTATCTGTAAACATGGAAATATCTACCCAGCTATCTCTATAAACATGGAACTATCTACACCGACATCTGTATAAACATGGAAATACCTACAAAGTCATCTGTATAAACATGGAAATATCTACAAAGCCATCTGTAAAAACATGGAAATATCTACACAGCCATCCGTATATACATGGAAATATCTACACCGTTATCTGTATAAACGTGGAAATAACAACACCGCTATCGGAATAAACATGGAAATATTTACAACGCCATCTACATATCCATGGAAATATCTGCGCCGCCATCTGTATAAACATGGAAATATCTACGCGGTCATCTGTGTATAGATGGAAATATCAACACCGCCATCTTTACAAACATGGAAATATCTGCACCGCTATCTGTATAAACGTGGAAATATCTACACCGCGGTCTGTATAAACATGGAAATATCTAAACCGCTTTCTGTATAAACATGGAAATATCTACACCGCTATCTCTATAAACATGGAAATATCTAAACCGTGATCTGTATAAACATGGAAATATTTACACCGCTATCTGTATAAACATGGAAATTTCTACACCGTTATCTGTATAAATATGGAAATGTCTACACCGCTATCTCTATAAACATGGAAATATCTACACCGCCATCTGTATAAACATGGAAATATCTACAGCGCCATCTCTATAAACATTGAAATATCGACACTGCCATCTGTAAAAACATGGAAATATCTACAAAGTCATCTGAATAAACATGGAAATAACTACACCACCATCTGTATAAACATGGAAATAACTACAATACCATCTGTATACACATGGAAATATCTACACAGTCATCTGTATAAATATGGAAATAACTACACCGCCATCTGTATAAACATGGAATTATCTACACTGCCATCTGTAGAAAGATGGAAATATCTACACCGCTATCTCTATAAATATGGAAATATCTACACCGCCATCTCTATAAACATGAAAATATCTACACTGCCATCTCCATAAAGATGGAAGTATCTACTCCGCCATGTGTATAAACACGGAAATATCTACACCACCATCAGTGAAAACATGGAAATATCTACACCGCTATCTGTATAAACATGGAAATATCTACACCGCGATCTGTATAAACATGGAAATATCTTCACCACGATCTGTATAAACATGGAAATATCTACACCGCTATCTGTATAAACATGGTAATATCTACACCACCATCAATTTAAACATGGAAATATCTACACCGCCATCTGTATAAACATGGAAATATCAACAATGCCATCTGTAGAAAGATGTAAATATCTACACCGCAATCTGTGTAAACATGGAAATATCTCAACCGATATCTGTAAAAACATGGAAATATCTACACCGCTATCTGTATAAACATGGAAATATCTACACCGCGATCTGTATAAACATGGAAATATCTACACTGCGATCTGTATAAACATGTAAATATCTACACAGCTATCTCTATAAACATGGAAATATCTACACCGCCATCTGTATAAACATGGAGATATCTACACAGCCATCTGTATATACATGGAAATATCTACACCGCCATCTGTATAAACATGGTAATAACTACACCGCTATCTCTATAAACATGGAAAAATCAACACCGCTGTCTCTATGAACATGGAAATATCTACAACGCCATCTCTATAAACATGGAAATATCTACACCACGATCAGTATAAACATGGAAATATCTACACCGCTATCTGTATAAACATGGAAATATCTCCACTGCTATCTCTATAAACATTGAAATATCTACATCGCCATCTGTATAAGCATGGAAATACTTACAAAGTTATCTGTATAAACATGGAAATATCTACACCGCCATCTGTATAAACATGGAAATATCTACACAGCCATGTGTATATACATGGAAATATCTACACCGCTATCTATATAAACATGGAAATAACTACACCGCTATCTGTATAAACATGGAAATATCTACACCGCCATCTACATATCCATGGAAATATCTGCACCGCCATCTGTATAAACATGGAAATATCTACACGGTCTTCTGTGTATAGATGGAAATATCAACACCTCCATCTGTAGAAACATGGAAATATCTTCACCGCTATCTGTATAAACATGGAAATATCTACAGCACGGTCTGTACATACATGGAAATATCTACACTGCTATCTGTATAAACCTGGAAATATCTATACCGCTATCTCTAAAAACATGGAAATATCTACACCGTGATCTGTATAAACATGGAAATATTTACACCGCTATCTGTATAAACATGGAAATATCTACACCACGTTCTGTATAAACATGGAAATATCTACACCGCCATGTGTATAAACATGGAAATATCTACACCGCTATCTGTAAACATGGAAATATCTACACAGCTATCTCTATAAACATGGAAATATCTACACCGCCATCTGTATAAACATGGAAATACCTACAAAGTCATCTGTATAAACATGGAAATATCTACAAAGCCATCTGTATAAACATGGAAATATCTACACAGCCATCTGTATATACATGGAAATATCTACACAGCTATCTGTATTAACGTGGAAATAACAACACAGCTCTCGGTATACACATGGAAATATCTACAACGCCATCTACATATCCATGGAAATATCTGCGCCGCCATCTGCATAAACATGAAAATATCTACGCGGTCATCTGTGTATAGATGGAAATATCAACACCGCCATCTTTACAAACATGGCAATATCTGCACCCCTATCTGTATAAACATGGAAATATCTACACCGCGGTCTGTATAAACGTGGAAATATCTAAACCGCTATCGGCATAAACATGGAAATATCTACACCGCTATCTATATAAACATGGAAATATATAAACCGTGATCTGTATAAACATGGAAATATTTACACCGCTATCTGTATAAACATGGAAATTTCTACACCGTTATCTGTATAAATATGGAAATGTCTACACCGCTATCTCTATAAACATGGAAATATCTACACCGCCATCTGTATAAACATGGAAATATCTACAGCGCCATCTCTATAAACATTGAAATATCTACACTGCCATCTGTAAAAACATGGAAATATCTACAAAGTCATCTGAATAAACATGGAAATATCTACACCACCATCTGTATAAACATGGAAATAACTACAATACCATCTGTATACACATGGAAATATCTACACAGTCATCTGTATAAATATGGAAATAACTACACCGCCATCTGTATAAACATGGAATTATCTACACTGCCATCTGTAGAAAGATGGAAATATCTACACCGCTATCCCTATAAATATGGAAATATCTACACCGCCATCTCTATAAACATGAAAATATCTACACTGCCATCTCCATGAAGATGGAAGAATCTACTCCGCCATGTGTATAAACACGGAAATATCTACACCACCATCTGTGAAAACATGGAAATATCTACACCGCTATGTATATAAACATGGAAATAACTACACCCCTATCTGTATAAACATGGAAATATCTACACCGCCATCTACATATCCATGGAAATATATGCACCGCCATCTGTATAAACATGGAAATATCTACACGGTCATCTGTGTATAGATGGAAATATCAACACCTCCATCTGTACAAACCTGGAAATATCTTCACGGCTATCTGTATATATATGGAATTATCTACACCGCGGTCTGTATAAACATGGAAATATCTACACTGCTATCTGTATAAACATGGAAATATCTATACCGCTATCTCTATAAACATGGAAATATCTACACCGTGATCTGTAAAAACATGGAAATATTTACACCGCTATCTGTATAAACATGGAAATATCTACACCACGATGTGTATAAACGTGGAAATATCTACACCGCCATCTGTATAAACATGGAAATATCTACACCGCTATCTGTAAACATGGAAATATCTACACAGCAACCTCTATAAACATGGAAATATCTACACCGCCATCTGTATAAACATGGAAATACCTACAAAGTCGTCTGTATAAACATGGAAATATCTACAAAACCATCTGTATAAACATGGAAATATCTACACAGCCATCTGTATATACATGGAAATATCTACACCGCTATCTGTATTAACGTGGAAATAACAACACCGCTATCGGTATAAACATGGAAATATCTACAACGCCATCTACATATCCATGGAAATATCTGCGCCGCCATCTGTATAAACATGGAAATATCTACGCGGTCATCTGTGTATAGATGGAAATATCAACACCGCCATCTTTACAAACATGGAAATATCTGCACCGCTATCTGTATAAACATGGAAATATCTACACCGCGGTCTGTATGAACATGGAAATACCTACACAGCCATGTGTATATACATGGAAATATCTACACCGCTATCTATATAAACATGGAAATAACTACACCGCTATCTGTATAAACATGGAAATATCTACACCGCCATCTACATATCCATGGAAATATGTGCACCGCCATCTGTATAAACATGGAAATATCTACACGGACATCTTTGTATAGATGGAAATATCAACACCTCCATCTGTACAAACATGGAAATATCTTCACCGCTATCTGTATAAATATGGAGATATCTACACCGCGGTCTGTATATACATGGAAATATCTACACTGCTATCTGTATAAACATGGAAATATCTATACCGCTATCTATATAAACATGGAAATATCTACACCGTGATCTGTATAAACATGGAAATTTTTACACGGCTATCTGTAAAAACATGGAAATATCTACACCACGATCTGTATAAACATTGAAATATCTACACCACCATCTGTATAAACATGGAAATATCTACACCGCTATCTGTAAACATGGAAATATCTACACAGCTATCTCTATAAACATGGAAATATCTACACCGCCATCTGTATAAACGTGGAAATACCTACAAAGTCATCTGTATAAACATGGAAATATCTACAAAGCCATCTGTATAAACATGGAAATATCTACACAGCCATCTGTATATACATGGAAATATCTACACCGCTATCTGTATTAACGTGGAAATAACAACACCGCTATCAGTATAAACATGGAAATAACTACAACGCCGTCTACATATCCATGGAAATATCTGCGCCGCCATCTGTATAAACATGGAAATATCTACGCGGTCATCTGTGTATAGATGGAAATATCAACACCGCCATCTTTACAAACATGGAAATATCTGCACCGCTATCTGTATAAACGTGGAAATATCTACACCGCGGTCTGTATAAACATGGAAATATCTAAACCGCTTTCTGTATAAACATGGAAATATCTACACCGCTATCTCTATAAACATGGAAATATCTAAACCGTGATCTGTGTAAACCTGGAAATATTTACACCGCTATCTATACAAACATGGAAATTTCTACACCGTTATCTGTATAAATATGGAAATGTCTACACCGCTATCTCTATAAACATGGAAATATCTACACCGCCATCTGTATAAACATGGAAATATCTACAGCGCCATCCCTATAAACATTGAAATATCTACACTGCCATCTGTAAAAACATGGAAATATCTACAAAGTCATCTGAATAAACATGGAAATATCTACACCACCATCTGTATAAACATGGAAATAACTACAATACCATCTGTATACACATGGAAATATCTACACAGTCATCTGTATAAATATGGAAATAACTACACCGCCATCTGTATAAACATGGAATTATCTACACTGCCATCTGTAGAAAGATGGAAATATCTACACCGCTATCTCTATAAATATGGAAATATCTACACCGCCATCTCTATAAACATGAAAATATCTACACTGCCATCTCCATAAAGATGGAAGAATCTACTCCGCCATGTGTATAAACACGGAAATATCTACACCACCATCTGTGAAAACATGGAAATATCTACACCGCTATCTGTATAAACATGGAAATATCTACACCCCGATCTGTATAAACATGGAAATATCTTCACCACGATCTGTATAAACATGGAAATATCTACACCGCTATCTGTATAAACATGGTAATATCTACACCACCATCAATTTAAACATGGAAATATCTACACCGCCATCTGTATAAACATGGAAATATCTACAATGCCATCTGTAGAAAGATGGAAATATCTACACCGCAATCTGTGTAAACATGTAAATATCTACACCGCCATCTACATATCCATGGAAATATCTGCACCGCCATCTGTATAAACATGGAAATATCTACACTGTCATCTGTGTATAGATGGAAATATCAACACCTCCATCTGTACAAACATGGAAATATCTTCACCGCTATCTGTATAAACATGGAGTTATCTACACCGCGGACTGTATAAACATGGAAATATCTACACTGCTCTCTGTATAAACATGGAAATGTCTATACCGCTATCTCTATAAACATGGAAATATCTACACCGTGATCTGTATGAACATGGAAATATTTACACCGCTATCTGTAAACATGGAAATATCTACACAGCTATCTCTATAAACATGGAAATATCTACACCGCCATCTGTATAAACATGGAAATACCTACAAAGTCATCTGTATAAACATGGAAATATCTACAAAGCCATGTGTATAAACATGGAAATGTCTACACAGCCATTTGCATATACATGGAAATATCTACACCGCTATCTGAATTAACGTGGAAGTAACAACACCGCTATCGGTATAAACATGGAAGTATCTACAACGCCATCTACATATCCATGGAAATATCTGCGCCGCCATCTGTATAAACATGGAAATATCTACGCGGACATCTGTGTATAGATGGAAATATCAACACCGCCATCTTTACAAACATGGAAATATCTGCACCGCTATCTGTATAAACATGGAAATATCTACACTGTCATCTGTGTATAGATGGAAATATCAACACCTCCATCTGTACAAACATGGAAATATCTTCACCGCTATCTGTATAAACATGGAATTATCTACACCGCGGTCTGTATAAACATGGAAATATCTACACTGCTCTCTGTATAAACATGGAAATATCTATACCGCTATCTCTATAAACATGGAAATATCTACACCGTGATCTGTATGAACATGGAAATATTTACACCGCTAT